>NW_022589707.1:36557723-36911010 GCF_004348235.1 Phoca vitulina | reverse complement strand
TTTTTTTTTTTTTTACAGATTTTATTTATTTATGGTGGCTTAACGACTGAGCCACCCAGGTGCCCCAGTGTCTTCTGTTTTTCTCTGGGGGTATTTTATACATACACAAATGTGTAGATATTTTCCCCCTCCTTTTATACACAAATGGTAGCAGACTATTCCCCACCTTTTTTTTTTTTTTTTAAGATTTTATGTATTTATTTGCCAGAGAGAGAAAGCGCAAGCAGGGGGGAGGGGCAGAGGGAGAAGCAGGCTGCCCGCTGAGCAAGGAGCTGGTTGCGGGACTCGATCCCAGAACCCTGGGATCATGACAAGCTGAAGGCAGGCGCTTAACCAACTGAGCCACCCAGGCATCCCTCCCTACTTTTATACCCCTTATTCTTTCTTACCAAATATTCTTGGAAGTTAATTTCATCACTCTTTATTGCTGCTGGATGTTCCACTGTACACATGAGCAATTTATTCAGTTCCCCACTCATGAATAGTTAGGATTCCAATCTTTTGCTATAATAAACAATGCAATAAATAACTCTTTACAAATCTTACACATGAGCAGGTGTACCTGGATAAATTATAAGAAGTAGAATGCTGGTCAAAGAGCATATGTATAGTTTTTTAAGAAATGTCCTTTTTTATATTTTTAAAAAGTGTTGATTTTTAAAAACATACTTTAGTTTTTGCGCTGTTATAACATATAAAGAACATTCAATATTATAATATTTATATTTAGAAATAGGTACCTGGAGGGCAGGGGGAGTCTATTGTTTTTTAGTACATAGCTCACAAAGTAAAGCATGAACCCTGAGCCTTAAAGCAGCTGAGTGATGCTGAATGAGGAGCGGGGGTCCTTTCAGTCTTTAGTCCCAAGAGGGGCATGGGTTGAGAAGCACTCTACTTGAGTATCTCTAATGCATAGACACGGGTTTTTTGTTTTTTGTTTAAGATTTTATTTATTTATTTGACAGAGCACAAGTAGGCAGAGCGGCAGGCAGAGGCAGAGGGAGAAGCAGGCTCCCCACCAAGCACAGAGCCCGATGCGGGGCTCCATCCCAGGACCCCGGGATCATGACCTGAGCTGAAGGCAGATGCTTAACCGACTGAGCCACCCATGCGCCCGACACGGGTTAATTTTTCCTGCCTCTGTTGGTTAGCATTTTATTGAACAGAGAAAGATACTATCAAGGAAAAGAATAAAACCAGGTTACTGGACCTGTCTTCCAACTTTTGGAAGTCTTCTCTCCCATATCAAGTATTTAACAACCACCTGTTAGGTACAACGCATGTTCTCGGATACAGTGATGAAGAACATGAAATAGCAAAAGAGATGTCTCCTACACTCACAGAGATTTGTCTCGTGATATAAATAACACATCATCCAGAGAACGCTATCAAGTTCAGTGGTTTTTTTCTTAAGTGATGAGAAGTAAAAAAATAAAATTGTCACAGGACTTGAGATTGAAAACAAGGTCAGGGGTTCAACAAGTGTGCCCTCCTGGCTGCATATACAAGTTGTGCCACCTATTGGAAATCTGTCTTGATTTAGAATCTTCCGGCAGAAGTGCCATATCCTCCTTCATTGCATCTTTGAAGTGTTAACACCTTTATTCTCGGGAAATATGCTGCTTTTTGTACACTTAACTGCCTGCTGTGGTTTGGCAATTGAACTATAATTTTCAGGGCAGTATTTTCAAAAAGAAGTTAACTATACAGCTATTGCTAGTGTCTTCTTTTTTTTTTTTTTTGCCTTAAACATTTAATAACAAATGTCTTGAAATATTTTTGCAGGATTTTTAACAGTGGGGCAGTAGAACAAATGCCATGCAGTGCTTTGCTATTCTCATAACAGTATGCTGGTGGTTATGTGTTTTCAAATTTTTCTGAAAGAACTAACAGCTTTCTACTAAATAGCATACTATTTCATGGGCTTAAATCATCACTTCCCAAATGAAAATCTCCAGTTCCTTAGTTATTGTGGAAGCTTTTAAGCTGAACTGAGAACAAAATGATGAAGTGAGACAATTTTCATGTTAGACCACCACTCGTGGAAAAGGGGAGCAATTAACTGGCCTCAGTGCAGTCAAGACGTGAGGTTCCCCTGGAATAGTACTGTAGTGAGTCAGAGATGGTACAGCAGTGGGCAGGGTTCGGAAGTTTCCTTTCCTCCTTAGCTCTCTAGGCTTGGAGAGAGAGGTGGCTGTCCTGTTACTTTTCTGATGTTGTCTCTCACTCTTACGATTCTTAGGGATATCTGTGTTTGCCTTATATGGCATTGCAGCAGCATCATCTTCTCTCTGACGTCACCGTCCGTGGATTCGTTGCTGGGGCTACTAACATCCTTTTCCGCCAGCAGAAGCACCTCAGTGATGCCATTGTGGAGGTGGGCTTATGTATGAGCACGTGTCCTTGACACTGCTGGTCCCTGTTTTTCTTTCTTAACTGGAATTCTGACAGCATAGGAATAGCACTAATAAAGGTAAAAATTCCTGTGCCAGGCATTCTTTGCACCTGAGGTATATTAACTGACCAAATTCTAACAGCCTGTGAGGTGGGCATTGTTGCTATTCATATCTTACACGTGCGGAAGCTAAGGAGCAGAGAGATGAAATGGCTAGTAAGTGGGTGAGCCAGGTTGCAAGCCAGCCAGTCTGGTCCTGCTATGATCTCATAATTAAAATGTGTTTATTGTTTAAATATTTTCAATACTTCTAGCCTATTTAATATGCTCCTGATATCAGGAGGAAGGAGCTACAGATAAATATTTGACATCAACGTATGAGAAATTTAAATCGCATTTAGTTTTACAATTGAAGTAATTAAAAAAAGAAAAAAAGGAAATTTCACCCACCCTAGGTTTTTATAGTTTCTAATAGAAAGTACCAAAACATACTTTGTGGGGAAATGTTTATAGTATTGTAAATGAAAAATCTGGGATCCCAATTTTGAGGAATTAAAATAGGTCCATACCTTCCAAGGCAGAGCATACAGATGGAGGGACCGCAGAGTTGCCTCAATATTACTGGTTACGTTCTGCTTTTAAAGTTGGTGGTTGGTGGGTTCGTAGGTATGTGTATATTACTTCAAAATTAACCTGTAGGTTACATAGCTCTCTTTGTATATCAAATATTACATAATAAGATATTCCAAGGTATCTGTGTACTCAAGAATTTTTAGGAATTATAGTTACTAATTGTATTTATTTCTGGTTGTATGACAAAGGTGATTTTTACTATACCTTTCTGTTTTCCAAGATATTTACAGTCAACAGTTACTTTTATAATTCAAAATAAAATATTTATGCATATATTTTCTAAAAACAAAATGAGGATTTTTTGAATAGAGATAGAAAAAAAAGTCAGTGTAAAAACCTGTCTCTTTCTTAGCCTCACTTTTTGAGAATGCTGTTACTCATATTTTTTATTTCCAGCTTCAACTTCCCAGTAGTTACTCTTTAAAGTATGGCATGGATGTCTGTGTGAATGCCCACACTCTGACTTGTACCTGGGTACCCTCTAGGTAGAAGAAGCTCTGATCCAGATCCATGATCCAGAACTCAGGAAGCTGCTTAACCCAACCACTGCAGACCTCAGGTTCGCAGATTACCTAGTGAGGCACGTGACGGAGAACCGGGATGATGTCTTCCTGGATGGCACAGGCTGGGAGGGAGGTGACGAATGGATCCGAGCCCAGTTTGCAGTCTACATCCACGCGCTGCTGGCTGCCACACTGCAGTTAGGTAAGGAGCACGGCTGCTTTTTCCTTTTGTAATCTTTATGAGGTTTTGAATTGCATAAGAAAGACATTTTCATTATAAAATTATCTGTTACTCCCTCATACAGAGATAACTGCTCTTAGCATTTTGAGTACTTTATATCTTTCCAAACCTTTTTCTATGTTTGTTTTGGATTTTAGTTTTGTGGTATTTGTGGTGATCCTTTTACAAAAATGGATCCCATTCCAAATGTTTTTTGAAACGTACGTTTCTATTATAAAGAAAAACAATCGAGACCGTAAATGCAGGTCACTTTTGCATGGCTGCTTAGTGTTCCCAAGGACCATGTGGAAGGAAGGATGTGTCAGTATCTGGGGGCTATTTATAAACATTGCTTACCTGTTTTTAAGATATGTAAAGGGAGAAAAGAAATATGAAAGAAATCACTGGAAATCACATTCCAAGTGATGTCTTCAAGTTTTCCATTCTAAGAAATCCTATTCCTATTAAATGGTTAAAATAGAGCAGGTAAAGATAGACTCACTCCTGTATTAAATTAACATTTCATTCCCCCATAGGGGAGGAAATCTATAAAAAGAGAAAATGAAGCTTTACAGTGAGCTTTTGCATGTGGTTGTCTACCACCGTGGACATGTAGCAAATACTTAGTAGGGTGTTGTTGTTGTTGTTGTTAAGTGTTGAGCTTTTGTTTTTCCTTTTTTTTTTTTTCAATTATCTCTACCACTGTTTGGGGGAAGTTATTAAAAATGTGGTGAAGTACACATAACCTAAAATTTACCATCCTAACCGTTTATAAGTACGTAGGTCCCCAGTAGCAGTAAGTGCACTCACACCGTCCTGTCAGTACAGCCCCCTCCTAGCTTAGTTCTTCATGAAGTGTGCATGGGGTGGGAAAGCCAGGCTTTGTGTGTGTGCTTCATTTGTAAAGGAAAGCTCTGGAGCAAGTCCTTATTTGTTAATGGGATATTTTTAAATATCTCGCCTCTTCTACAGATGTAACAGCTGAGACATCAAGATTAAATGTGTAGTTCAAAATCATTCAGTAATCTAGGAAGAAAACCCCAGTCTCCACCAGTCATGTTAGCTTCATGAGTAATTTACTTTTTAAACATATTTGCCTAGGTAGCTGTAAATGCTGAATAATAATAGTGACTAGCCTTTTTTTTTTTTTTTTTTTTTTTTTGGAACATATGTACAGGGACCTGTTTTGTTTTGAGCACTTTATTTCTACTAATTTCATCTTCACAACAATTCTGGAGGTAGAGACCATGTCCTCTTCATTTTACAGGAGAGGCACTGAGGCACAGAAAGGTTAAATAGCTTGCTCAGCCCTCTGGTCGAGGCTGAGCTGTGATTCAAATTCAGATAATCTGGCTCAGACCCATGCTGCTGTTCCAAAGGAGATTCAGCCTAGGGAGCTGTTTGAGGAATACATTCTTAAGAGAAGTTCCTTATGTTGCACTTAGAGTCATGTGTATCCTCTTCCTTTCCCAGCAACAAAAGTCCTGTTTCACCTTCAAAGCAGGCAACTTACAATAAGTATATGAAGCAAAAGCCATTTGTATCTGTTCTCCAAACCTTTTCTGTTCTTCCAAGCAGAAGTGCTCTGCATTAAAGCTTCCTCATGATAATGAAAAAGCCGAAAAGTTTTCAACATTATATATGAAAATTCCTTTGTTATTTAAGTATTTTGATGGTGAAATGCATGGAGATTAAAGAGTGAGTTTCATCAAATAGTTAAAGTCCTAAGAAGAAAAAACAGTGACTAAAAGAACCAATTCATGTATTCATTCTGATTTTTTTCATAGAAATATAACATTTGTGAAAAGCTAGAAAGTGCTCTGTTGCCTACTCCATATGTATATACATCAATACATTTACTTCCTGCACAGTCTACAGTTTTTGTTTAATAAGTAATACTATGCCTCCTAACCTTGGTAAGGAGAACGTGGAAATATTTTGGAATTGTAAGGAACCTTAGAATATATCTGGCTCAACCCTCTTATTTTCTGGTTAGGAAAATGAAGTTCTGAGTGATTAAATGACTTGCCAAAGGCCACATAGCTTTTTTTTTTTTTTAATTTTTTTATTGTTATGTTAATCCCCATACATTACATCATTAGTTTCAGATGTAGTGTTCCATGATTCATTGTTTGTGCATAACACCCAGTGCTCCATGCAGAACGTGCCCTCCTCAATACCCATCACCAGGCTAACCCATCCTCCCACCCCCCTCCCCTCTAGAACCCTCAGTTTGTTTTTCAGAGTCCATCGTCTCTCATGGTTCGTCTACCCCTCCGATTTCCCCCCCTTCATTCTTCCCCTCCTGCTACCTTTTTTTTTTTCTTAACATATATTGCATTATTTGTTTCAGAGGTACAGATCTGAGATTCAACAGTCTTGCACGATTCACAGCGCTTACCAGAGCACATACCCTCCCCAGTGTCCATCACCCAGTCACCGCATCCCTCCCACCCCACCCCCCACTCCAGCAACCCTCAGTTTGTTTCCTGAGATTAAGAATTCCTCATATCAGTGAGGTCATATGATACATGTCTTTCTCTGTTTGACTTATTTCGCTCAGCATAATACCCTCCAGTTCCATCCACGTCATTGCAAATGGCAAGATCTCATTCCTTTTGATGGCTGCATAATATTCCATTGTATATATATACCACATCTTCTTTATCCATTCATCTGTCGATGGACATCTTGGCTCTTTCCACAGTTTGGCTATTGTGGACATTGCTGCTATAAGCATCGGGGTGCACGTACCCTTTCAGATCCCTACTTTTGTATCTTTGGGGTAAATACCCAGTAGTGCAATTGCTGGATCATATGGTAGCTCTATTTTCAACTTTTTGAGGAACCTCCATACTGTTTTCCAGAGTGGCTGCACCAGCTTGCATTCCCACCAACAGTGTAGGAGGGTTCCCCTTCCTCTGCATCCCCGCCAACATCTGTGATTTCCTGACTTGTTAATTTTAGCCATTCTGACTGGTGTGAGGTGGTATCTCATTGAGGTTTTGATTTGGATTTCCCTGATGCCGAGCGATATTGAGCACTTTTTCATGTGTCTGTTGGCCATTTGGATGTCTTCTTTGGAAAAATGTCTGTTCATGTCTTCTGCCCATTTCTTGATTGGATTCTTTGTTCTTTGGGTGTTGAGTTTGATGAGTTCTTTATAGATTTTGGATACTAGCCCTTTATCTGATATGTCATTTGCAAATGTCTTCTCCCTTTCTGTCGGTTGTCTTTTGGTTTTGTTGACTATTTCCTTTGCTTTGCAAAAGCTTTTTATCTTGATGAAGTCCCAGTAGTTCATTTTTGCCCTTGCTTCCCTTGCCTAAGGCCACATAGCTTCTTAACAGGATTTCTGGAACTAGACCCAAGTTTCCTGATATCTGGTAGGCTATCTCCCCCAAAAAGCATGGGGGTGGGGGGGTTAAAGCCATTCCTTGGTTTTGGTTTTTTGGTTATGAATCTTCACATCCCTGACTGGCTACAGTCCAGCTCAACTTTCAAATATTTACTTGACAGATAATGAAAAGATATTATCGGACTATGGGACAACCTTTGTTACAGCATGGAAGAATACTCACAACTACAGGGTGTGGAACAGCAACAAGCATCCAGCACTTGCAGAAATAAATCCAAAGTAAGCACATCCTCTGAGGATTGATAGTATATAACATGGTTGATTTACTAAGTATGCCCCAATATAAAGAAGATGGTATCTTAACTTTGATGACAACGTGAATATCTCCAAAAATCTCCTTAAGTAGATTATAAAATCCCAAATACAGAGAAGCAGCTGAAAACTGCTTCCCTGTTCTTACGCTTACACAAAAAGCTCAAGACATTTTTGGAAGGATTAACATTTCTCCCAGCTCTTGGCATAATTCAGAAGAGGAAGTCTGGCACATGGCGATGCTCAGTACATGATAGTTCTCTCCCTTTCCCTGGATCTGTACTTTAGCAGAAGGGTCAAACAAGATAGAAACCTTGAAGGAAATACCACTGGCTGAGACTGAGAGGTTGTTTTAAAATGTGAAGTGTGAAAAAACTAAAGTTGATATTTGAACTCCTAGATATGTGGTCAAACCTAGTTTCCAACTCAGATTCTAAAATCCAACAAAATTTAATACCTGTCACAATACTGAATGTTGACAGACTTTATCCATGTAGGCATAAAAGACATTTAAACCTGTTGTGAGTGGGGCCGTTATGAAGCAATGCTGTCTTGTTTGAATGGAACAGAGTAGAATCTAAGGAGATCTCTCCATTGATAGAATGTGTACGTGGTACCCCTCCCCTTCTTCGCGGTTTCAGTTCCTCGGGGTCAGCCGCAGTCCTGAAGCAAATGATCCTTTTTGTGACGTGTCATCAGAAGGTCGGTAGTAACCTAACGCTACATCATAATACTTAACGTCCTTCACCTCCCTTCATCTCATCACTAGGCATTTTACCATCCCACATCATCACAAGAAGAGGAAGGGTGAGTACAGTGCAGTAAGATATTTCAGAGAGAGAGAAAGACTACATTCACATAACTTTTATGACAGTGTATTGCTATAATTGTATTTTATCATTAGTTACTGTTTTTAATCTCATGCTGTGCCTGATTTATAAATTAAACTTTATTGTAGTATGTGTATATATAGGAAAAAACCATAGTGTATTATATAGGGTTTGGTGCTGTCTGTGGTTTCAGGCATCCACTGGGGGCCTCAGAGTGTGTCCTCTGCAGATAAGGTAACTGCTGTACATCCTGAGCACTTCTTCTCTAAATTAAATGATTAAAATGATTTTTTTTTAATGATACAAGTATATACTGAATGTTTGTTTTCATTTGTGTTTTAAACTTCTTGGTGAGAGTCAGACAAAAACCAGCTTTGTACTAATTACTGTATTATTTGGGAGCTGGGATTAACTAGCTAGACTGGGGATGTGATTTAAGTGGTGCTTTAAAGAATATTCCCTCTCTCTCTACACACACACACACACACACACACACAGAATCCAGATATTTATGTCATAGTTACTTGGGGAAGCATCTGCAAGGATGAAGTATAGCAGGGTTTTAAAGAACATGTCTGTTAAACTTTATATCATCTATCAAGAGAAATGACTAGGTTCAGCAACAATTTTGGTGAATTTAATCATCACACTAGACTATAGCAGAAACCTCTATTTGGCATTTGAATGTGGTAAAAACATAGAGAATTAAAAGACAAAAATATCTTAATAGTATTAAATGAAAGAGCTAAGAGTTCAAAGTATTCTCCCTCACTAACCACAAGGTCTGTGTTTTAAAGAGTGATGAAGGAAAACAGATGTGAGTTTGTTTGCCTGGTGGCCCTCACTGTGATGGGGGCGGTGGGGAGTGAGGGTCCACCTCAACCATCCGCAGTGTGGCCTACAAGGCCATCCAGTCTCTTCCCCCAGTGTTCTGTACTGATAACCTGGTCGGATCTTCATCCAGTCTCTGCATCTGCGGTGGTGCCTTTAACGTGAACCAGCTCTGTAGATTTTAATGCAGGTTCATAAGAGGCTTAGCTGGAATGGGTTTTAAAGGATTGTAAAACGGTACTTTTAAAAATGTGTAAATAAATTGGGGTTATTTAGATTGAAGAGAAAGCTGAAGAAAGACTTATAGGTAGGGAAATTATGCAGATATAATAGCAGTTTTTCATTATTTTCACCAAATTAAAAACAAGAAATGATAGTCTTCAGTTGTTATCAGGGGATAGAACTTAGACATACTCCAAACTAAGATTTGAGATCTATGAAACCCTTTCTCCAGCTCCAAAAGAGGAGAGAAGGCAGTCCTCTAACTTCCCTTAGTAAACAGCAGGTATGCTTCATCCTTTAAACAGGGCCTTCCCAGGAATATAAAGAATGATTAAGTACTCTCAGTTCGGGCGCCTGGGTGGCTCAGTTGGTTGGGCAACTGCCTTCTGCTCAGGTCGTGATTCTGGAGTCCCAGGATTGAGTCCCGCATTGGGCTCCCTGCTCAGTGTGGAGTCTGCTTCCAGTGTGGAGTCTGCTTCTCCCTCTGACCCTACCCCCTCTCGTGCACACACTCTCTCTCTCTCTCTCTCACTCTCACTCTCGAATCAATAAAATCTTTAAAAATAAAAAAGTACTCTTAGTTCTTTCAACCTGTGATTCAGGAATCCAGAAAAGGTAATTACATATGCTTAATATGGCCAATAAGGAAATTTGTTGTCTTTTGAAAAGCCATAAATAGCATTTTGATGTTTTAATAAGTAGCTATAGATTTCATTAGGGTCACTTTTTTTTTTAAGATTTTATTTATTTATTTGACAGAGAGACAGCGAGAGAGGGAACACAAGCAGGGAGAGTGGGAGAGGGAGAAGCAGGCTTCCCGCTGAGCAGGGAGCCCGATGTGGGGCTCAATCCCAGGACCCTGGGATCATGACCTGAGCCGAAGGCAGACGCTTAACCAACTGAGCCACCCAGGCGCCCCAGGGTCGCTTTTTTTGTTAGACATTGAGAGAGACCTCTCAGGATGTAGTAAGAATGTGGATATTTATTGACTCCTTTTATGGTACAACTTTGGTCAAGTTGCCTGATTTTGTGTGTGTGTGTGTGTATGCATGCACACATACACTTCTTCCCTTTTGTACATTTTTAAGACCTGCATTTTGAGTTGCTTTTCAAAAAGAAAGTACAAATCTTCAGATGACCAATAGCATGCATTTATAAGATGGCCAGAATCAAAGTATAGTCCATGGCCATGGCCTAAGGTAGTGACTAATCCTGACTATCCTGGGGAGCTTTTTAAAAACATTGATGCTTCAGCCCAGCCCCAGACCAAATAAATCAGAACATTAGTGTAGCATCAACATAAACCTCTTTCTCACCCCCGATTCCAAGAAAAAAAAACACCTATTTTACAAGGGAGGAAATAAGCTCAAAGAGGCTCCCAAGACTGTAAGTAAAGATCTGTGCTCAAAGCCGCTTTGCCTGCTGTCATGTGCAGAACACCCCCACCTAGCTGAGTCACCCCTGCAAGATTTACTGATACTTCTTGTGACAGCATTGTTTTGCAGCTTTATTGGTAAAATACTCATAGTCTAACAGTCTCCAACTTTGTTTTACAGTCATCCTTTTCAAGGCCAGTACTCCGTGTCAGACATGAAGTTAAGATTCTCACAGTGAGTATTTAGAGAAAAAACTAGGAAAATTTTTATGTCTGAGCTTATGGCATGTGTTTCATTGCTAATTAGGAATTGTTTGTCTCCACTTGATAGACTTGTGCTTCAAATAGTAACCAAATATGTGCATGACATTCTCCAGCTCAGCAGTGTGTATGTTTCAGAGTGAAAACACTGCTGTTTCATAGAGAATGGTGTGAACTAATAACAGAATTTGCCATTTTTATTCTGGTGGAGTAACTTTAGCAAATCATAACTGTAGGGAGAATTAACCATGCATCCTTATGGCCTTTTTTTGGTTCATCTGCATGTTATTTTAGTATTTTCTGAAAGTTTACATGCTTAAGGTTACTAAATTAATTGATGCATGACAAATAATTTAGCTTCTTTTCTCAATAATTCTATTTTGGGGGTGGTTCTAAGGTGTGGTATGTGTGTGTGAATTTTTGTAATGTACTTAAAACTTCTTTGCTTTACTCAGTTCTGTTCAAAACAGTGAACGTGGCAAAAAAATTGGAAACGTCATGGTCACAACCAGCCGAAATGTTGTACAAACAGGAAAAGCTGTTGGTAAGACATGCCTTTAGCGAGAAACAGATTAGAATCATAACACATCTCTTCTCTGTACTCAGTGTGTCATTGATAAAATCATAAAGTTGTAGAGACCTGTGTATCATATAATAATACAAGATGGTTGAATACAAAGGTTTTGTTTTCATCTTATTCATGAAAATTCTTATGACATCAGATAATATCAAAGTTCAGCAAATTTTCCCACACCTGATGGAGAGAGACCAATTTTCTGATGTGTTCACTGTTCTGTTACAAGGATTCAGCATTTCCTGAGCTGCCTGCAGTTTTTTATAAGTAATAGAGCACCATAATAAAGTAGGCATTAGGAGTGCTGTCTTCTAAGGTATTATCATAAAATAAAGGAAATCAGTGAAACCAACAGGTCATTTTTTAAAAGATTAACAATACAGGGGCGCCTGGGTGGCTCAGCCGTTAAGCGTCTGCCTTCGGCTCAGGTCATGATCTCAGGGTCCTGGGATCGAGCCCCGCATCGGGCTCCCTGCTCTGCGGGAAGCCTGCTTCTCCCTCTCCCACTCCCCCTGCTTGTGTTCCCTCTCTCTCAAATAAATAAAATCTTTAAAAAAAATAAATAAAAATAAAAAAAATAAAAGATTAACAATATCAATAAAACCTTTATAGGCTAATAAAAGATACAAATTACCAGTATCAGGAATGGAAGAGGGGACATCACTCTAGATCTTACAGAAATTAAAAGTATTATAGGGAATATTGTGAATAACTTTATGCCAATTTTTTGACAATTTGGATGAAATATGCAGGTTCTCTGAAAGACTCAAATTGCCAAAACTGATGCAAAATTTAAATAGCCCTATATCTACTAAATAAATTGAATTAAAAATCATGCCACAGGTTTTTAATTTAATCCAAGCCAAGATGTCTTCAGTTATGAATTTTATCAAATATTTAAGGAATAATACCAATTTTATACAAACTCTTTCAGAAAGTAGTGGATGAGGTGTAACCCTCCCCAGTTCTTTTATTTATTTATTATTATTATTATTTTTAATTAGCGAGAGTGAGCACAAGCAGGGGAGTGGCAGGCAGAGGGAGAAGCAGGCTCCCCGCTGAGCAAGGAGCCAATGCAGGACTCGATCCCAGGACCTTAGGATCGTGACCTGAGCCAAAGGCAGCCACTTAACCGGCTGAGTCATCCAGGTATCCCTCCCCAATTCTTTTAATGTGGCCAGTATTACCCTGAGAACCAAAGCCAGAAATGGTACCATGCTGTTGTATATGTTCTTCTGCCCTTAGCTTTCTTCAGTTAAAATACTTTGAAGTTGGGGCACCTGGGTGGCTCAGGTCATGATCCCCGGGTCCTGGGATCAAGCCTCACATCGGGCTTCCTGCTAAGTGGGGAGGCTGCTTCTCCCTCTCCCACTCCCCCTGCTTGTGTTCCCTCTCTCACTGTGTCTCTCTCTGTCAAATAAATAAATAAAATCTTTGAAAAAAGAAAAACTTTGAAGTGTGTTCCATATCAATTCTAAAAAAAAGTCTCATTCCTTTTCTATATTTTTAACTTTTTTTACGTAATTTCAAACTTGAATGGTGCAACAGTGTGCAAGGAACTCCCAATTATCTCAGATTTGCCAATTATATACATTTTGCCACATTTGCTTTGTCATATCAGTATGTAAAAATAGGAGCCATCTCCTTCCTTAGGTTTTGAGAAAGGTTGACTAACCCTTACTGAACACAATTCAAAAGCCCTGGACCTCGGGAATCTCTGTGCAGGCCTCCTAGTTCTACCATTCTGTGTAGCTAGAGATAGACAGGGTGAGTGAACTACATATGTAGTCTACAGACCTGTCACTTTAGAAGACAAACATAGAGCACATAGCCCCATCAGTGGGTTCCTTTCATTACAGGGAATGGAATTTAATATGTAAGCATTTATTTCCATACAATATTATGCATTTAACTTCTTTTGACTTCTTATTTTTTAATAGAAAAATTCTCCTTCATTATAAGTATATGTGGTCAATCGTTACTCCATTTTTAGTGATGCTGCTATTTACATTCTAAGGCCAGTTCTTTTCCACCCTCCCTCCCTCTAAGAATAGTGGGAATATATGATTCAACTTAAATAATTTCACTTAAGCATCAACTTTGGAGATGAGGTTTTTTAAAACAAAACTGCCCTGAAGCAGATAGAGCAGTTGGCATCTTCATTTATTGCAATATCATGTTTCAGATGACAAAAGCACAGTTCCTGAAAGTAGCCTAACCACTATTACCTGTGTAGGTGGTCATCAGTTACCAACTTGGATTTAAGCTACCGAGAGCACAGAGTTCCTTCTCGGCTCTCCCAAGTGATTCTGATGCACAGCCAGTGCTGAGAACCGATGGCCTAGCATGGTGGGTGGGTAGTAAGGGAAGAGTCGGCTGAGCACCTTCAGAATGGTTAGGAGAGGAGGCTCTTTTCCCAGAAGTTACCCAGTTTCCTTCTAGACACACGCAGAGAAAGGGGTTGTTTTGAAACTAGAAATTTAAATGGTATTTTAGTAACTATTAACATATTGATGTTACAGTCAATTAACGTTCATTAATTAGCATTGGTCTTTCATGGTCTGTTAACAAAAGTGAAGACATTCTTGCTTTTGTTTTTCCCCTCCTCTCCATCCAGGCCAGTCTGTTGGAGGAGCTTTTTCCAGTGCAAAGACAGCTATGTCTTCATGGCTTTCTACTTTCACCAGTCCTGCCCCCCAGAGTCTCACTGAGCTGCCCGATGGGAAGCCCTGAGCAAGGTGTCCAGAGGCTGCTGTCGCTTCCTTAGGTTTAAATGTCTCCCGTCCGTCTGCTCCCATCTTCATCGGCCACAGGTCCACAGCAGGGGACCAGGACGTCGAACTGTTTACATGGACGGTTGCCCTCTGTCTAAATGAATGTCGCAGGATGCTGGAAAGATGAAATCGCAGCCGTAGCGGGGATGGCTTTCCAGGTTGGGGTTTAAATTGACTACTTTTATTTCCATCTGAGCCTGATTAAAAAACAGTGAAACTTATAATGAATTTTCAGTTCTGATAGTATACATTTGTTTACTTTAGAAAAGTTTTTACTTCTGTAAATTTTGTTCTCTTTTCCTGTTTGAATATCCAGATGGCCACTGTAATTTATATGGGCTAAAATTAAGTTATATTACTAATTTCTCTCAAGTTGGCCCTAAAATGTGCTTATAAAGTTAAGGGGCCATACAGTCCAGTCCTTTGTTATTTGCCGAGTTATATGATGATTTTTGTTTGTTGGTTGGTTTTCTACCCACAAAACACATTTATCAATTCACTTCCTCCCAGAAACATGAAAGCCAGAGGTGGTAGTTCTGAGGATGGAGTGTTTGGTTTCATGTTTTTACTTTGTTCTTTCCCAGTCCTAAACACTTGCTCTGAGGCGTCAAGGAGTGTCACTGTGCTTTCTTCTTCTTCCCAACTGTGCAAGTAGGTGTGCAGAGAAATAGCATGGTGCCGGTTATAATGGTTTCAAGCAGCTTAACGTGAATGTATTTAGGGCGAGACTCTAGAAGACCTCGGTGTTAGTTCTGTCAACTCTAGTTATGTTGCAGTCTTTTCCAAGCATTTTTTAACCCGCAGTTTGTGCCTTCTGTTTCTTTTGAACCATTTTCCATCGGGTGTTTACAGATGTACAGGTTTTTTTCTTAGTCTTATTCTTCATACAGCTTTTCAAGGTGTTTGGCCTTCCCACTTCCCTGATGGAAAATCCTCCTGTAATCAGTCCCTACCCCCTTATAAAAGTATTTATAAAAAAAACAAAAACAAAAACAAGATGACCCATAAATATTAAGTAGAAATGTCATCTTTGCTCACATTTAGAAAAGCAAGAGGCAAGAGGAGAAAAACAGCCACAGTTTTCACAAAGGACCTCTGGTTTCACTTTAGACACATGCACGTGTGTGCTATCTACTGAAGATTTTTACACAACTGGACCTCATGTATCTGTTATGCTCAGCTCTCATTTGCTTTTCAAGGGGACTTTGGATGGGTGTTCTCAGGGAGTACTTACAGGGGACAGACTGCTTTTTCAGTAATAAAAGACACTTGGAAAATACATTGTATGATCTACATATGATAGAGTATTGGGAAAACAAGATCTAATTAAGGAGAACACTTGATTATATTTGATTTATCCCTTAAGAATGGGGCACCTGGCTGGCTCAGTCGGTAGAGCATGTGACTCTTGATCTCAGGATCATGAGTTCAAGCCCCACATTGGGTGTGGAGCCTACTTAAAAAAATAAAATAAAGTCTTTTTTAAAAATTAAGAAATGTTTATGTAACAAGTAAATTTTTCTAGGGCATGTGAAATGGACATAGGGATATAATTCTAAATATCTCTAAATTTTCCAATTTGTTTTAACACAAGTCCAGCAAATCTGAAAGTGTACTTCCATTTTGAGCACAATAACTCAAAAATTCAGTGATGATCAATGAAAGGGCTTATCGTGAGAACTCTCTTAATTCCACTTCTGCTGGGAAACAGCCTTCTCAGGAAATATTATTTGAAGAGCAGAAAGTAATACCAAACAAAACCTTTAAAAGGTACTTTAATCAGTGTTGCACTGAGACTATAAAGAATTCATTCTAACATCTTGTTTCATGAGGCCACATCATTAGAGTGTCGTAGTGTTAGTGTGCAATTGTTACCTCTCACCTGCCCGAAGTTCACAGTGCTGAGAGCCCCGTGACAGGCCAGCCAGCACGCTACTGGTCCATGCTCCAGTTTGTATGGTTTGTGGGCTTAGGGTAAACTCCCATCTGTCACTGTTCAGAAGCAGGCCAGTCCACACTTTGATATCCCACTGAAATAAAAATAGTTAAACTTTACTTTAGGATCACTTATTCCCCATTTTAATATACACTTTTACATGAACTTTCTAGTTAAGAGGTCAACTCTTAAGGTGGTCATTTAACTGGCTTTCAACATAAAGTGAATATCTCAAAAGATAGAACTTTTGTTGGAGAAGTAGTCAAAAGACCGTAACTATATTTCCTTCAGGTTCTGGGAGGCGTTGGAGTTTTCAGGGAGCATAAGCTAATATGTTGTTGGCAGGGGCCTGGGGACAGCCAGCGCACTTGACAGCAGGAAGCCTGGCCTTTTGTCCCATGAGCCTACATGCTTGTCACTTGGATTCCAGGTGTCAGCTGAGTGGCCAGCCCCAGAGGCTGTAGCCTCCTTGGTTCTGTGAGTGATGGGAGCCAACCTTAGGCCATCTTTGGACATCTCACTAGTAAAGGGGGATATTTTGTTGGGCCATGCTTGCTCCAGTGCTTTTCTGTCTAAGAACTGAGTATTTGTAAGTAGGCCTGAGGGAGCTAGGGTCAGCCAGGCTTTTCCAGGGTGTGCCAGGCACATGGACTGCCTCTGTAGCTTGGCGGTGGCCTCACTGCCATCTAGTAACTTAAAAGTAGTGCTGGGAAGAAGTCCCTGGCATTATTTAGTTCCTACTAAGGCACTGTAATGACAATTTACATAGAGAAGGAAAAGAGTTAAGGCTACCAACCACCTGTCCTGGGCTAAGTGAATAGAAAAAGTTGCATGTCAGAGTGAGGCTTAGTTATCGTGTGTATGCATTTGACTCTTGTAACCAGGATGAATAGCCTGTCCCCAGATCCACTAGTGATGTGCTAGCGCCCAAGCTCTAAAACAATCCTCATCTACTTTTTGCTTTAAGAAACAGCAGAACTATCCTCAGGCAGCAAACCAGAGCATACGACGTGATTTCCTCAATCTTATCTTGCTTTCTGAGTTCTATATTAAGCATTGCCCTTTTTTTTTCTTTTTTTTTTTTTTAGAATAATTTACTTCAGAAAGGCAAGGAGAAAGCAAATTAGGAAGGGAGACAAGTAGACAAGTTAGAAGTTGCAAGGCTGAAGAACAAGGTACTTAAAATCTGAATGAAGGTATTTTGAGAGCAGTATTTAATGTGCTAAAGGTTATAAGAATTCTTTTACAAAGAAGTTAGAATTTTAATCTACCAATTACAAGTTTTAAAATGAAGCTATAACATTATCTCCCTGACAGGCAGGTTTTGTTCTTTGTTTTCTGG
The DNA here is from genome assembly GCF_004348235.1 of Phoca vitulina. NCBI lineage: Eukaryota > Metazoa > Chordata > Mammalia > Carnivora > Phocidae > Phoca > Phoca vitulina. Next base: position 36,893,444 of record NW_022589707.1, on the reverse strand, counting down.
AAGTTACAGCCAACCGGTGGTTTTTTTTCCCCTCTGGGCCTGGTGAGGAGTTGGGGAGCCCTCAGCTCTGTGAGGGGCAGGGAGCTGATCTTGAACCGCATGAACTTTTATCTATGTCAGCAGTTTGGGAAAGTAGCCTTTTAGGTAGGAAGGTAGCTGCTAAATATCACCCGTGTTTTATCAGGGGCTTGGCTGGGACTCTTGAAATGGCATCAACATCTGTACGCTCTGATTCTTTGACCAGAGGTGGCACAGCATTCGTGGCCTTTCCACCCAGATCAGTGGTAGCCTCTGGGGCTGACAGGGAACGCAGCCCCAGCTTCTAGAAGATGATCATCATTTCATGCGACACAGCGTGCCACTAGGAGTTTTTCATTCCAGGTCTTTGGACTTCATGACATTGGAATTGTTTTGTCATAATTTCTAACATTCCATAAATATTTGTCAACGACAAAGAAAAGGAATGTGGATCTTTATTCTTTTTGTATAAATAACTTTGTACACATGACTTCCTGCTTTCATATGAAGGGGAAGAAATTAGCTCCTCCCTTGTGTGGTAACTCCAGAATTAAACGATTGTGCATGTAGAGGGGTTGAGTATATTTTGTAAAACTCTAATGATTTGTATTTCTGTGCTGTTCTAAAGTTTACCTTTTTACTTATATTAATTAAAGATATAGAAACTATATATTTAAATCATGTAAATGGGACACAATTTAGGGGTTTTTTTCCAGTCTTATTTTTCATCAGCTTCTCACACACACATAGTATGCTGCTCAAATTATTTTGTGTGCAATATAAACATTTGAACATTTCAGTCAGGTACTGAGCCAGAAAAGGTAATTGAAGTTTTTTAGAAAGCTTCTGTGCTAGAAAATCTTTGTTTTCTTGAAATATTAATAATTTATAGCTGGAAAAATGGGATCAAGACTTAATGTGTTTCAGGCCACTTGGTCATTGGTTCCTAAATTTAGGAAGCATTCGATTAATAACAAGTTGGTGAATGCATTTAGTGGTCACAAAAATAGTTTAAACATTTGAGATTAAAGGCTTCCCACAAACCCTCTCTAAGGAAGTTTAGCTAAGAGATCTTAGAAAGTTTTCTGAGGAGGTTTAGCTGTGGCACATGTTTTGATCAGAAAGATAGTTCCTCTTTGCTCCAGTAGTTTTATAATTTGTACTAGTTCTTTGGTTTCTGTTGTCATTTGTTTAAAAAAAAAAATGTCAAGATTATAAATCACGTCTAATCATAGTGAATTGTAAAACTTATGTATCTTTATTTTAAGGAAAAATAAGAATAAAAGTATCTTGTTTGTCCTGCATATAGTCGTACTGTCTTTCTAGAAGTCCACTTCACGTTGTCAGTGTGGTCTCTGGCCTGCTTCACGGTTGGACAGCAGTGCCAGCTGATGTAAGAAACCAGCACACAGATGGAACTAGAGGACTCGTTGCTCATTTAATGTCTCATTTTGATATTGCTTATGGTGGTGCCTCTGTTTTTAAGGTGATGGCCCCTGCAGGAAGAACCCCTTAGTTTCTCTGGAATGCTAAGTGCACAAAGTACAACCAAACAGAGATTGGTCGTGCGATAATATCTCATCACATGCTCACTGACAGAAACCCCCAGGGGAATAGAACATTGTCTCGAGCAGCCTATTTTCCCACCTGGACTGGTAAGCTTCAAAATAGCACTTGGCATTTCTACTGAGGGCTCCTGGCATATTTTCATATTTATTTCCATGTCCTGTGATTTTCTTACGGCTGTTCTACAAAAGAGGAGCTTGGTGATGCGCTTCACAGAAGCAGACAAGTTACTTTGCCCTGGGGGAGGGTGTACTTCCTTGAGTGCGGGGTTAAGTTTAAGGTCCCAGTGTTCTCTGACATGGACCATTAGCACCCCCGAGATGACGAGGTATTTGGGGACAGTGGAGCCAGGCACCGCCGGCATCTCCCCTTCTCCAAGGACCTCTGCCATCTGGGCGTCAGGCTCTGCCACGGTGAGGTAGACAGTGCCCCCTCACCTCCGAGGTCACAACTGCCTGTTCTTTACGCCCACAGGATGGGAGTGGCAATTATTGAATCTGGTAACATCTAGAAGGACTGTGATTGTGGAGCCAGTTTTTTTTCCAAGGAACAACCCTTCCTGAAGGACTTCTCTGCCTAGGCTTCATCTCCACAGGGTTGGGGGGCCGCACGTGAACACACTTTGTGTGATCCTGGAGTCCGAAGCCAGGGAACAGCCCGGGGCAGGAGATTAGAATGGTTATGCTCTTTGCTCTTCCTGTGAACACCTGCGTTTGGAACTGCTGACGTCCCAACACAACAGCAGAACCAAGATTCAGGTCATTTAAATGTATGTGTTTGATCTTTCACTGGACCCGGCCACACTCCCGGAGCACATAGATGTGGACTGGAACTGTGGGAGAATGACGAAAGCCACATGATGAAATACGGATCATTGTCGAAGCCAGGTGATGAGTATGTTGGGGTTCGTTAGATCGCTCGTTCTGGTTTGGGTTATGACCGCCGTCCTTTACTTTTCCTGCTTCTTCCTGCCCAAGCACTTCTCTTCAGTAGCTGTAGGGAATTTAAAGACTTAGGTCAGGTCCTCAGCATCAAATCGGTGTCTGTTAGTCCTGCTCTGACCTTCCGTGATTCAGCCACTTGTCCTTGTAAAGCAGAATCTACCTTCAGTTCCTCTTTGTACCCCTAGAGTTAGCTTTAGAATGGAAAAGAACAGAAAAGCAGTTTTTGGAAAAGTCAGTTACTCAGTCACTAAGTTCTCACTGTTCTTCCTGAGTCACATGTCTCAGTCCCATCTCTTTCTAACTCTACTTCCACATTCCCAGTGGGTAGGGTCTGACCCTTAACTGGTTTCCCTGTTTGCAGTCCTACCTCCATACCCAGAGACATCTTCCTAAAACATAGTATTTTTAATTGTTACATGGTAACCCTCACTGTCTCCTTAACTGTCTGCAGATTCCTAAGTGAGGCACACAGAGTCCAGCACACGGTAACCCATGCCCTGCTAGATCCTCCACTGCCGCCCTAGTCTCCGCAAGCCCGCCGACCAACGGAAACCTTTGCTGCGTATCCCTTTCCCACCTCCTAATTGTTAGAGAAGCATTATTGAGAGAACCCACATTGAAGGCCCAGCTCCAGCCTCTCTTCCTTCTTAAAGTCTCCCCCGGGGCTACTTTGAATCCTTTCTGAAACACGCGGATTCAGCATTTATTGAGCACTACATAAAGAGGTGCTTCCCGGGGGACGCCTGGGTGGCTCAGTCGTTAAGCATCTGCCTTCAGCTCGGGTCGTGATCCCGGGGTCCTGGGATCGAGCCCAACATCGGGCTCCCTGCTCGGCGGGAAGCCTGCTTCTCCCTCTCCCACTCCTCCTGCTTGTGTTCCTGCTCTCACTATCTCTCTCTGTCAAATATATAAATAAAATCTTAAAAAAAAAGGTGCTTCCGAGGCTTGGAGATTGGCAATTAGTAAAACACTTTTTAAAAAGGAGATGGGCAACTTAAGTGAAATACACATACAGAAAAGAGTAAGGAACATACATTAAAATAAATCTAAAGCGACCATTCATGTAACCACGACCCACGTAAGAAACAGTGTATTAGCAGCACCTAAAAACCCTGCTCCCTGTGTCTCCTCAGTGATAATTCCTCCTCCTCCAGAAGTATTTTGTACTCTCACTTTTGAGATAATTTTTTTATAATTTTACCTCCTTCCTCCTATGTATGTATCCCAAACAGCATATTCTATTTTTTATCTGTTCTTGAACTTGTATAAATAGAATCAACCCTTTGAATTAGGTCTTTTTCTGCTTAATTTTGGTTTTAGATTTTTCTCTTTCATTGTTCGATAACACTGTGCCATTGTGTGGCCGTCCCACAGTTCATCCAGCCGGCCACTGGTGGGCTTGGCTCCAAGTTTCCTGTTTGGGGCTGATGCGAACGGCGGCGCTGCTCTGACCGTCCTGGTTTGCGTGTCCCAGAGCACCTGCACGTGTTTCTCCAGGGTATACACGTGGGAGTGAAACTGCTGGGTATTTTTTCACATTGTCTCCAGTGCTTTGGTATCACAAGGAATTTAAAATTTTGCCGATCTGGTGGGTGTGAAATGATATCTCATTGTGGGTTTTAATTTGCATTTTCCTGAGTACTAATAAGGTTGAGTACTTTTTCATTTATTTATTAACCATATAGATTTCTACGTTTGTTAAATGCCTGTTCAAGTCTTTTACCCATTTGTCTATTAGGTTGTCAGTTTCTTATTTGCTTGAGTGTTCTATGATTTTTTATATGTATATATATGTATGTATTCTGGATACTATTTCTTTGTCAGTTATGTGTGTTACAAATATCTTGTTCTGCGTCTTCATTCTTTATGATATGTTTTGATGACTAGAATTCTTAATGTAGTTAAATCTCTTTCTTCTTATGATTAGAGGAAATTATATCTTCTTGTATCTTATTTAAGAAACCCTACTCTACCTCAAGGTCATGATATTTTCTATAATCTTCTAGAAGCTTTTAAATTTTGCCTTTCATATTTATTCACCTGGACACCTGGAATTTTCTTTTTTTAGAGTAATCTAGAGTAGAGGTCCAATCCCTCCCACCACCCCAACTTCCCAGTGTGGCTAGAAAGTTTTGGCATTTCTTCTTTTGCCAACTAAGGACTCTATAAAACTACTTTATCTTATCATTATCACTCCATACAAAGACATTTTAATACCAAAACATGGGAAGAGCATAGGGTCAGAGTAAAGGAGAATCCTTTAAATCAAATATTAACTGTTTGAGGTGTACTAATTTAATTTGTCTTCATTTTTCTCATTTTATTACAGGTTCTGTGCACCAGTTCATGGAGATGGATGAAGAAACTTTATTTCCTCCGAAGGGCTGACATTCCCCAAGTCTAACAATCACATAGTGTGGTCCAGTGTTTTCCAGAACTGTCCTGGGCAGCCACAGATCCTAGGCACACTGGCCTCCAGAGACCCAAGATTTGCACATCTTTGGCTACTTGCACTGGGAAGCCACTCTTAAGACGAACCCAAGTCCCTCATACTCATACTGCATTTTAAACCCTGCCTTCTCCCGATCCAGTATTTGAGTGCCTACTCTGCACGCACATAGCACATGCCCCACACGTGGTTCCAGGCCTTCTTGGAGCTTGCTGTTCATCAGGGCAGGTGAGCAGTTACCACAGGGGACAAAGAAGGCCAGGTCAGAGGTAAGCCAGAGTGTGTTCGAGCACATCATGGTGGCCAGCTGCTGTCCGACGGGGACAAGTAGAAGTCTCCTCCCCGGGAGCCTAAGTTGAGACCTGAAGGCTATGTGATAGTTGTGGGGCTGAGGGAAGAGGTGGTAAGCTGCAGGGGGCTCTGGTGCTCAGAAGACAGCATAGGCAGACTTGGAAGCAGTGAATGTTCTTTGGTGTGGCTGGGACCTAAATGGCTAGGTCAGGAGGGGGGGAACTTTGTGAGCCAGGAGAAGGGGTATAGGCTTGTTCTGGAAGGCAGGGGGAAAACCTGGAAGGGCTTCCTTGCAGGCCAGAGGCAGGTTGGGTGCTGCATTTTAGAACCTTGGTCGAGGAGGGGTTACCACTGCCATCGCACTGCCCGTGGCCCTAAAGTCAGGGATGTTTCTCTGAACCAGCAGCACCCTTTCCTTTCCCTTCCCCAGCAGCCAGTCTCACAGCTTTCCACTGACTTCAAATCACATGTGCCCCAAACAATAGGCCTAAGAACAAAACCCCTGTGATGCCGCCCTCCATCAAAAAGCAGTCACTGTGAGAACATGCGTTTTTCTTTGATTTAGCCAGAGTTTAGTGGGGCTTGTTAGTGGAAAGCAAGTCTGAGTGATTCGGGGAGTGCAGGGGACACTCCAGCATCTAACTTACTCTTCTTGGCCAAGTGGAGACCCAGGAGACATGCCTCACCAGCTCTGTGTGGATAGGTTTAAACTTGGGTAAAACTCACTTTTCCTCTACACGGTTTACAAGCAGGAAGGGAGTGCTTTGTATATTCAAAAAGTCCATCTGCAGTCACCATCTGGATTTTCATTCATATTTGCTCCAATCCATGGAATTTTTTTTCTCATCAGCTTTCCCAGATGAACCACGTGCTTTGCTCTGGGGGATGATTAGGTCAAAGTAGGATAGCAGAGAACTTGAAAAGTAGCCTTTCCACCTGCTCCTCCTGGCCGTGCCCTAGAAGATGGTCCCTCAGCAGCACTTACTAGAAACCACTGAGACCAAAGTTAAACCACATTGTCTTCTTACGGCTGCAGTGATCCTGAGCTGGCCCTCTGTGCAAGCTCATCCACGAGACGCTGGTGCCTCCTCCGTGGCCTCAATAGATCATTCACTCCCACTAAATGCCTTTGAAGTGTAAATGCCCAGGTAAAGTTTTAACAGATAAAGATGAATGAGTATTTCTTTGTGTCACCCACTTTATTGTTATTTAAAGTCACAGGGGCCAGCAGGACTAGAATTTTTAAATCCCTCATGTTTTCCCACCTTTGAAGTATGTTTTTCCATTAGTGACAGCTCCGTTTTAAGACTCAAAGTTTAAAACTGAAATGCTCTGTACCACAGTCCAAAAAAATGTGTTAACTTAGAACCTGACAGCTAAAAACATAGCTCCCCTCTGCTCGGCCCCAGGACTTAGTATCATCCTGTCTGGAGTTCAGAAGATGAGAGGAGACTTGCTCAAAAATTTGATATAAAGTGATGAGTATCTTTTTTTTTTTTTTAAGATTTTATTTATTTATTTGACAGAAAACACAGCGAGAGAGGGAACACAAGCAGAGGGAGTGGGAGAGGGAGAAGCAGGCTTCCCGCCGAGCAGGGAGCCCAATGTGGGGCTCGATCCCAGGACCCTGAGATCATGACCTGAGCCGAAGGCAGACGCTTAACGACTGAGCCACCCAGGCGCCAAAGTGATGAGTATCTTAAAAGGTCCAGTAAAGTGCCATGGCAGTCCTTTCTGCTGGGACAATCAGAGAAGGCTTCCTGGAGGAAGTGGCATTGGCTCTGTTCCTTGAGTGACTGAAGAAGGTAAGATTCTGAATAGAGGCAATAAAGGTAAGAGCAGATTTTTAGCCCACCCTCAGGGGGGCCCATGGCCTGTGACGCAGAAAAGGAGCAGGTCAGAGTGAGTAAAGCTTTAGGAAGGGGTTAAGGAGTGATGATGGAGGAGAGCTAAGGAAGAAATCAGTCTCTGGAGATGCTAAAGCCAGAAGAAGACTGAGACGCATAAAAACCACCCGAGTTGGTGACACTACAGGACTAAGGAAAAGAGAGTGAGGAGGAGGAAATCCCCTAAGTAGCAGATAAAGGAAGGAAAAAAGTACAGTTGACCCCTGAACAAAGTAGGGATTAGGGGCACTTACCCCCGCCATGCAGTCAAAAATTTGTAACTTTCAACTCCCCCAAAACTTCACTTATAGCCTACTGTTGACCACTAGCCTTACCGATAATGTAAACAGTCGATCAATGTATATTTTGTAAGTTATATGTATTGTATACTTAGAATAAAGTAAGCTAGGGAAAAGAAAATGTTATTAAAAAAATCATAAGGAAGAGAAAATACATTACAGTTCTGTACTATATCAAAAAACTCCATGTATAAGTAGACCCATGCAATTCAAACTCATGTTGTTCAGGGGCCAACTTACTCTCTCCGGTGGGAAACTGCTCGAAGTCTCGGATGAATGATGAGTAAGGCCACTCTGACTGAAGTGGACACCTTCCCACAGCACTTGACCATTTCTTCCTTCCTTTGTGAGGTGTGCCAGGCTCCCACACTCCAGAAGAGTTCTTTTCTGAGTGTGTTTGAACGTTAAGCTAACACTTGTTTCATTTGCTTTGAAAGAAATGTCCTTTTAAGCCTGGGTGGCTCAGTCCGTTAAACCCTTGATCTCAGGGTTGTGAGTTCAAGCCCCACGTTGGGCTCCACGCTGGGTGTGGAGTCTACTTTTAAAAAAAAAACAAAAAACAAAAAAACCCTTCTAAGAAGCAGGATCAGTCGTTAAAGCTGGAGTGAACATTTTTATGGCCCTGTACCTTAGTTAAGAGAGCATCTAACTCATTTTGAATGGACTTAATCTTATCCTAAAGCTGGTCAACATTCATTCCTAAGGGTTTATATCAAAGAAATAATCCAAAAGTGGGGGAAAAAGGTATGTGTATGGAGTTCTGTGTCATTATAACAAATAACGAAAACTTGAGACCAACCAACAGGACTGCCGTGATACTGAAGAGCAGGACTAGGAACTCTGATGCTCACTGTTACGTTAGACAGCTGTTAGTCCCTGAAAAGTGGGGTAATGCGGAGAAGAGGAAAATACAGAGACAAAAACAAAAAACGTATCCAAAGACAGGTGGTTCATGGGGGGGGGCGGGCAGGAATCCGACTTGCTTCCCTCTGCATTTCCTCTTCCTCCTTCGTGTGTCTTCTCTCAGTTTCTCCCACTCCGGTGTGAGAAGTTGGCTACTGTACTGGAGGGAGGGGACAATCCAAGCACAAATGGAGGTCGAGAAGACACTGCCTGTGAGTAGAAGCCTCTCGGGCCCTGAACACGTCTCCATCGCCATTCCTACTGTTCTGGGGCTAATGATCTAGTGTTAGAATGGACAGTGAGGGTGGGAGGCCTCGCACGTAGTAGGCACTTGATGACTAACATGAACAAAACCTTCCTTCCCGGTGCCAGGCTCTGTGGTTACAGCTTACCAAGCACAGTGTAACTGATGCACTGAAAGAGCAAAAGGAGCTAAGGAAGCAAAATAAAGCAGTGCTTTCAACTATTTCTATTTTACAAAGTGCTTGGTGAAACTGTAAAAGGGTATTTAGTACCACAGAAAGTAGGCCAAGGGTAAGAAAAACTCTCCATACCCAAGAGAATTCAGCTGACCAAATTAAGTCTGATCCAGAATAAACAGTTCTCATCTGGAAATCTAGCAGTTCCAGAAAGTACCGTCCAAGTGGGAAAAGGCCCACGGTGCTGGTCTGTGTAATTATGTAACCCTTGAGGAGAGTGGGAAGAAGTGCCAACGTGCTGAGGGACATGGGGAGAATAGTTCTCGGGCCCCGAAGAGGACTGTGCTGCTGAGAAGCCAGGCTCACATGCCCTTTCTCATGAACTTGACCAACCTCGCTCATTTTTCCCCCTGCTTACCCAGTGTCCAAAGCCTACAACAAGGTTTCTATTATCGAATCGCTCCAACAGAAATAACTTTCAAACAGTCATGTGAATAGCACTGCACGTGAAGAGTTCACTTGAAATGAAACCGAAGCTCAGCTTCAGTGTCAAGACCATCCGTGTTGGTGTTTTATCAGGAAAAGCATTGTCACTGCCCCTTTAAAGATCACTTAAAAACATCAAACAGACTAAATCCCAGGTGGTAAGAGGAATTTAAAACATAACTTTCTTTCTCTAACAATTTGTAAAAATCCAGGCTTAAAATTGAAAGCGGGGACTCCAAGAGGTCCACATACACCGTGTTTACGGCAGCATTTTCCATGATAGTCAAGGGGTGGAAGCAAGCAGTGTCCAGCCACCGACGAATGGATAAACACCATGTGCGATATACACGCAATGGAATATTATTCAGCCTTTAAAAGGAAGGAAATTCTGGCACGTGCTGCTACATGGATGAACCTTGGAGACATGATGCTAAGTAAAATAAGCCAGTCACAAAAGGACAAATACTGTATGATTCTGCTTGTGTAGCATACCTAGAGTAGTCACAGCCCTGGAGACAGAAAGCAGAAGGGTGCTTGCCAGAGGCTGTGGGGCAGGGGCAGCGGGGAGTCACTGCTGGCTGAGTACAGAGATTCCGTTTTGCAAGATAAGTTCTGGAGATGGGTGGTGCTGACGGTTACACAACGCTGTGAATGTGCAAAAAAACTTTAATGCCCTTAGAAAGACCATGGAACCACTGGAAGAGACACTTGGGATCTTCCAAGTTCAGTTCTCTTATTGTTTACCTTTTACCATGGCAGATTTCAAATACATAAGTAGTCAGAAGAGTTTAATAAACCTCCTTTTGCAATATGCCATTCAGCTTCAATAGTTGTCAGTTTATAACCAATGTAAATTCATCTTTACCCTCACTTTTTCCCTCCGTCCCATAGAATTATTTTTAAAACTTTATATTTGGAAGTAATTTCAAGGATACAGGTAAGTTAACAAAAATGAAACAGTAAGGCAAAACCAAACACCTATTACCCTTTACTCAGATTCATCTGTTACTAACATCTTATTTCATTTGCTTTTTTAATATGTTCTTTCTCACCCTCTCTCACATACACACACGCCTCTCCCCCAAACATTTTTTTCCACCTACTGGGGGTAAGTTACATATATCCTGGCCCTTTACCTTGAACTACTTCATTGTGTTTTTCCTTAAAATAAGGATAGTCTCTTACATACCATTGAGTACAGTTACCATTTTCAGTAAATTTAACACTGACTCAATTTTATCTCTACACCATTTGTATCCCAGTTTCTTTTCTTTTCTTTTTTTTTTAAGATTTTTTATTTATTCATGAGAGAGAGGCAGAGGGAGAGGCAGGCTCCCCGTGGAGCAGGGAGCCCGATGCAGGGCTCCATCCCAGGCCGCTGGGATCATGACCTGAGCCGAAGGCAGACGCTTAACCGCCTGAGCCCCCAGGCGCCCCCGTATCCCAGTTTTGTCAGTTGTGTTCTTTATAGCATTGCTTTCCCCTCCAGTAGAGGATCCAGGTCAGGGCCAGGTATTATATTCAGTTGTCAGCCTCCATTTCCAGAGCCTTTCTCTTTTATGACATTGATATTTTGGAAATATAAATCCCTCTTCCTTTTTTTAATAAGATGGTCCTCATTGGGGTGTTTGCCTACCATTTTCTTAGGATTAGATTCAAAATAGGCATTCTTGACCAGAGCACTGCCTAGATGATGATGTGTCCCTTTCAGGGTTTTACATGTGGAGGCATATGTCTATCTGCCCCTTATTGGTGATGTTGATCTTGATCACTGGTCAGGGGTGTTGCCCAGTTGCATCACCGTGCAGTTACTGCCCTGCCTCCTCTCACCCCCACCCCCATCCCCGGCAAATAATCTCTGGAGATGCTTTAAGATCATGCAGCTAATCCGCTTATCAAAATTTCCCTTAGATTCAGCATCTGTATTTACTTCCTATTGCTGCATAATACATATGTCAAAACTTACTTGTTTAAAACAAATATTTGTGATCTCAGTGTCTGTGGGTCAGGAAATTGGCTTGGTTGGATGGTTCTGCCTCAGGATCTCTGGTGAGATTACATTTCGTTGTTGGCGAGAAGTTACCATCATCTGAAGGCTTGCCTGGGGCTGGAGAATCCATTTCCAAGATGGTTCATTCACATGCCTGGCAATTTAGTGCTGGAACTGTCACCTCCTTGCCACACGGACCTCTCCCTAGAGTTACTTCTGTGCCCTCATGGCACGGACTGGCTTCCTCTAAAGCAAGTGATCCCGGAGAGAGCAATGCCTTTTGTGACCTACTCTGGGGGTCGTACACTATCACTTCCGCTACAGTCTACTCATTAGAAATTACTAAGTCCAACCCACATTCAAGAAAGAATTAAGCTCCGGGCACCTGGGTGGCTCAGTTGGTTAAGCGACTGCCTTCGGCTCAGGTCATGATCCTCGAGTCCCGGGATCGAGTCCCACATAAGGCTCCCTGCTCAGCAGGGAGTCTGCTTCTCCCTCTGACCCTCCCCCCTCTCATGTGCTCTCTCTCTCTCATTCTCTCTCTCAAATAAATAAATGAAATCTTAAAAAAAAACAAAAAGAAAAAATTAAGCTCCAACTTTACCAACTCTAGAAGGGAGAACATCAAAGAATTTGTGGACATATTTTAGGATCATCACAGCATCCATTGATGATTCTTGCCTGATTCAACTCTGACAGCTGCAAAATATTGGTTTTCCAACTACCCTGTATTATTTTTGAAGCAAACCCCAGCATTATATTTAATCTGTAAATATTTAAGATATATCTCTAAAAGATAAATGTTTTAATGTTATAAGTTGATAACAGTGTTATCAAGTAGCAAATCAGTATTTAAATTTCCATATGTCTCATGAATGCCATATTTTTTTATTGGAATTCAATTCACATGCCATAAAATTCACCCATTTAAAGTATACAATTCAGTGGCTTATAGTATTTTCACAGAGTTGCATGATCATCATCACTATCTTAATTCCATCACCCCAAATAGAAACCCTGTATCCATTAGCAGTCACTTCCCATTTCCCACTCAGCCCCTGGCATCCACTAAGATACATTCTATGGATTCACCTATTATGGACATTTTGTATAAATGGTATAATACTATATGGCCTTTTCTGTCTGACTTCCTTCACTTAGCATAAAGTTTTTAAGGCTGATCCATGTTATAGCATGAAATACTTTTTTTTTTTTCAAGTAGGCTCCACACCCAGTGTGGAGCCCAATGCAGGGCTTGAACTCACAACCCTGAGATTAAGACCTAAACTGAAATCAAGAGTTGGACGCTTAACCAACTGAGCCACCCAGGTGCCCCTACTTTTTTTTTTTTTTTGCTGAATACCAGTGTATGGATATACCACATTTTATTTACCCACTTTTTGGCTATTATAAATAATGTTGCTATGAACATTGTGTACAAGTTTTTGTGTGAAGCCATATTTATTTTTTGTTTGAATCAGGACCAAAGTAAAGTCTACACAATGCTATTGGCAGATAAATCTTTTAAGTTTCTATTATAGGTTCCTCCTTTCACAACTTTATATATTTTTTTCAATTTGTTAAGAAATTTGAGTCATTTGTCCTGCAGTTTTCCAAAATCTGGATTTAGTTGATTGCATCCTCTTGGCATAATTTAACATGTTCTTCTAACATCTGTACTTTCATAAACTGGTACTTGTGTGTAGAAACTTGATCAGATTCAGTCTTGATGGAAAAGGGGCAAGGTGACTATAGGTAGGCTGTTATCCTACCAACCTAATTGTCTCTCTTTTTTTTTTATATTAGCAGCCATTGATAATCATTGCCCAGGTACATTTTGGCATAAAATGTAATGATAGTCCCATGCTGTCATTTCTTACCTATTAGCTGGAATCTGATATAAGGAAAAAATTTGCCCTCAATTCCTCTATTGCTGCATGATTCAGTTTGTATATAAAAGGAAGGATAAAATGCTTCAATTTTTCCCTTTGTTTTATCCTCTAATAATGATCAACTATTTGTGGGTTTTGAAAATGAATTAGATTAAACATATTTAATATATTCCACTGGAGTGGGGTTTTTTGTTGTTTTTTTGTTTTACATAATAGTTCTATTTTTTAAAATGCCACATTTTGGCAGGAACACATGAATAGACTTTGACATTCATTATTATTAGATGATTAATGATACTTTTCTTTTGATATAAAGTCATTTAGTGCTTAATAATTCAAATATGGGTATACTTTTTCCAAATAAAAGTAAGACAAAATGTTTGAAAATTTTCATGCTAATGTTTTAATTTCTGAAGATAAAGAGGTTAAGTATTTAGTGGACCATTTAGTAGGAAAAAAGCGCTGACCTATAGTGTGGAATCCCCTAGGAGGTTCAGTAGATTAAGGGTAAAGTAGGTCTCTTTATGTACCATTAGGCAGCTGACATCCTCACAGAGAGGAATTTTTTTTTTTTTTTAAGATTTTGAGAGAGAGAGTGGGGGGAGGAGCAGAGGAAGAGGGAGAAGCAGGCTTCCCGCTGAGCAGGGAGCCCCATGCAGGACTCGGTCCCAGGACACTGGGACCGTGACCGAGCCGAAGGCAGACGCTTAGCTGAGTGAGCCACCCAGGTGTCCCAGAGGAGTATTTTGAACACAGAAGATACAGGACACAGCATGTGGTTGGTATTGGAAAAATGTCTGCTTTCAAATACATACATTAATGTGTGCATTTTACTGCCACCTCCCCCCCCGCCCCACAAATAATGCTACTGGTACAATGATAAAAGGCCAAGAAAATTAACCACAGTAAGTGAAGGGGAAATGTGTTACGATTCAGAAGCTTTAATTTTCAAAAAATTCTTAACGTCTTTATCTTCCTCTTATTGGAGTTATTATTCTTACTGTTGTTGCTCACATTGTCCTCTCTTTGGCCAGTGGGGTTTTTTTGTTGTTTTTTGTTTTGTTTTGTTTTGTTTTTTAGGAAATTCTGTGGCCCCTGGCTCTCCCTACAAGCCGGACCGGGGCTGGTCGCAGGGAGCCTGGGTGCTGACTCAGCGCCTCCCGCAGGCAGTTGGTGCCCCGCACCTTCCCTCAGGCATCCGCCCTTCCGGCCTGTGGGGTGAGGCCTGCCCTACCCATCTGGTCATATTCCTGTGGCCCGCAGTCCCCCCGGCCCTGTGCCGTTGAGGAGGAGGTTTGCGTGGTGAATGCTGGCAGACCCCAAATGCCCCTGCTGCCCTGCTGGGCCCTCGGGGCCTTTCCAGCAATCCTGAATCCGAGGTGTTTCCCTTCCTGTGGAGCCGCCGTCAGGCCTGGCCAGTGGTTCCTGTTGGCTACTTGGTTCCCAAGTCTTTTGACATGACTGCAACATTCTTTGATGGCTTCCTGGATGGCTGGTGTAAGGTGTTTCTAGCTTCCTTCGTACATTTCTTGCCCCTTATCTAGAATCAGCCTTTTCTCCAAGAATCTTTGGTTCCGTTTAGTAGGAAATATAACCACAAAACTACAGTCCAGGGGCGAGTCGGATGCTCACTGCCATGACTGGTAGTTGTTTGCAGGCCTATTCAGCAGAAAGGAGGAAAATTTGGTTTATTTTAAGATGTGTTGTGAGTACATATAAATACTTGCACTGCAAACTCAGGCCACAAGGATTTTGCTTTCCCTCTATTGTACATCTGTATTTCCTTTCTCCCGTGCAGAGAATCCTACTTCTAAAGAGATTCTAGTAATAACAAACTAGATTATTACTCATTTACTTTAACACATGGTATGTACACAGCAGTCTCAGGATACTAATACTAACACTACCACTGATAGATAGTGTGACTAACGACAGGTAAAGATTTTTATTTATTTTTAATGTAGGCTCTACAGCCAGCATGGGGCCCGACCCGGGCCTTGAACTCAAAACCCTGAGATCAAGACCTGAGCTGAGATCAAGGTTCAGACGGTTACCCACTGAGCCACCCAGGTACCCCAAAGATTTTTTCCTTAGGGTTTATTCCACTAGGGATGCATAAATTACTGTTTTAAGAGTTCCTTTTTGTGTGGTTATGCCACCCGCTGGCAGCTCATTAGCTTCATCCTCAAGTTTTTAAATTTAATTTTGTTTTATAATTATGTAACATATTTACCTAGTTCTAAAGTCAAATTTACCAAACTAGATATAGTCAAAGAAGACTTTTAATTTTTGTCCCTTGTTTTGTTCCTTCCTTTTCCCTCTAGTTAACCATTTAAAAATGTTTATAATTTATCTTTCTGCTTTAAACACATAAGCAAATACAGATAAAATAGGATATTTTTTACCACACACACATTCTCCATTTTGCTTTTTAATCTGGAGATCTGTATGGGTTTGACATTATTTAACCAATCCTCTTCTGATAGACATTTGGGTTGTTCCTGGTCCTTTTGCTGTTGCAAATAATGTTGTAAGGGATAACAGCCTTGTGCATATTTACATTTTAAAAAATATTTTTTGCCAGTTTGTTTTGGGGAGAGATCACTAGATATGGGATTGCTAGTCAAGAGGATTAGTAATTTTACCAGTATTGCCAAATTCTCAACAACCACAATGGTAATTTGCAGGACCATTAGCAATGTATGAGTGTGTGTGTTTCTTTACCAACAGTATGTCAAACTTTTGGTTTTTTGCCAATTTAATATATGAGAAATAGTATCTCAGTGTTAGTTTTATCTGTGTTTCGCTTAACATGAATGAGGTAAGCATGTTTTTTATCGTTAGCCATTTCTTTTCCTGTTCATTGTTTATTTCACAGGATTAATTTCCTGTAGAGTCCTTGGTCTTTTTAAATTTTTTAAATTATTTTTTTAAAGATTTTATTTATTTGTCAGAGAGAGAGAGCACAAGCAGGGGGAGCGGCAGGCAGAGGGAGAAGCAGGCTCTCCTCCAAGCAGGGAGCCCAACGTGGGGCTCCATCCCTGAACCCTGGGATCATGACGTGAGCCGAAGGCAGATGCTTAACCGACTGAGCCACCCAGGTGTCCCCCTAAATATATATATTTTTAAATTTAAAAAATTTTGGGATGCCTGGGTGGCTCAGTCAGTTAATCGTCTGCCTTCAGCTCAGGTCATGATCCCAGGGTCCTGGAATCGAGCCCCGCGTCAGGCTCCCTGCTCAGTGGGAAGCCTGCTTCTCCCTCTCCCTCTGCCTGCCCCTTCCCATTCATGCGTGCTCTCTCTCTCTCAAATAAATAAAATCTTAAAAATAAATACATAAATAAATAAAAGCTCTTTAAGGATATTAGAAATACTGCCAATTTGAAATATTCTTGTATACCAGCAGGTGTCACAATATCACATAGAGGAATTCATCCATGTTCTAGTAATTCTATGAATATTCCTATATATAAAAATATAAAGGAACAAATTGTTCAAACACCATTTGTTGAAAAGACTACCTTTCCCTATTGAATTATCTTGGCACTTTGGTCAAAAAATTGACAATAGAATGGGGCGCCTGGGTGGCTCATTAGTTAAGCGTCTGCCTTCAGCTCAGGTCACGATCTCAGGGTCTTGGGATCGAGCCCCACGTCGAGCTCCCTGCTCATTGGGAAGCCTGCTTCTCCCTCTCCCTTTGCCTCCTGCTCTGCCTACTTGTGTGCACACTCTCTCTCACTCTGTCAAATAAATAAAATCTTTAAAAGAAAAAAAAATTTTGACCATAGGGGCGCCTGGGTGGCCCAGTCGGTTAAGCATCTGCCTTCAGCTCAGGTCATGATCTCACGGTCCTGGGATTGAGTCCGGCATCAGGCTCCCTGCTCAGCGGGGAGTCTGCTTCTTCCTCTTCCAATGACCCTCCCCCTCCCCTGACTCATGTTCTCTCTCTAATAAATAAAATCTTTTTTAAAAGTTGACCATGAACACATGAAAATATATTTCTGGGTTGTTATATTCTATGTCCTCATGCGGTACCACACTGTCTTCATTATAGTACAATTTTGAATTTAAGATTTTAACTAATCTCTACACCCAATGTGGGGCTTGAACCTACAACTCTGAGATCAATATTCACATACCCTATCAACTGAGCCAGCCAGGCACACCTGAGATTTTTTGTGTAAGTGTTTCTAACTTTGTTCTTTTTGTAAAAATGGTTTTGGCTATTGCAGGCCATTTGCTTTTCTGGAAAAAATTTTAAAATCAGCTCTTCAATTTTTGTGAGAGAAAAAAAGTGTACTGGTATTTTGATAGGGATTGCACTGAATCTGTAGATCAATTCGGAGAAAATTGCCATCTTAACAATATTGATTCTTTCAATCCATGAACATGCGCTCTCTCTCTCTCCATTTTAGGTCTTCTTCAATCTCAGCAATGTTGTGTAGTTATCAGTGTATATCTTACACACCTTTTGTTAAATTTATTCCTGATTTTGTTATGTCATTGCTAATGAATTTTTATAGTTGATAGTACATAAAATACAGCTGATTTTTGTTTTTATGTATTGATCTTGTAACCTTGCTTAAGGATACTTGCTACATTATTCTAATTGTTGTTTTTCATTCTAAGCTGTATGCCTTTTCCATTTCTTGCCTTATTGTCTTGACTGGTACAATTCCACATAGAAGTGATGAAAGCAGGCATTCTTGTCTAGTTCCTGATCTTTTTTTTCTTTTTTAAGATTATTTATTTATTTATTTATTTGACAGAGATACAGCGAGAGAGGGAACAAACACAAGCAGGGGGAGTGGGAGAGGGAGAAGCAGGCTTCCCGCAGAGCAGATCCCAGGACCCCGGGATCATGACCTGAGCCGAAGGCAGAAGCCCAATGACTGAGCCACCCAGGCACCCCTAGTTCCTGATCTTAGGGGGAAAGTTTTCAGTCTTTCACCATTAAGTATATTAGCTCTGCATTTTTCATAGATGTTCTTTATCAGGTTGAGCAAATTTCCTTCTCTAATTTGCTGAGTTTTTATCGTAAATGGATATTGGATTTTATCAAATAATTTTTGTGTTTCCTGAGATGATATGATTCTTCTCCTTTATTCTGCTAATATGGTTATATTATGTGATTTTCAGATGTAAAACCAACCTTTCATTCCTGGGATAACACCTACTTGGTCAAATCCTTTTTATATGTTGGTAAGTGTTTTCTTCTTTTTTTTCTTCTTTAAATGCCAGCTCATTTGATGTTAATTTATTTGATAAATCCTTTCTCTGTAGTGTCAGAGATACTCCACTACTAATTACTACAATTCCAAAATAGTGGCGTGAATGCAAATTCCCTTTGTGCCTATACACTCTTCCATATAGATTTTATTTTGTGTAAGCCCTTGCCCTCACAGCAGTGGTGAAGACAATCAAAACAAGTAACTATAAGAATTTGAGGAGTGTTAGACAATATTGGGTGCAAACTGTGATTTAAATAAAGGGAACCCAAGGTAGAATTTTTTAAGCCACCTAAAGGAAATTACTTGACATGTAAATTGAATTTAGCCAGGGTTACCATAGCATTTACCATCCAAACAGGAACATTTTTAAAAGTCAAAGGGAAAACAAGTATAAAATAGGATGTATGGTTACCTTAGATCTAATCAAAGGAGAGGAGTGTTTGAGACAGATAAAAACATATGTGAAAGAGGACTAGGTCTATTAAAATAACTAAAAATCTCCATTTAGTGAGTTTGTAAGGAAGAAAAGGAAGCCAGAAAAGTAAGGAGAAATCAGATTCTAAAAGCCCTGTAAATCAGAAAGGACCTTGGACTCCCATTCCAAGGACAATAAAAGTTCTAAGCAAAAACATGACATAATTGTTAGAAAAAGATTATGTTGATTGCAGTGTGAGCAAAAAAGGGTATCAAGCAGAGATGATTTAGGGGAGAAATGGAGAGTTGGGTATGGGTTTTTGGAGTCATGAGATGTTCTCTGATAGTGTGACTGCATGACTATGAATATAAAGACCACTGAATTGTTTGGTATGTGAATTACAGCTCAATGAAGCTATTTTTTGTTTTGTTTTGTTTTAAGGAGATTTAGGAAATTAAGTTCTCCAGGTGAGATGATAGGGGCCCTGGATTAATGTTAGAAAGGAGGAGTTCAAGAGATATTTAAGAGAATCTGTAAGGCCTTGTGACTCACAGGGTATGGAGGTGAGGGAGAGGGGAAAAATCAAAATAACTTCCAAGATTCTGGCTTAAGCTGCAGGATGGGTGACAGTGCTGTTTACTGACAGAACCTGAACCAGACACGTGTGAGATGGGGGTGGGGAAGATCTTAAGACATGTTGAATCTGAGATAACTTTGAGACATTTAAGTTGGATTATCTGTTTTGGACTGTGTCCCCTCCCCCACTCCCCAGATTCATTTGCTGAAACTCTCATCTCAATGTGATGGTATTGGGAAGTAACTCGGTCATGAGGATGGAGCCCTCATGATCTCATGAATATCCTTCTAAGAGGAGGCCAGAGAGCTTGCTCAATCTTTTTCTGCCACATGAGGATACAAGCAGCCAGCAGCCTATATAGCCCAGAAGAGAGTCTCACCAGAACGCGACCATGCTGGCACGCTGATCTCAAGACTTCCAGTCTCCAGACTGTGAGAAACAAATTTCTGTTCTTTATAAGCCACCTAGTCAATGGCATGTTGTTTTAGCGACCCAAGCTAAGATAACATCCAAGTCTGGCTCTCAGGTGAAGGTCTAGACCAAAGGAAATCAATTTAAGTCATTGAAGTAAACAGCATCGTTTAAGGCATGTGAATACAAGATCAAGATTTAAGAGATGCTGGGCGCCTGGGTGGCTCAGTCGTTGAGTGTCTGCCTTCGGCTCGGGTCATGGTCCCAGGGTCCTGGGATCGAGTCCCGCGTCGGGCTCCCTGCTCCGCGGGAGGCCTGCTTCTCCCTCTCCCACTCCCCCTGCTTGTGTTCCTTCTCTCGCTGTGTCTCTCTCTGTCATATAAATAAAAAAAAAAATCTAAAAAAAAAAAAAATTTAAGAGACGCTTAGAGGTGAAATCAGCATCTGAGTAAAGACCCCAGAGGTAGGGAAAAAAACCAGGGGAGCGTAATGTCACAAGTCCAGTTTAGAGTCTTTCAAATGAAGTATTCAGCAGTGTAACGTACTATTGTGTCGAGACAAAGTGGATTCTGAACTTAAAAGTTGCAGTGGAGTGATAACCAATCTCACATGGGTTCATTGGTAAATGTTGAGATGCGGTTTGTCCGACACTTCAGGCAAGGAATTAGCTTTTGAAGGGGAAAAGAAGGAAGGGGGTTGAGGAGAAAAAGACTGTTTTTTAAAAAAAAACGGTTTGGTCATATCTAAAGAAAGGAAAGGACCCATTTAGAGAAGTTGAAGATAGTGAAGGAACGTGAAGGCTGTGTAAGAATCAGGGAGGACTGCTTCAAGTTCAAGGTTTGGGTAGAGTCCGGGAGTCTGTATTTCAGTTCTTGACAGGATGCTGGTGCACAAGCCAGTTTGGGAGCCAGGGTAATCACAGAGCAGACTTTGTAAGGAGCTTGGAAAGGATGCTATCTTAAATACAGATCCTGGAGTCTTGTATTTTCTCTCTGAGCAGGAGGAAGAAACTTGTAGTGGGGGCAGGTACAGATTTGGTGATGCAGTTCAGGAAGTTTTCCCTGTCATTTTTCCCTGTGAAATAATCTGCTAATAGAGTTGGGGAAGGTGAAGATTTCGTAAGACTGTTCAAATTGCCTTGAACAACGAAGGATAGCTTGCTCCTGTTGAGGACGTAGTTGAGGACGGGGACCGCCAATTCTGTAGTGGCGCCAACCTGTGCCCTCGTATGGTTTTCCGTAGCTGTGCTCAGCAGCCCAACACGGTCAGAGGCAGATCGAGCTGAACTCAGCCGAGATTCGGGTTTGGCCACACAGTTATAAAATAATGACAATAAAGGAGTCTAGGATCTTGCCAAGAAAGTGGCAGAAGTATTAAGAGGGCAGATCTAAGCTGGACGGAGAGCTAAGTGAAGAAAAAAGGTGACTCCTAGTGGAACTCCTAATGAGAACAAAGAGTTTGGTATATTGGGTTTGAGTACTTCAAACTCAAGGCCTTTATGTAAGACCAGCTTTTGTTGATTTTTATCACCAGCTATGCTACACTGTAGGGGGATGCAGCTGTATATAAGAAAATCCCTGCCCTCAAAAACATCGATCATTTTGTAGAAGAGAGCGCCAGTAAGATCACGGAGTAGAATGATCGGTACAACCAACAAACAGATCAAGGTCAAAGGTACTAAAGATGTGTGAGAAGGCACTCTCTTCAGCACAGGGTAAGAGGTGGCTATCAGGGAAGCATTCATTTAAAAACTCCCCCAAGTAGATCTTAAATACAAAAGACAGCTAAGGGTAGAACAGGGACAAAAAGACCACTGTGAGTAGAGCAGTAGCACAGGCAAGGACAGCAAAGTATGGCAAAAGCCTGATTAGTAGTTAAAGTTCATAGGAAAATAGTATAAGCTAAGGCTGTAAAAGTAATTTAAAGTCAAATTACAGAGAGCCTTAAATGTGCTAAAGAATTTGGGACTTGATTCAGTAGGCGGTGAGAGGCAGTTGAAGTTTGTGAACGTGACTGAGACGTGCTCCAGGAAGACTGGCAAACCAGAAGGAAATGCCTAACCCAACGGCTCCCAACGGGACTGCACAGAAGAACCACCTGTAGTGCTCTGAAAGACACTCGATGGGTCCACCCACCAGAAAGTGTGGTTCATTGTGTCTGGGATGAGGCTCCGGCATTTCAGAGTACTCCAGAGGATCTTAATCTGGGGCTAGGGTTGAAAGGTACTGTCTCTTCTGTGTAGTTGATGCTGATACAGAAAGGCTCAAACCAGACAGTAAGTAATAAAGGAAAGCCAAATATATATGTGTGTCAAATTCTGGGAAAACAAACACCTGTAACAAGCTAAACTGACCCAGTAAAATTAAAAAAGCACACCATTACACCATCCTCATCACAAAAGAAAACAGATACTGAATATATACAATTTATTTAATAAATTAATGTCATTCAAAATACAGTGCCAGAACATTATGCAGTTGAACATGCTAGTAATGTTGGTCATGAAGCACCTGTGCTCATGTTAGATGGGCGGCGCCCCGCTACTGCTAGTGGTTCCTGGGATTAATGCCAGAGCAGCACTAATGATCTGCTCGTGTGCACGGCTAGTGCAGAGAATTCCTGAACAGTTCACCTTCCTACTCCTACCCCCACACGCACACAACAGGTGAAAAAAACAAAACTGAAAAAAACACACCCTGACAGCTAATGGATATCTATACACAATCACTCTACAGTAATGCTTGTTATTAAATTAAGATGTAATGACCTGGTTAACCCACTCTAAATCTTTACGATGGAGAAATACAACAGCAGCAGGTAGTTATATGCATGAGCCAATGTTAATGTAATACAGAAAGTGGAGGCATTTACGGATTAAAGCTCCACACGGACCCGCACAACAAGGGACCAGCAATTCTTATTGCAAGCCCAGCAACTTAAGTCCACACCTGGTAAATGACCAGCTGATTGGAAGACCTGTATTCTAGATAGACAAGTATAAGTTAGTGAAGAGAGAATACATGCACCTAATAGTATAGTTAGACTGATCCTGCAGTCATAGCTTTCCCTGTGCAATACCATAAAATGGAAGATCTTCCTCAACTATAGGATTTTGACAACATTTCTATACCAACATGGACACTAGTGTTAAGTGCAGCTGAATTAATTACACTGAAAAAAAACCATATTCCAGGACTTCGGAACAGAAGCACGGGAATGAAATACATATACTAAAATAACCTCGGCACAATTTGCGATATACCACACTAGGAACAGGAAACTACTTTTAATAAGTGAACTTTTTGAACTGTACATAACACAGGGCTAACAATGTTATTAGATAATCCAGATTCTTATGCTCTCATGATACACGTAAAAGTTTCTCAATTATTGGATAATCTATTTCATATTATGGAAGCATATCTTTCTGTAAGACTCACTGATATATATTATACTGATGCAAATATTAAGTAGGGCATAAAAATAAAATTTATCAAAGATAGATTTTTATGTACTCGTATTTAGTCCTCTCATAGCCTCTCTCGTTTAGCAAAGAAAACGACAAAGCACATCAACCAGGCGCCCCCCCCCCCGCCAAGTCGGCGACTATACAGGCGGTAGTGCGACCATCTCGCCATCCAGTTCAAACTCCTCGGTCCCATCCGGTGAAAAAAGGTAAGTTGGTGGCTTCCAGGGAGACTCTTCCAGGCAGGATGGATAAAGTTTCCCCACAGTGCACCGAAAATCTCTGCCTAAGTCCCACAGCACACGTTCGGATATATGCTGCCGCAAAGACCACCGGTCAAGTTCCAGATCATACTGGTAGGTGACATATTTCGCTCTCTCGTTTAAGTGGGTTTCTCGCATAAACACACACAGAGAATTTGAGATCACAACAGCTCTAACACAGGGGTCTGAGTACCTCTTGGCAGGGATGTTGGCTGCCATTTTCCACTCATTTTTATTCACATCGTAAATCTCCACAGTTACCGAAGACCCGTCTACAGTGCCAGAGGGGAGTCTTATGCCAGAATTGGTAGCGATGTGCAACCCTCCAATATAGAAGATTTTATCACCAAAAGCCGCAGCCGAGGCAAAAGACCTGCTGGTCTGTCTCATGGCCATTTCTACCCATGAATCAGACCTGGGAAAGTAACAGTACATGAGGTTCAGTGTCATCACATAAATGCAGTCGTGAACCACGACTGCCGCGCTCCACTGCCAAGCACAAGGCAGAGGGCTTACCATTGTCCACTCATCCTTCTCCGTGTCGTATCTTTCCACGGTCCTCCGATTCAGTTCTCCACCTACACTGTCGCCCCCAATTGCATAGATATAGCCTTCACAGCAAACCAAGGATGGCTTTATGCGGACAAAAAGCATCGGGGTCTTTGGAAACCAGGTATTTTGCTGTGCATCAAACCAGTAAAAGCAGTTCACAGTTCTGAAGGCAGTCTGAAGTTTGCTTGTTTTACTGTGATTTGTTTTTGTGTTTTTCAGAGGAACCTGACCCCCTGCTATATAGATGTCGTTATCGGGAGTTACAACAGTCCCAACCTTATGCAAATCGGCTGGTGGGCTGCACAGCTTGTAAACTTTTTCTGCTTGGGGGCTGTAACAGACAGAAGAGTAAAGACTACAAGGATTTTCTGAAGATGCTTCAATGAAAATCATCATCTCCTCTTTAGTCATTCCAAGTCTTGGTTTGAAAAACTTGGGCATAGACTTATACAGACCTTGAACCACGACAGACTTGTCATTGGGCGGCAGGCCTTGAAACCAAGCTCTCTGTGTTACTTCGGAAAGTGCATCAATTCGGATTTGGCTAAGAACTGAAGACAAATACTGGGATCGTGATTCCGTGTTGTACTCTAGCCACAGCATAGCAGCTTCTCGAACCGTCTCCTCCTTTTCAACATTTAAATTGTCACTACTGAGGATGTCTATCAGTAGGTCATGTGACAGCTGCATGAAAGCTTCCTGGTGATACACAGCAGTGAACTTGTGCTCTACCATTCTTTTAGCACTTTGCTTTAATTCCTCACAACTGAACAGATCGGCAAAACTCAACAATCGCACGCAGTTCTCTGCATTTATTTTTTTAATTAAGTATTCTCGACAACGTTGTAATACATCTTCTACCTAAAATGGGGAAAGGTTGATAAAGACAAATTTTACTTTTATGTAAAATACAAGTATTATTAATCAGATCCCCCTATAGTTTCTATTTTTAGATATATATGCTTTGGCAAAGAGATAATGCCTTCCAGTAATAATTAGAAGACTATGCATAGTTTTGCATATCTACTACTTGTCCAGTGGCCTACTTAAGTGCCCTATTTAGGAGCTAATAGCGTAACATCAAATAGGCTCTTAAAAATAAATGGTCTTAAAGGAAAAGTGTGGAAATTTATGCATAAGTTCTACACTTTCTAGGCTTTAAAAAATATGTAATTAAAAAAATGGAAACATGGTAAATCACAGTACATAAATGATTACCATTTATCTTTTTTTTTTATTAATATTTTATTTATTTGACAGAGACACAGCGAGAGAGGGAATACAAGCAGGGGGAGTGGGAGAAGCAGGCTTCCCGCCGAGCAGGGAGCCCGATGGCAGATGCTTAGGGGGCACCTGGGTGGCTCAGTCATTATCATTATAAATTTTTTATCATAAATGATTACTGTTGAGTAGCTGGAATCTGGTTTTCTCAACATCGACAAGATAGTACTATAAAACAAGAAAACCAGGTACAATGACTACTTACGTGCCTTTCTTATCTAGAGAAATAATGTCACCAAAGGAATAAATACATTTATAATGCAGTTATAAATTACCTACATTTAAATGACCCACCTTAGCCATTCTGTTTCCTAGATTTTTTTCTTACGAAGGAAAAGTAGATCTCGGCTGAAATCAGAAGTGCTCCCTACTCTACTTATTCAACACCACAGCAAGCTAACTAGAAGCAGTTTACAGTGAGAAGTCAGGGTGCTTAGACTGGATGGTCAGTAAGTAGACAGCCTTAGGCAGCTTCACTTCTCTAAGCCTCAGCTTTCTCTTGTATACAATGGGGAGATCCTTACCAAGGATTATAATAAGAATTAGATGATATCTATATATCTGTAGATATAAAGTATTACACCTAACCTAAATAATATATGAGAATAGTATCGGGCATATAAAAACATTTATCATTTTCAGTGGTTAATAAGGAAAATTATGTTGGTAGTCACAAAAAACCTGGCTTGTCATCCCAGGCTTGTCAGGACAGCCCAGTCCAAGAGAGTCCTGTTTTGCATTTGGTAAGTATATGCATACAGAGTTCATTAACATGGTAGGAAAAGAGTTCTAAGGAACAGTATCACTATTTACAGTAATAAAGTACTCTGGAATCCAAATTTCTTAAAATTCCTCAATTTTTTAAGGAATTCTAAAAAATACCTGCTTTGAGTTTCTGGCTCTAAAAAACATACTGAAAACTTAAACTACGGAAAGACAGTGCATACTGTAGGCATTTCCTCCTTTCACGTTTGGATTTAAGTTATGAATGCCTTTAATTCTAAAGCACCAGGAAGCTACTATGACCCTCAATTTCCCCATAGTTGTAGGTACAGTAGGACACTGTATAATTTTATAGGGAAAAAGAGGGTACAGAATAAAAGGAAGAAAGCTATATAAAGCATGGACTGAGTTCTGATTCCCAGAATTTCACCCAGGTGTTGGCATTCAGTGTCATTCATACTCAATGCAGCACACATTTATGAAGCACCTAACTAGGTATCATGACCTATTCTCCCCAAATATAACCTTTAGTCTCAAGGTTCTCCCCTCAGAGAAATTTTGTTTCTGAAATACACATTGTTATTTCAAAACAAGAGAAAGGAATGAGGAAAATATTTTTTATATTCCTCTTAAAATTTTTTTTAAATGGTGAGGGGAAAATAGAGTAAAATAGTTTATCTGTAAATGGATCAATGATCACTTTTTTAGTTTAAATAGTTCTCCTTAATATTAGTAGCTCAATATGGTCACATGGCTATTATAAATAGTTAAAGTTTGATAATTTCCATAAGAATCTTCAAATTTTTTGTGAAAAGTAATACCATCAAATATTAATGTATCTCAGGCTCTAGCAAAAAAAAAAAAAACTGAAGCACTTAAATTTAATAAACACTTAAAAATTACTTTTACTTGAAATCCAAATTCTCAGGTTTATTAGAATATGAAACCAGTATGAAATTTTCACCCATCTTTTAATTAAGTTCCCATCGTAAAACTAAAGTAGTTTACTGACTGATCAAATCCTACTGTTTTTCCCTTATACATTATTTTAAAATTTATTTATTTAAGGAATCTTTACACCAACATGGGGCCTGAACCCAGGACCCCAACATCAAGAGCTGCCCGTGCTTCCAACTGAGCCAGCCAGGCGCCCTCCCCTGTACATTTTAAGAAAACTTACCTTCTAAATTTTGCAGTAAGAAAATTATATAGATGTAAGACAACATGGTTTCATAAACCATGTCTCTTGAAACAATAAACCACAGTTTATGTATATAACAAGAAAAGCTGCTTACCTGCAGGAAGCAAGCGGTTTCATAAAGCTGTTCTACAGTGCTGTCATTTATTGCCAAGTTACCCGTGTATGCGTAAGCTATTATTATCTGTAAGGTGGCTGCATCCACATTCCTCAGGTGTACGTGTGTCTGTTTGCTTTCACTGAGTCCACTCATGAACATGGCCCTACCGGAGAGAGAGAAAAAACAAAGCTTATGGGTTTAGTGTAAAACCAACGTAGATGTAAGAAAGAAAACTAGACAACATGGATGTTTATTTAGAGGATTTGCTGAAGAACATGTTATAGGGAAAGCTTTTGAGGGAGACACAAAAAAGCATAATTCAGTGCCAAAGATATACCAAACTATTCCATTATGCCATTCTGAGTGAAAACATCAAAATTCATTACTCTTTATATTCATACAATAGAATACTATTCAGCAATAAAAAGGAACTAAGTATTGATGCGTACTACAACACAGATGAACCTCCAAAACACGCTCTGTGAAAGAAGCCAGAAACAAAGACCACCTATTGTAGGATTCCATCTGTATGAAATGTCCCCCCCCAAAAAACAAATATAGAGACAGAAGAGAGATTAGAAGCTACCCAGGACTGTGGGTAAGAATGGTGAGTGTCTGTAAAAGGGCACAAAGGTGAGTGAAATGTTTCAAATTAGATGGTAGAAATGGTTATGCATCTCTGTAAATATACTAAAATTCACTTAATTATACATTTAAGATGGGTAGACTTTGTGATATGTAAATTGTAACTCAATAAAGGTATTAAAAATGTCATTTGCTCAAATGATTTCCTAAAACTATACAGGGTAGTTTCCTAAAAGTCTATTACATGCCAAAGGCGGCAATTGGTGGTGTACAGAATACAAAGTAGAACACCCATGTACAGGTGAGAGACAAAAAAAACAATGCAAAGAATATGACTGCATGCATACAAGAGAAAGATCTGTATGGGATCAAAAGTGGGTATCACAACAACACTAGCTTAGGCCCCTCTGGGACAAGACGAGGAAAGCCATCAACAGGGATCAACTAAGGAATCAGGGCAGAACATGACCATTTTTTCCAGGGCATAAGGGCTCATACAGGAGACTGGAAAGGTGAGTGGCAGTCAGATCACAGAGGCTTTGAAAGAGACCTAGGAGTCTGAGCTTTTTCTTATGGTGCAGAACACTGAAGGGTTTGTGTATGGATTTATCAGCATGATAACATGTATTCTAGGATGACTACTCTACTGACAGACTTCAAGGGCCAAAGGCTGGAGATGGGGAAACAGACTATGAGTCTACTGCAATCATCTACAGCAGGAATAACAACAACCTGCCCCAGGGCGGCAGAAATGGATACAAAAGCTATCACAATGAATCAAGATCTGGTGATTTTCTGAACATAGGAAATGGAAGAAAGTAGATAGGAAAATAAAGCCACATTGTTTATTTTCAAGTTAAGTGCCTGAAAAAATACTGCTAGTCATTGAGAGAAAGTAAGGTCAAGGAACTGCAAGGTCAAGTTAATCCTGGAAAAAGGGGGAGTTAAATTTTGGATATATTTAAGACAAAAAAATAATACAATAATCAATTAAGTATTTAATATTACTGAAACTCGAGAGAAGGTCAAGCGTTAATACAGTAGGCTATGAATTATTTACAAAGTGACGTGTTAAAGGTGAGTAAGTTATCTGAGGGGGACTAAAAAACTCAAATGCACCCAGAATCCCAATGACCAACCTGAGGCAAAGTTCAATTAGGATAAAAAAAGAAAAGAGAAGGTTGTCCTTATTCCTCATTCTGAGCTACACCAGTGACTACCTAACTGCTACCTAATTGCTTTTGTGGTGTTTGTTATCCTTGATTCCACAGTTTTTGACACCCCACCTCTCTTGTCCTAAGTAGCATGGTACTGGACTGTTGCTTCTTACTTCTCTGATGAATCTTTCTTGATTTTTGCTCAGATCATGATCCTGGGATTGAGCCCCCACACTGGGCTCCGCGCTCAGCAGGGAGTCTGCTGGAGATTCTCTCTGCCCCTCCCCCCTTCATGCTCGCGCACGCGCGTGCTCTAATAAATAAAAATCTTTAAAAGGGAAGAGCTAGTAAGCCTAGGTATTGACTGAATCTATAACCTCCAATTTCTAATAGATCTGAAAAAGAAACTGACCATCACAATCATTTGGGAAGCTCTTAAACATAAAAATTCTGCAACTCTAACCCAGACCCACTGAATCAGAATTTCTAGGTTTGAAATCCAAGACTCTCTGTGGAAGCACTTGAGGAGTCTGATGATCAACCAAGTTTTAGAACCACTGTTTGCAAATATGCTAAGCTTTCTAAGAAAATCAATGTCTGAAATTGCATGAAAAATCCACAGCTTAACCTGAAACAATTGCAGGCAGAGCAAAGATAATTAGCATTTGGGCCTCAGCTGCTACAATCATCACGAGATGTGTTACATTAAGAAATGCAACATTTCTACAACCTTCATGTATGTTAACCTTAAAAAGTCAACATTAAACCTGTCCTGTCTACAGTTGTCACTAAAGAACAGCAGAAATTAACTTTCACTGCTGATCTCTACTTACGGCCACTAATATTTGTGGTAGGATTATACTGATCCACATTTAACTCATCTTTATTCACCCCGTCCCTTTCAGATATTAAGTAAAAATTCAACCTAAGGGCAGACCACAAATAAAAGAATTTCTATGCTTTGCTTCTATTCCTCTTATGAAACGAATAAAGAGAAACCTACCTAAAAAGATTCAAAGTTGCAGATCATAAAAATGTAAAGTTACACTTTATTTATTTGTTATTACAAATAAGTCAGCTTCTGAATTCTAAGGCACAGAGAACAATGTTATTAATTACTAAATAATGAAATCTGGCAAGGCTAAAAGGTATAAATGATAACAATAACCAAGAATGAGAAAAACATTTTTGCAAAGGAAATAAAGTCCTTAACATGTCTGAATAGCAATCATGATCCTCTGAAAGTTATTATTGAGCCTAATTCCATCTGTCAACAATGACTACTTTTCTAAATGTAGTATTTTAAAATAAACGGTAAATAAAAATTATTTTCTCTTTTAATCTTTTTGCCTCCCCATAATTAAAACTTTACCTGAGTTAATTTCAACAAATTTCTTATATTTAAACCTTTATAAAAACGTCTTTCACCTGTCCTTTACATGCAAGGAAGTGATTTGGCAAGCACTACGCCACTGGAATAGAAAAGTTAAGCAAAACATTAAGACATCTATTTTTTTTAACTTAAATGTTCAAAAGAATTCCTATTAAGACATTAAAATAGGGGCACCTCGGTGGCTCAGTCGTTGGGCGTCTGCCTTTGGCTCGGGTCATGGTCCCAGGGTCCTGGGATTGAGCCCCACATTGGGCTCCCTGCTCGGCGGGAAGCCTGCTTCTCCCTCTCCCACTCCCCCTGCTTGTGTTCCTGCTCTTGCTATCTCTCTGTCAAATAAATAAAATCTTAAAAAAAATAAAATAAGCTAACATTCTGCATTTGAAATTACAAATCAAGCAAGATCAAAGTACTTACCTAAAATAAGAGCTACATGTTGCAAGAACCATCTTATGACAAGGGAATTCAGTGCCCTCAACAATTAACACTATGTCAGTAAACAACTGCTGTTCATAAAACAGTTTTAACTGTTCCAACAAGGACACAGCATATTCAGTATTGATCTGCCTCTCGTCTGGAGTGGACATGACTGTATTCCATTAATATCTCCCAGAACAGATTGGAAAAGTCAGTCTTTCTGATGGAAGGTCAAGTGAATGCTTCAGAAATAAAAAAAGGAGAAACTCTGCGTGCTATTATCTGCAGCATTCAGAAGCAAGACTGACACATTCGCTAATGAATAGTATCTTGTTATATGCTTAGAATCACTCCTAGGTCATCCTGTGTTAATTAGGTTCTTCAGTTCTTCAACACGGTCTACAGCCGTCTTGCTCAAATTTGCAATTGTTGTGCAGCTCATGAGTTAAAGAGAGTAACACACGAGGTAGATTTTGTGGTGACATCCTATGTTCTGTGAATCCTCTGGAGTAACTAAAAAAAAAAAAAAAAAAGGTCAGAGTATCTAAGCCAGTACATTTTTAGGATACAGTGCTTAAAATGGCAAATTTAAATATAAATTATATTTATTTGAAGTTAAACTACAGACATTACCATAAAAATGAAACATGAGAAAAGGGACATTTTAAAGTCTGTTACATTTAAAACAAAAAAGATTGAAGAAAATTAACATTTAACAAATTAACTTTTTGCCTTCTCTTCAAAATATAAACATTCTAGAAAATAAGGAGCACATCAATAAGCATATATTTTTAGTTATTTAAAAATAAGGAATTTAGGGCGCCTGGGTGGCTCAGTTGGTTAAGCGACTGCCTTCAGCTCAGGTCATGATCCCAGGGTCCTGGGATCGAGTCCCACATCGGGCTCCCGGCTCAGTGGGGAGTCTGCTTCTCGCTCTGACCCTCTCCCCTCTCATGCTGTTTCTCTCTCTCTCTCAAATAAATAAATAAAATCTTTAAAAAAAAAATTTAAAAAAAAATAAAAATAAAAATAAAAATAAGGAATTTAAATTACCAGCAAAGCCAAACAAGTTCTTTGTTTAGTGGCAATACAGGACCATAATTTAAGAGGGGGGGATAAAAAACAAAAAAACCCTTTCTCTTGCATAGAGAATCTCATTTTGGGGATATATTCTAAATGTACTTACAAAGGTTTTATATTTAATTTAAATTACTTAAACCATATGGTAAATAGGTTCCATTAGTTTATTTCCAAAGTATACACTATGTTTTTTATATGTGTAGTTCAGTCCAGTAAGGGAAGTATATGCAATATATCTTTGTACAGTGGTTCCTTCCTAGAAATCGTTTTGAGTATACAATTTTACTGGAAAAAGGAAAAACTTTTTTTTTTTTTTTTAAAGATTTATTTGAGAGAGAGAATGAGAGAGAGAGCGAGCACAACAGGGGGTAGTGGGAGAGGGAGAAGCACACTCCCCACCGAGCAGGGAGCCTGATGCGGGACTCGATCCCGGGACTCCAGGATCATGACCTGAGCTGAAGGCAGTCGCTTAACCAACTGAGCCACCCAGGCGCCCCAGGAAAAACTTTTTTAAACTAAACATGATAGAGACATGTGTTCCTATATGGAAGACTCCATATTATACAAATATGAATGCTCTCCAAAATGTGTAAATTTAATACCAATCCAACCTAAACCCTATTTGCAGAAGATTCATCTAGAAGAATGCACAGAAGTTGCCAGGATATTTGAAGGGAAGGGAGGGCAAGTTTTTCCTCATGACTCTTATCAAATATTAAAATGTATTACAAATCTACAATAAGCCCAAGTAAATATAAGAAATTAGATATGATAAACACTGGCATTTTAAAATGGAAGACTGGCTTATTTCAACAAATAATGTTGGAACAACTCGCTAACCACTTGAGAGGGAAAAAAAACCCCTAGGTTTTAGCTATATTGCATACCATTCATTAAAAGAAATTCCAGTTGAATTAAAATTTAAATTTTATTTGGAAATCAGTAATTACAACATAAGGCAAAGGAGTTACAAATCAGGAAAAGAGGTAAAACCCATACAGAATTACTAAACAGCTAAAAACTATCACTTCTTTTCTAATTAGATGACTCTTAGTTCCCATGATCAGAAAATCAAGTACTACTCACATGAAACCTATAAATAATACCATGATTGGAACCATTAACACTTTTTCTCACAAAGTATCTCCCATATGTCAAAGAGAAGATCACATTGTACTTCCTGCCAAACTATACTATTACACAAACTGCTAACTTGATATACACTGTCAAATTTCCAGCCAACTTAACTCTGAATGTAACTAAAACAGGTGCAAAGGCAGAGTGAGACTTTGGGTCATTTAAGGTAATGACTTTGCTCTTCCAGATCTCAAAGTTACACTATAAATCTAATCCACTACTACGACCTCTAAGGCTAGTAATACCTAAAATCACTGGCTATTTTCACTTATCAATGATGCAAGATCCAGTGTTAATAAGGGTGTGGGAAAATGAGTATTCTTACACAGGAGTGTAAGCCAATTCATACCTACAAGCCCTTACTCAAAACCCTTAGAGCTAGATATGTTCTGGAATTTAGAAATTTTCAGGTTTTATAGAGGTAATGTGGTATATATATCAGGTATTACAGGACTCTCTCAAGAAGTCAGGAGCAGCACTCCATAATTGAACATATTACTATCTTTGCTGTGGGAAATATGAACAGTGTGAAAATAATACTGGAAATAGCCTCATGTTACTTCAGGTTGAGTTTTGTTGTTTTTTCTTAAAACTTGATTTTAAGAGCTTTCTGAATTTCAGAATTGCAAATGAACTACTACAGAAAGCATAGTATCTGGCATTGTAAATATTGAATATCTCAATCTATCAATTCTACCTCTAGAAATTTATCTTACAGAAATGCATGCATTGATAAACTGAAAGTCCTAACCCTAGCTGTAAGACCCCAAATTGTCATCCATATTTAAACCAGGTGACAGGAACTGGCAGCTAGAGCCAGGACTGATTTGGATCACACTGCTAGACCCCAGAATTCCTTGCAGACTAGCTGTACAGGCTCCCTCTGGTCATTTCTTTAACTTCATACTATGACTTGATTTTTCTGTAGTGACTTGACTTTTTGCTGTGACTTTTTAAGGCCCCATTTAATCTGTTATGTCGGGGTTTTGCTAGACTTTTTTTTTAATCATACCCATGAAACCATACTAAAACAAGTGAAGTCTGCTTTTACAAAATTACACAGTGAGCCAACTTTATGTAATACTCATTATGATTGCTTTATGCACCCCTATTTCCCACTCCTTACTTTGTAATCTAGGGTTCATCCTCTTCCTGATAAGGTAATTTTTATTTACGATATCTGAATACTAAAATAGGCATAAAAGTAAGTCATTTAGATATCAAGTAACTCAGCTTAATAATTTAAACAGATCTGTATCTAGTACAATTCAAAATAAAGCTGTCACTTCTAAGAGTATAGACTTCAAAATATATTAACTAAAAACGTGAAAAGGTGCAAAGTTTAAAATGATCAACAACCTTCAAATGCCCGTAACATGAACATTTACTGTAACAAGATTCCTTCTCTCCCAAAAACAACTTGAAATATCCTAAGAATATTTCAAAGTCTGTACCGTATTACTTAATCACCAGTGATCTGACATACTTTATGAATTTTCTCTTTTTAATAAACACATTAATCACATACCATTCTATGTCATACCTAAAATTAGCTTCAAAATAAGTCACACATCCTGTTATCTGCAAAAGTTAGCACCTACAGACTAATTCCCAGGTATCAAGAAATTATTTAATTTTCTATCACAAATTAATGGCTACTTAAATTTAACTCAACAAATGTTTACTGAGTATTCATTAAATGCTGGTCATTGTACTGTAAGTACTCAGACTGAGAGTTGCCAACCACTAGAGCTCCAAAACACCATATGCATTTATTACTATAGACTACAGCCCAAACCATGATTATCATTTAAAAAGTTTTAAAAACCAGTTATTCTAGACAAAAGCTAAAAAGGCGGCAGCAAATAGGTGAAATAATTTGGGTATAAGAAACGTTTTTCTTAAAATCTAGCTGTCTTGGGACTCCTGGGTGGCTCAGTCGGTTGAGCATCTGCCTTCGGCTCAGGTCGTGATCCCAGGGTCCTGGCTCGAATCCCGCATCGGGCCTCTTGCTCGGCGGGAAGCCTGCTTCTCCCTCTGCCTCTGCCGCTCCCCCTGCTTGTGTGCTATCAAATAAATAAAATCTGAAAAAAGAAAAACCAAACAAACCTAGCTGTCTTGGTCTTTCATTTCCAAGCCTCTGATAACACAAGAACAACAAGAAATTTTATTCCTTATCATAAGAAAAACTGTGATACAAGTAAAATGAGCAAAGGACGTAGCTGGCACTTGGCTCCACTCCAAACAGCGGTTCACGCTGCAGAAAGAGGAAAAACTTACTGAAGACCTTTTTAAGCCTTCTGAATTTTATTAACATATGCAGTGATTATCTAATTTAAAAAAATAAACTTTTAAAGAGTATACTACTTTCTTTTCTTATCACAAAGACAAAATATTCTAAAGGCGGGGCGCCTGGGAGGCTCAGTAGTTAAGCGTCTGCCTTCTGCTCAGGTCATGATCCCAGGTCCTGGGATCGAGCCCCACGTCCTGGGATCGAGCCCCACATCGGGCTCCCTGCTCAGCGGGAAGCCTGCTTCTCCCTCTCCCACTCCCCCTGCTTGTGTTCCCTCTCTCGCTGTGTCTCTGTCAAATAAATAAAATCTTTTAAAAATATATATATTCCAGAGGCTTTGCAAGCTATAAAGTCTCTGTCCCAAATGCTTAACTCTGTTGTAGCCTCAGAGCAACAAGACAGTATGTAAACAAATGGACATACTGTGTTTCAGTAAAACTTATTTCCAAAAACAGGCTGCAGGCCACATGCACCAATCTCTGCTTCAGACTGCTTCTTGATCAAATATTAAGTCTGTGATTAAAATGCATAACTCAAGTTGTTTTTCCTAGAAGAATATTTTCCCTTTAGATCACAAAAACAGAGGAAAAGCATAAGCCTTAAATGCTTAAAAGTTGATCTTAATCTAACCTGTATATATTCCACTTTTCTTTTCAACTAAAATATTTTAACAACTGTTAACTAATCACACAACTAACTGCTTTCCCCACCGACTGCAGGTTCAGTGGATTTCTGAAACACTTTCTCTTTTATGTAGCGTGAGTACCCTTTATTAAGGTTAAAAACACAAAGGACATTCCTCTACAAGATAATCTGTTGAAAAAAAAATGAGAAAAAACTATTATAGAATCAAAAACACAGGGGCACCTGGGTGGCTCAGTCATTAAGCGTCTGCCTTCTGCTCAGGTCATGATCCCAGGGTCCTGGGATAGAGTCCCAAGTCAGGCTCTCTGCTCAGCAGGGAGCCTGCTTCTCCCTCTCCCTCTGCCTGCTGCTCCCCCTGCTTGTGCTCTCTCTCTCTCTCCCTGTCAAATAAATAAATAAAATAATTAAAGGAAAAAAAAAAAAAGAATCAAAAACACAACCTATTGGGGCACCTGGGTGGCTCAGTTGGTTAAGCGGCTGCCTTCGGCTCAGGTCATGATCTCAGGGTCCCAGGATTGAGCCCCGCATTGGGCTCCCTGCTCAGCAGGGAGCCTGCTTCTCCCTCTCACTCTGCCTGCGCGCGCGCGCTCTCTCTCTCGCTCTGTCAAATAAATAAAAAATCTTAAAAAAAAACTAAAACCAAAACACAACCTATTTTCCATTTTATCAACTCCAACAATAACTACATACATCTGAAAAACACAAGATGTATAAGAGACAATTTTTGTGTAAAGAGATAGGCTTTAAAATGCTGTATTTTAGGGTGTCTGGGTGGCTCAGTTGGTTAAACAACTGCCTTCGGCTCAGGTCATGATCCTGGAGTCCCTGGATCGAGTCTCGCATCGGGCTCCCTGCTCGGCAGGGAGTCTGCTTCTCCCTCTGACCCTCCCCCCTCTCATGTGCTCTCTCTCATTCTCTCTCTCTCAAGTAAATAAATAAAATCTTTAAAAAAAAAAAAATGCTGTATTTTAAAGCTGGTCATTAAAATATTAGAACATATTCCACAATGAAAAATGACAACTAGAGTAAT
The DNA here is from genome assembly GCF_004348235.1 of Phoca vitulina. Classification (NCBI taxonomy): domain Eukaryota; kingdom Metazoa; phylum Chordata; class Mammalia; order Carnivora; family Phocidae; genus Phoca; species Phoca vitulina. The sequence continues at coordinate 36,856,350 of NW_022589707.1, read as the reverse complement.
AATTAAATGGGAGTTGTACAAACACGATATAATGAAATTCAGAATCTAATAAAGTGCAATGTACTTTGATATAAAAACTATGGATATTCTAACTTCTTCTAAGTTATGAGCTCAAGTCAATGTTTTCTACTGATCTGCTTGATGGCAGAGAATAACAGCATTGATAAGGTTAGAATGCCATATACAGGATGAGATCCTTTCTTCTATACCCACTGACTTTCTGTAAAATATTAGGGGACAATGTCCAACTTATTTTTATTTTTTTAAAGATTTTTATTTATTTATTTGACAGAGAGAGAGAGAGAGAGAACAAGTAGGCAGAGAGGCAGGCAGAGGGAGAGGGAGAAGCAGACTCCCCGCTGAGCAGGGAGCCAGACTCGGGTGCTCTATCCCAGGACCCTGGGATCATGACCTGAGCCGAAGGCAGCCGCTTAACCAACTGAGCCACCCAGGCGCCCCTGTCCAACTTATTTTTAAATCTAAGGGCTACTTATGGTAAAAGAAGGCTACCCTGGGGGGCTCAGTCGTTAAGCGTCTGCCTTTGGCCCATAATTTATAAATTATGATTGAAAGAAAAAAAAAGCAAAAATTTTGATTTTAATACATTTTGTTCTCTATTGAGTTCTACCACACAAAATAGTTTCAAAACAAATGATGCTATTGAGTGATCAGGATTAAATCAGTCAGCAATCCAGATTAATATATACAATTCTATTTAAAAATCTGAAACACCTCTTATGGGAACTTATTCCAACAGGTTTTCCTCAAATAATCAATAGCAATACTACAAAAAAGGTGCTTAAGTCCCCAGGCTTCGCAAGCCAAAATATGACCAAAACTGTGTCTACAAAAAAAATCTACACAAAGCAAATACTGTTAATAGACACAATTAAAGAATAGTAACAATAAATTGTATATTTATTTTATAGATTCTGAACATTGATATTAAAAAGAAACCAAGATTAACTGGAGAAAGGCATGAAAGGTTGAAATTTTAGGGGCACCTGGGTGGCTCAGTCATTAAGCGACTGTCTTCAGCTCAGGTCACGATCCCAGGGTCCCGGGATCGCGCCCCGCATCGGGCTCCCTGCTCTGCGGGAAGCCTGCTTCTCCCTCTCCCACTCCCCCTGCTTGTGCTCCCTCTCTTGCTGTGTCTCTCTCTGTCAAGTAAATAAATAAAATCTTTAAAAAAAAAAAAGGCTGAAATGTTAAAAAATAATTCCAAACACTCTTAAAGATTTCAGAGGTTGATGGCAGTGGATTTTATTGGGGGGGAGGTGTCTAATTTCACTTTGAAACTTGGTTTTTAATCCCACAGGTGTGTCATTTGTAGTACCCTTCCACTGAGTAGCTACAGAAACACAAATAGAAGCAAAGCAAGCTTTTCCAATGTTAACCAGGCAAAACCTAGAAGATCAAGGAAAGAATGAAGTATTAAATAACCACTGAATGTAAAAATGAGATTGATTAGCAATTAACTGAGCTGTGTATGTTAAATGAAATAAAAAGATGGGAAGGAGGTTGCCAACAAGGACTGCACAGAAATTACATAAAGGATGAAGTAATGATAGGAAGGGCAGTGGACAGTAGGTCATCACCTGCACGAAGCACTTCCCAGTTGCATATTATTAACTTAGATAGTGCTGTATCTTTTTTTTTACTATGTTATGTTAATCACCATACATTACATCATTAGTTTTTGATACAGTGCTGCATCTTTCAATGCCACAAACGCCAATACAGAAGCTAGAAAACTTTTCTTGGAAAGGATCCAAGGCATTCAGAATGTCAAGTTATTGCCAAAAAATTAAGAGCATGAACTGTGGAGCTGTGAAAGCCCAATCCTTCAACTTACTAAATGTGTGACCTTTTGTAAGTTATTTACTTTCTGTGCTACAGTATGCTAATCTGTAAAATGGAAGATAAAAATAGAACTCTTCTCAATGAGTTGATTAAATGAATTTCATAAAGATCTTAGGACCAGTGCCTGACACATCACACTGCTACCTAAACATCTGCAGTTGGATTTATTAATGCACTCACTGGCCAGGCTTTTTGTGGCACTTTCCCAACTCCTGAATCTCCACACCTGTACCAGGTCCAGGCGTCCCAATTACAAGGTCTCAGCACTCAAACACAGTTCTCTTTACCCTGGGTGAAACGGATCTTAGACATTCATTCAAAGATTTAGGGAGTATTTTGATGGTACAAATCAATGAAACAAACCGGCTCAACAAAGACTAATCTTGAAAGGGCTGATGCCAGTGCAAAAAAAAAAAAAAAAAAAAAAAACACTAAAGGAGAACCAGGAAGCACCAGTGACAAAACAAACACTGTTCATATCAATGAAGTGATAGGTTTCTCCGTAGGGACAAAATATTGGTGCCAGTGAGTTTGCTTTCAAGTTATCAAAACCATCCTGACAGTTGAGAATGTTTGGAAAACTACGGTCTTTAGATTGACTGCCAACCAGTACACAAACAGAATTTTTTGGAGTTGTGACAAACATCAATTAAAAAACAAACACCTTGCCTTTTGAAGAATTTATCAAGTTTGATAATTTCAGTATACCTTCCCCTACTCTAACCAAATTCAGACCTCAGGTCTATTCCTATGCTGTTCATTTCCAACCACACTGAAAAGTCTACAGGGCTCCATCAAGTAAATTCAGATCACAAATATAAGCTTCTGTACTACATTATGATTAGTAAGTTATTTCACTTTAAAACAAAATAAACAGGAACAACAAAATACTAAACGACTATAAAGGAAATGCCACCTGTGACAGAATAATCCTATGAGTATAGTATGTCCTTTTATTTTGGATATTACTTTTCGTTTTTTCCTCTCAGCTCTGCAGTGACTTAAGAAAGCTGGAGGGGGGTGCCTGGGGGGCTCAGTCGTTAAGCGTCTGCCTTTGGCCCAGGTCATGATCCCAGCGTCCTGGGATCGAGTCCCAGCGTCCTGGGATCGAGCCCCACGTCGGGCTCTCTGCTCAGCGGGAAGCCTGCTTCTCCCTCTCCCACTCCCCGTGCCCCTGTTCCCTCTCTCCCTGTGTCTCTCTGTCAAATAAATAAATAAAATCTTTAAAAAAAAAAAAAAAAGGAAAGAAAGCTGGAGAAATATACGCTAAAGCAAAACTCACGTTAAGGTTCTCACTGGGACTTCATTTTCCACCAAGTCAATGATTTTTTCAATCACAATAGCAGAAGAAAATATTTCCCAGACATTCAAACATATGGTCATTAAGGGCACAGCCAGTTAACAATGATTACGACTACTGAAGTTTTTCAGTTTCTTCCAAAAAGGAAAAGTAAACTGAGGAATATTTAGAATCCTTTGCCTACCATGGAAGCTACTGCATGTCACCACTTGCCAGAGGTATGGAAGTGGAGCAAAGAAAGCCAAGAATTTTAAAAGCTTCTCTCATTAAATTACATTTTCTCCAAATCTACAACAATCCCTTCTCCCCACACTGAGGAAATCTAGGTACTGCAAATTCCTGGCAAGGGAACCAAGAGTAATCTCCAAATATTTAAAAAATTACTTGCAATCAACCTGTCATTTCTAATACTGAGTTACTTAAATATTACTTGCTCTATTCAAACTCCACAAAACTGAAAATGGTAAGACTGAGATATAATGAAGTTGTTCAACATTTTCATTCATGACTGTAGGACAAATCCTTTTTCCTGGTCTTAGGAAGGTGGGCAATGAGAAAAACAACTCTTGTCTAAATAAACGTGTAAAATCTTTTGGCTTTTCAGACTACATTCAAATTTCTAGGAATTCAATGTTCAATGTTTGAATCTTATGGGATAGCTCATTATTTCCATTAACCAGGAGAAAGAAAATCTACATTATTGTGTGGACTTAAGGAACTATGACATTGCTATTCCCACCCACTTCTTTATAGGGTCCCATGAATAACTAAAGTTAACAGATTTTATGCATCCTATGAGAGCAAACAAAAAAGGGGAGAAGAGTTGTAACACTTTGAACTCTTCTTACAAAACTCCGTGTAGAGAAAACAGCACTAGGTGAAAAAGTGTGGACTATAAGGCATGCTCAACAGAAACGTCATAGTCCTGGTATAGTTTACCGACAGACTTCTTGAGGATTTCAGGACCCAAACTAAAAGGATCTCAATTAGCACTAGACCAACGAGAAAGATCAAAGTGAAGAAGTAAGCTTAACATTAGTTAGCAGCCAGATGAAAAGAACAGCAAAATTCCACATCATCAAGACTAGAAAAAAACGGATGGGTTTGACTTTTCAATTTACTTTAGGTCAGGAGAAAAAAAAAAAACCCTTCTGAAAAAACGTTACCAAAGGTTAACTAAAGTAAGTCACAATCGCAAGAGACTGGATCCATATTACCCAAATTCAAGCAAAAATTCACAACTCAAAGGGAAGGAGAAAAAAAAAATCCACCCTGTTAACTAGTTGCCTCAATAGAAGAAAATATAATTTTGGTTAGACCACATTGCTGATAGGGTTTTGTTTCTGAATGCCTGAATGCTCAGTGAGCCAGACGTACAGATTCATGTATAAACAACACGTGACCAGTCCTGTACCCTACAATTTTTATAAGGCTAAATGATATAGAAGATAAACACTACATACAAACATGCCCTTTTAAAGTTAATTTTACATTCTGGATTTTCTGTTTTCACTTGAAGGGACCAGAGTGGTAGCGGACAATTCTAGGGATCTGTAGCCCATGAAGTGTGTATTCCTCTCCCTTTGAGGTCGCTGTAAAACAAGACCTTAGATCGCTAAAATTGGGGGGGGGGGGGGAAGGACGTTAACTCAGAATAACTGCTCCAAATCAAACCAAGAGATATTCTTATAACTTCACGGTTTGTCAATTCATGGAGAGAGGGAGGTGGTCGAGTTCAAATAAGTTAACGATTTCACAGTCTAAAGTAAACACGTACACAATTTTGTTTCAAAGGGTAGCTTCTGCTTTCTTTTTAAAATCGTTAGATCATAATGGGATCTCTGTTCATCTACACATCTCCTGCTTACTTCAAATGTACCGGGAAAGAAAAAGAAAAAAAAAAAATGCAAGGAAGGGCTTGCCCTTCTCCGGCCCACCATCTCGCGAACCCGTCGCGAGGCGTTAAGGGAAAAGGCTTTATTTTAGCAAGAGCGGGCGCCAGCAGGGGCCAGGGCGCCGCCCGGGAAACCCACGGCCGCGGAGGCGCCCGGGGGGCCGGGGCCGGAAACGACCCCGCGAGCGGCGTACCCCGCCGCCCCTGCCCCACACACCAGCCCGACGCCGGGCTGCGGAGGGGCCGCCGCAGGGTCCGGAGGGCGGCGCCGGCTGCCCTCGCCCCTCCCCCGTCCGTGGCGGAAGCGTCTCGGGTTTGAAAGATGCCGCCGCCACCGCCCCCCCCCCCCCCCCCCCCCCCCCCCCGGGGCCCCAAAGGGCCGAGCCCCCTCCCACCGCTGCCCTCTTTCCCCTATTCCTCCACAGGTCCTCGCGGGCTCCCCCCGCCCGCCCCTCCCTCTCGCCCGGCGCTGGCGACGCCTGCTCACCGTGTCCCCAGGTCCCGAGGATTGGGATCCGGCGCGGCCGGCGGCCCCCGGAAACACTGGGCCCCTCGGGCGCGGCGGCGGGGGCGTGGCCCTCCCGCCGAGGCCAGGGCCGGGGTCTCGCCTCCGCCTCCCCCGAGGAAGCCTGGCGCCGCCGCCTCGTCTTCCTTCCGGCTTCCCCTCGCGCCCTCCCTCGGTCGGTCCGTCCTGCGCGGAAAGCAGCGTCCTCTGCGGGCGCCGCCGCACGTTCCTCAGGGCCCGACCACCGTCAGACTCCTCCCCCGGGAGCCGCGCCGCCGGGCCGCGAGACGCCCGGCTCGCCGCTCCCGCCCCGCCCCTGCGGCGCGCGCTCGCCCCCTTCCGCGGCCCGGGAACGCGCGGGCAGCGGACCGTGGGCCAGCCTTCGCCAGGTTTCAATTCCCGCCGCTCGCGCCCGCCTAGCGGAACAAGCGGCAGTTTTGCAGTTTCCCGGGTTCTTGAGACCCCCCCCCTCCTTCTCCCGCCCTTACCCTAGCTTCCCCCGCCCTTTTCCTTTGCTGGATCCCACCGGAAAGCCAAAACAATTGGGTCCGCGCAAGCGCGAAAAACGAAGCGGAAAGAGGAGGAAGGGAGGGGGCGGCGCGAGGTGACGGGGAGGCGCTTTTGGAGGGGTTTCCCGGAGAAGGTCAGCAGATAGCCCGCGGAGGGCGCGTGCGCGGCGAGGTGGTCGCCACCGCGAGACGAGCGGGCCTGGGGCGCCGGAGGGTTCAGGCTTAGCCTGGCGAAGGGAGAGCCTTTAGAAATTCAATGCTAGGAAACCCAGACACCAAAGCACCAAATCTTATGCCGTAGGCTGTTTTCTTCCCCCTTGAAATACAGAAATGTTCGGGCTGGGTAAGGAATTGGGATTGAGAAGGGCTGGACAACATCAGACCACGGGAAGGAGGGGAGATGATGGGTGGCTGACTGAGTGGGCTTTGTCTCCTCAGTCCCTGCTCTCCAAAACGCGCCTTCCACTCTCAGAACATGTTCGGCTTTCCCAGTCTCATCTGGAAAGGCTTCTGTCCCGGTCTTTCAAGGCCAAGGAAAACCTCAAAGCGGCACCTGAAAGGGCCCGCATTTCGGGAGAGGGAACAGTTGTCAGGGTGCGGGGGGAGCAGCTGTATATGAATCCCTCAGATAGGTTTGTACTGCATTGCGGCGGCTACCTGCTCCCCCCCACCTCACCCCCAGCAAGTTCCAGAGGAGTGCCTTCAGCTTCACAAGCTAAGCCTTTGTAGCAGCAGATGGCTGTGGCCCACGCTGGTTTGGTTAACTTGGTACAGCTTGCTAGCAAGCAGAAAGTTGTAGATTTGCTCTCTCATTTGATAGAAGTTATTCATGGATGCAAAATTGTCAGGAATGCCCACACAGACTTCACCTACCTTTGTAATTTACACTCTCGGCACAAACCCAATCTGGAATATGTACATGACTAATTATAAACTAAAAGCCTTTACGTTACCAAAGAGCCTCTTCCTGTAGGCTAGGTTAGATCAACTGAATGCACGCCAAGATGTGTGTATTTGGGAATTTTACAGTAGAGTTTAGAAAATAGATTAATTCAGCAAATCTTTATTGAGTGCCAGGTATGCTATCATTCTGCTTAGTCTGGTTAAATGCTTAAGTGTTTTGATATTAAACAACAAAGAAGCCATATAAAAGATTCAGTCATTTAACACACTTGAGCACCTACTCTGTGCCAGATTGGACCCTGGAGATGCAAAGTCTGAACAAGAAGGCACAAACCACAAATGATACCCTTGGTAAGAGTTTGTGTTGTGGCGCCTGCAAGGTGCAGTGGGTTAACTGACCGACTCTTTGTTTGGGCTCAGGTCATGATCTCAGGGTTTTGAGATGGATGTGCTGAGCCGGGAGTCAGCATGAGATTCTCTCTCCCTCTCCCTCTGCCCCTCCTGCCTGTGCTCGCTCGCTCTCTAAAATAAATAAAATCTTTAAAAAAGAAAAAAAGAGTTTGTGTTTCATCCTGTAGACAAAAGAGAGCCATTTATGATTTTTAAGGAGAAGAATATCTTCATAAGATTTTAGAAAAATAATTCTGAAGCATGGTGGATAATCAGGTGAAGTGAGTAAACTAGTTAGGAAGCTGTTAAAATAGCCCAGATAGGAGATGGAGTGTCCAAACTAATTTAGTGGCTGTGAGAATAGTGAAGCAGAGATGGATTTGAAACTAGCTAGATGGGGCCCCTGGGTGGCTCAGTCAGTTATGCATCTGCCTTCGGCTCAGGTCACGATCTCGGGGTCCTGTTTTGAGCCCCACATCCAGTTCCCTGCTCAGCAGGGAGTCTGCCTCTTTCTCTCCCTCTGCCCCTACCCCCCCCCCCCCCGTGCACACACTCTCTCTCTCTCAGATAAATAAATAAAATCTTTAAAAAGAAAAAGAAAGGAAAAAGAGAGAAACTAGCTAGATAAAATAAACAAGACTTGGTTACTAAGGATAAGGAAAAATAAGTGAGGGATGGCTGAGTTTTCTAGTTGGGGTGATTGGACAGTAATATCAGTAACTATAGGAAGAGTAGCTAATTGTGAGGATGAAAGAGGACTAAAAAGATGCATTTTAATAGCTGTACAGTTAGGAATGCATTTGACTGCAAGTAAAAAAAAATCCTATTGCAATGACTTAAGGGTCTATTTGGTCACATAAGTCTGTAGGTAGTCAGTTACCCTGGTTTCAACAGCAGAGCCACAATTTCTGTGATTCTTTTGACATTTCTCATGGTTGCAGGATGGCCACAGCAGTTTTAGCCTTCATACCTTTATTGAAGGCAGGAAGATGGGGAAAGGAGGGGCCTCAGCCATCCAGCTTTTTTTAATTTTTTTTTATTTTTTCAAATTATTTTTTATTTTTTCAAAGAGTAGAAGCCTTCTCAAGACAGTACCTCATACCCCCAACTCAGCAGACTTCCATATGCATCTCAATTTCTAGAACTATAATTTGGCCAAATGCAGCTGTGAAAACAAGTTTTTCCAAGCTCTAATACAAAGTTATAAGGCAGAAAAGCATTGGGAATGGATGCTGGGTCAGACAAATACCAGTCTGTTAGTTCATTAATACTTAAAGCATAAGTTTTAACATTTAAAACACTGAGAGCTGGGGCCCCTGGCTGGCTAAGTTGGTAGAACATGTGACCCTTGATCTCAGGGTCATGAGTTCAAGCCCCATGTTGGGCATGGAGCCTACTTAATAAATAAATAAAATTATTTTTTAAAAAAACAAACACTGAGAGCTAGCAGGCTGGAATGAGGCTTCTAGAGTTTCAAAGACATCCATTCTTTTTGTTGTTTTAACTAGAAAAAGAACAGGTTGAACATTTCATCCTTAAATATTTCTACTTGTTTGCCATTTTTCCCTAAAGGTTGCCATCCCCTTTAAAAGTCTCAGACGGGATTTGAGCAAGAAGGGGCAGGGGCACCTGGGTGGCTCAGTTGGTTAAGAGTCTAACTCTTGATTTCCGCTCAGGTCATGATCTAGGGGTCTTGAGAAGAGCCCCACAGCAGGCCTCCACCACCACTCTCTCACACACTCTAAAATAAATAAATAAATCTTAAAGGCGGGGGCTTGCTATACAGTCAGAGGAGGCTGACCCTTCGTTTAGCTTTCTGTCTATAGCTGCTATCATAGAACAGTTGTAATGTGCTTGACATTATTAGCATCAACACCACCTTCATTTTTTCTTACAGATCCTGCCCCTCAGCTTGGAAGCTGAGCAATCACAACTAGTTAACACTGTCTAGTTTAGGGAGACCATAAATCAATATTTTCTAGCAATTACATTAACTTTTCTGGAATGTACAGCAGTTCCCACATGATCTATATCCAAAACTAGGCATATGACATTATTTCAAGCTCTCCTTTTTAGTTAACAAGGCATTTTCTTTTAATTAAATGCCAAAAGCCATGAAACAGTATCTTCCTAAGACTGCATTTGAAACATTGTCGTGATTCTAGAAAAGAAAACAAATAATTCTTGGAAAAAGTAAAGATGCAACTACAAATTTTCTAAATGTGAGTCTTTTCTGTGCTTAACCATTTCTGAATGTTATAATCATTTAAGATGGTAAAATAATCTAAAACATTATTGTTAATTTTAACATTGTAACCTATTTTAAAATCTTGGATTTGGGGGAGGAAGTTCCCAGGGCCATCTCTGAAGGGGACAGTGCATTCTAGAGCTAATATGCAATATATCCTCTCCATCTTGCTTCCCTGTAATAATACAGAGAAAATCTAGTTAAAATGGACATCATTATTATGGGGTAGCACAAGGGAGCTCTCTGTGGTAACAGAACAGTTCTATATCTTGATTGTGGTATAATCACAAATCGATATATATGATAACATTTAATAGGACTATAAATAACACCTATTTAAAACTAAGTGCACACAAAGGTGATAAAATCTGAGTAAGGTCTGTAGTCTAGTTAATTTCATTGTGCCAATGTCAATCTCCTTCTTTTGATAATGTACATAGTTATATAAAATGTTACCAGTGGGGGAAGCTAGGTGATTAGCACACAAGGAACTCTCTGTATTATTTCTACAACTTCTTCTGAGTCTATAATTATTTCAAGATAAAAAGTTTTTAAAGGTGGATACCATTCATTCAACAAAGATTTATTTTAGTGGCCTGGGGTATAGAGATAAAAGACTCATAGAGGAAGAGGAATGCTGGGCGAAAAGACCCAAGCAAACCAACAGTGGGATAAATTCTGTGAAAGCAATATGCTTTCAATATGTGAAAGCAATGTGTATTATGAGAGTCCATCAGAAGAACAAGCAGGTCAAAAAAGGCTTCTCAGAAAAAGTGGAGCAGGGCAGATAGAAAAAGAAAGGATCAAGCAGAGGAACACAGCATGGGTCAAGGCATAGAGGCTTAAATGAGCTCTGATAGGTTTCACTATTATATATTTTCATTACACATAGCACTTTTTATCTCATAGCCCTTATGATGATTGTAACTAACTTTTTTTTTTTTAAGATTTTATTCATTCATTTGACAGAGAGAGAGAGAGAGTGTGTGTGTGTGTGTGTGTGTGTGTGTGTGTGTGAGCACAAGCAGGGAGAACGGCATGCAGAGGGAGAGGGAGAAGCAGACTCCCCGCTGAGCAAGGAGCCAGACTCGGGTGCTCTATCCCAGGACCCTGGGATCATGACCTGAGCCAAAGGCAGATGCTTAACCAACTGAGCCACCCAGGTGCCCCGTAACTAAATGTTTTTATAATGTGAGCTCCATGAAGGCAGAAAGTACTTTTATATCTTGTTTTCTCTCCAGTGCCTTACACAGTTCTTGTCTAGGCATGTATAACTATTTGTTAAATGAATGAGGTCATTGGCCATGACTGAAACATGGAGTAAATGTGGGGGAATAACAGGATATCTAGAGAGAAAAGCAAGAGATAGATACAGACCATGAAGGGTCTTATATGTTACATTTGGACTCTATATCCTAAAGGTAATGGAAAACTATCAGCAGAGGATGATTTCTTTTGTGTTATAGAAAGATAATATAAAGATAATATGAAGTATAGACAATGCAAAATGTAGCAATGTTCCAAAAAGTCAAAATGCAACCTGAGTAGTTTATTACCAGAGGAAAGCAAGCAAGGCTGTTAATAATTGCAAGTTCCACTCCAGGGATTATATGTCTACCAGCCCCTGAGTGTCCAAGGACTTTGTTTTGCACCAATAAGAATAATAATAACAACAGCTAACACTTGCTGGGTGAGTACTTTTTACATATTAACTCATTTAGTCCTTACAACAACTCTATGCGTTTGCTATTGTCTCCACTTTACAGTTGAAGTGACCGAGGCACAGAGAGGTTAATTAACTCACTCTAGATCATACTACTAATAAATTAGCAGAGTTAGGATTAAAATCTAGGCTGTCTGGGGGCGCCTGGATGGCTCAGTAGGTTAAGCATCTGAATTCAGCTCAGGTCATGATCTCAGGGTCCTGGGATGGAGCCCTGTGTGGAGCCCCATATAGGGCTCCCTGCTCAGGAGGGAGTCTGCTTCTCCCTCGCCCTCTGCCCCTACCCCCCTTGTGCTTTCTCTCTCTCTCTCTCTCTCTCTCTCTGTCTCAAATAAATAAAATATTTTTTAAAATTTTAAAAAAAATCTAGGCTGTCTCCAGAGTCTATGATCTTTACCCTGTTTTTTGAAAAGCCTTCTTTCCTCCTAGCCAATTGCATCCTTGTATCACTTCAATTATTAGGAACTACCACATTATCTCAGCAACGTGGTTTAAGCAGTATGAACAGGAAGGAAGAAGAGGTGATCTTTCTTTTCCCTTCTCTTCGGTTATCAGATGAAAATATTTCCCACAATGCTCAGCAAAGTTCCTCTCACATCTTCTTGGCAGGAAAATGAGATTGCTGTAATTGGTTTCCAGTCATTGGTTGGGTTAGAAGGGGAAAAGTCCCACTTTCTCTGAACACATTGCTTTTCCTTATCTGGACAAAATCAGGGTTCACTTAGCTAGGAAAAATTGTTTGAGCCCACTGGTAAGACCACCACCAATGCCTGCCACAAATACAATCAACCCATGAGACCAAAGTAGTCAATGAGAGTGTCCTTCAGGAAGAGCACTGGACTGGATTCTATCTTTAATCTGCCATTTAGTAGCTATGTCATCTTGGCAAGTTATTTAACCTCTCTGAACCTATTTCTTCACATAAAACTTGCGCATACTATACCTTAATATTGTACAAGGATTCAAGACAACATAAATAAAGTGCCTAGCACACTATCATTTAATAAGTAACAGTTGTTAAAATTATGTTATTTTCCACATGTTAAATATAAAATTACCACATGATCCGCCAATTGCACTCCCAGGTACATACCCACAAGAACTGAAAGCAGGGACTCAAGCAAATATTTGTACACCCATGTACAGAAAAGCATTATTCACAATAGCCAAAAGGTAGAAACAAATGTCCATCGATGGATGAATAAACAAAATGTCATAGTTACACTGGAATATTATTCATACGTATAACATTGGAATATTATTGCAATGGAATAGAATATTATTCAGCCTTAAAAAAAAAAGGAAACTCTGACACATGCTACAATATGGAAGAACCTAGAAGACATCATGCTCAGTGAAATAAGCTAGACACAAAAGGGCAAACATTATATAATCCCACTTACATGAGGTATATAGAGCAAATTCCAGAAACAGAAAAGTAGAATGATGGTTGTCAGGGGCTGGTGGGAGGAAAGAGTGAGGTTCTTATTTAATGGATAGAGAGTTTCCGTTTGGGATGATAAAAAGTTCTGGATATGGATAGTGGTGGTGGTTGCACCACACTGTGAAGGTACTTAATGCCACAGGATTGTATGCTTAAAAAGGTAAAAATAACAAATTTCATGTTATGCATTTTTACTCCAAAAAAAGTTAAAAAGAAAACACTGAAAAGAGGCCTGGCTTTGTCACTTACTAGATCCGTGATCTGAGGCAAATTACCTAACTTACTCAAGCCTCAGTTTCTTCATATACAGAATGGGAAAAATAATAATAGTATCTATTCCCTGGGTCTATTGTGTGGTTAAAACAAGATAACTTGGGGCGCTTGGGTGACTCAGTCGTTGGGCATCTGCCTTCGGCTCAGGTCATGATCCCAGGGTCCTGGGATCGAGCCCCACATCAGGCTCCCTGTTCAGCGGAAAGCCTGCTTCTCCCTCTCCCACTCCCCCTGCTTGTGTTCCCTCTCTCACTGTGTCTCTCTCTGTCAAATAAATAAATAAAATCTAAAAAAAACACAAAAAACAAAAAAAGCAACAACAACAAAAAACAAACCAAGATAACTTGATAAAGTACTACTATGTCTTGTTTGATTCTTCCTAGCTTAAAAGGGAAATATTCTAATCCTAAAACTCATGGGAGTCCTTAGTACTTTATTTAGCAAAATTGTTACTATCACTGTGGTAGAGACAAAATGTACATTTTTAATTTGGCTGGATCATATGGTAGGAGTATGTTTAATTTTATAAGAAGCTGCCACAAGTGTCCTCCAAAGCAGCTGTACCATTTTGCATTCCCACCAGTAATGAACAAGAGTTCCTGTTGTTCCACATTCTCTCCAGCCTTTGGTGTTGTCAGTGTTCAGGCTTTTGACCATTCCAATAGGTGTGTAGTGGTATCTCATTGTCGTAATTTGTAATTCCCTAATGACAAAACAATGTAAAGCTATTTTCACATTTATTTTCCATCTGTATATCTTCTTTGGTGGGGTACTTGTGAAACACTGTAGCCTATTTTTTAACTGGGAGGTTTGTTTTCTTGGTGTTAAGAGTTCTTGGTATATTTGATAACAGTCCTTAATCAGATAAAACTTTTGCAAATATTTTCTCCCAGTCTGGTTGTCTTTTCATTCACTTGATAGTGTCTTTCACAGAGTTTTTAATTTTAATGAAGTCCAGCTTATTAAATCCTTCTTACATGGGTTGTGTCACTGGTGTTATATCTAAGAAGTCATCACCATACCTTTTCGTGCTATCTTCTAGGAGTTTTATAGTTTTTGCATTTTACATTTAAGTCTATGGTCTATTTTAAGTTAATGTTTGTGAAGGCTGTAAGGTCTGTGTCTAGATTCATTTTTTTGCATGTAGATATCAAGTTGTTCCAGAATCATTTGTTGAAAAGACTATTTTTGCTCCATTGTATTGTCTTTCCTCCTTTGTCAAAGATTAGTTAACTATATTTATCTGGGTATATTTGCGGGTTCTCTATTCTGTTCCATTGATCTTTTCATCTATTTGTTTGCCAACACCAGTGTCCTGACTACTGTAGCTTTATAAATAAATCTTGGAGTAAGGTAATGTCAGTTCTCTAACTTTGTTGTCTTCCTTCAATATTGGGCTGACTATTCTGGGTCTTTTTCCCTTTCCATATGAACTTAAGGATCAGTTTGTAGATATCCATGAAATAACTTGTTGGGATTTTGACTGGATCTATAGATCAAGTTTGAGAAAATTGACATCTTGACAATATTGAGTCCAATCCATAAACATAGAACATTTTTCCATTAATTTAGTTCTTTGATATCTTTCATTAGAGTTTTGTAGTTTTGTACATATTTTGTCAGATTTATACATTTAAGTATTTCATTTTGGGGAACTGCCCATATATGTGGTAATGTGTTTTTAATTTCAAAGTGAACTTTTTCATTGCTGGCAAATGTGAAAGTGGTTGGCTCTTGTATAACAACCTTGTATTCTGCAAGCTTGCTATAATCACTTATTAGTTTCAGGAGTTTCCATATCCATTCTTTCATATTTTCTACATGGAAGATCATGTCATCTACAAAGACAGTTGTGTTTCTTCCTTCCAATTTAGTATATTTTAAATTTCCTTTTCTTATTTTATTGCTTAGCTAGGACTTCCAGCATGACATTGAGAAGTGGTGGTGAGGGACACCTGGGTGGCTAAGTGGGTGACTCTTGATTTTGTCTTAGGTCATGGTCTCAGGGTCTTCAGATCAAGCCCCTTGTCAGGCTCAGTGGGGCGTCTGCTTGGGATTCGCTCTTTGCCCCTCCCCACGCTGTGTGCATGCACGCACTCTCTCTCTCTCTCTCGAATAAATAATAAATCTTAAAAAAACAAGTAAAGAAAAGTGGTGGTGAGAGGGGATATCCTTGCCTTAAAACAGGTATTAGTGGGAAAGCTTCAAGTTTCTCACCATTATGTATAATGTTCCATGTAAGCTTGAACAGACTGTGGATCCTGCTGTTGTTGAATAAAGTAGTCTATAGTTACCCATTTTATTCAGGTGATTGATGGTGTTGTTAAGTTCATCTTTGTCCTTACTGATTTTCTGTCTGCTGGATTTGTCCATTTCTGATAGAGGTGTATTGAAGTCTCCAATTATAATAGTGGATTCATATATTTCTCCTTGCAGTTCTATTAGTTTTTGCCTCACACAGTTTGATATTTTGCTGTTACACACATACACATTAAGGATGGTTTGTCTTTTATCATCATGTAATGCCCCTCTGTATCCCTCATCATTTTTCTTGCTCTGAAGTCTGCTCTCTCTGAAATAAATATGGCTATTCCCACTTGCTTTTGATTGGCGTTAGCATGGTACATCTTTTCTCCATCCATTTACTCTTAATCTCTATTTGTCTTTATATTTAGAGTTAGTTTCTTGTAGACAACACATAGTTGAGTCTTATTTTTTTGGTCCACTATACCAAACTTGCATCTTTTAATTGAGATCACTGACAAAGTGATTACTGATATAGTTGAATACCTACTATATACATTACTGTTTTCTACTTCTTTTTTTTTTTTTTAAGATTTTATTTATTTATTTGTCGGAGAGAGAGACAGAAAAAGAGCACAAGCAGGGTGAGTGGCAGGCAGAGGGAGAAGCAGGCTCCTCGCTGAGCAAGGAGCCCAATGTGGGACTTGATCCCAGGACTCTAGGATCATGACCTGAGCCGAAGGCAGACGATTAACCAACTGAGCCACCCAGGCGTCCACTGTTTTCTACTTCTTGCCCTTGTTCTTTGTTCCTATTTTTGTCTTCCAATCTTTTCTGCTGGTTTTCAGGTCATGATACCCAGGGTCCTCGGATCGAGCCTTGCATTGGGCTCCCTGCTCAGCAGGGAGACTGCTTCTCTCTCTCTCCCTCTGCCTCTCCCCCAGCTTGCGCATACACACTCTCTCTCTCTCACTCTCTCTCAAATAAATAAAACATTTTTTTAAAAAAGAAAATGATATGCCTAGGGGCACCTGGGTCGCTCAGTTGGTTGAGCGTCTGACTCTTGGTTTCGGTTCAGGTCATGATCTCAGGGTCATGAGATTGAGCCCCTCAGGCTCCTTGCTCAGTGGGGAATCTGCTTGAGATTCTCTCCCTCTACCCTCCCCCCCTCACGTGCTAACTCTCTCTCTCTAAAATAAATAAATAAATCTTAAAAAAAAAAAAACTGTTAGAAAATGATATGCCTAGGTGTAGTATTCTTGTTGGTTGGTTGGTTGGTTGGTTTTGGCATTTATCATGCTTAATGTTCTCTGAGCTTCCTGGATCTGTGGTTTGGCGTCTGGCATTAATTTGGGGAAAACTCTCAGTCATTATTGCTTCAAATATTGGTTTTGTTCTTTTTGCTTTCTTCCTCTGGTATTCCCATTACATGTAGTTTTCCCACAGTTTTTGAATATTTTGTTCTTTTTCATTCTTTCTTCTCTTTGCTTTTCACTTTTTGAAATCTCTTTTGTTATATCCTTAAGCTCAGAGATCCATTCCTCAGCCATGTCCAGTCTATTGAGTTCATCAAAGGCAATCTTCATTTTGTTAATGCTTTTTTATCTCTAGCATTTCTCTTTCTTAGAATTTCCAACTCTCTGTTGACATTACCTACCTGTTCTTGTATGCTGTCTACTTCATCTATTAGAGTCCTTAGAATATTAATCTAGTTGTTTTAAATTCTTGGTTTGGTAATTCCAACATCTCCGCCGTATCTGATTCAGATTTGGATGCTCGTTCTGTCTCTTCAAACTGTTTTCTGCCTTTTAGTGTGTCTTATAATTTTTTCTTGATAGTTGGGCAAAATGTACTGGTAAAATACATCATGGATACTGGGTAAAAAAAACCGCTGTAAGTAGGCCATTAGCATGTAGTGTAAAATGTGGGGGCAGGGCAAGAATTCTATAGCCCTATGATTAGGTCTGTCTTTTAGTGAGCCTGCAACACTAGTGAACTTCACACATCCTTCTTTGTCTTACGCGCCCTGCCCCCCTCCCCCACCTTTGGGTGGAATAGGACAACTAGAACATGCTGGAGCTGAGAATTTTCCTTCCCAGAGGTACTTTAAGCTCTGATAAAACCCCAGCACGTTAGGCACTGGTTAGTTTCTCCTGAGGGCAGACATTGCCAAAACAAACAAGCAAACAAACAAAAACCTCAAAATGATCAGGTATATTTAAAAATGGTTCCTTTTCCCCTGCCAAAAGCACCTAGTGATTATTCTCTAATAAACACCCTGAGAAGCTGGTAGAGCTCCAGAAGGTAAAACTAACAAAAGGGTGGGGGGCCCTGCCAAAGACTGGGTCTCCCTGGAGTTCTTAGTTCTCAGATGTGTCAATCCTTAGCCTCCAGCAATTTGTCGATTACAATTCAGGTTTCCCTACTTGGCACTGGTTCCCACAGAGGTTGCTACTTGTGTTTCTGCTCCAGTAAATTTTAATTCTCTGTATTAGCCTGTCTCAGATTCAATCATTTCTCCAGGCTCTGATTCCTTTCAGTGGAGAATGGTATTTTTTTTTTTAAAGATTTTATTTATTTTTGACACAGAGAGAGCACAAGCAGGGGAAGCAGTAGGCAGAGGGAGAGGGAGAAGCAGGCTCCCTGCTCAGCAGGGAGCTCGATGTGGGGCTCGATCCCAGGACGCTGGGATCATGACCTGAGCCGAAGGCAGACGCTTAACCATCTGAGCCACCCAGGTGCTCCAAGAATGGTATTTTTTTTTTTTTTAAGATTTTATTTATTTGAGAGAGAGAGAGAGACAGGAGCGTGAGTCAGTGCTGAATCCCAGGACCCTGGGGTTATGACCCGAGCTGAAGGCAGATGCTTAACCAACTGAGCAACCTAGGCACTCTGAGAATGGTATTTAGAAACCAAGGTCTGAGGGCTAGGTGTGCTCTGTATTCCTGAGGTATTGTAGCTTTAGGCCCTCTCAGCAAACACAACCAGGAAACATATGTAAGTATATTCACACACACACATACACACACATATACATATATACATGCATGCAGGTATACATTTATTTACATATATATCTATATCCATCTACATATATATGGAAACCATGAGTTCACACTAATATCTCTAATTCCAATCTAACACCACTGGGTTCATTTCCCCTTTCCATATTTGCAACTCTCTCCTCTAGTGAAAAATCTGTTTCATAATGGGAGATTTCTTTCTTTCTTTCTTCCCTTTTTTTTTTTTTAGAATTTTTATTTATTTATTTGACAGAGAGAGAGAGAGCACAAGCAGGGGGAGTAGCAGGCAGAGAGAGAGGGAGAAGCAGGCTCTTCCCTGAGCAAGGAGCCCGATGAGGGACTCGATCCCAGGACCCTGGGATCATGACCTGAGCCGAAGGCAGCCGCCCAACCGACTAAGCCACCCAGGCATCCCCATAATGGGAGATTTCAAGCACATGTCACTCAATTAATTAAGTAGACCAAAAATTAATAAGGGTCTAGAGAATTTGAACAGAACAAAAATTTGACCTAAAGGACATTTATAAATAAAGAACATCTAATAATTAGCAAATAAACTTGTGAAATGCAACTCAAGTATTTAAAAGGAAATTTATAGTTTTAAACATATTTATGGATATGGAAAATTAATTAGTTAAATGTCCAACTCAAGAAGCTAGAAAAGCAAACAGAGAAAACTCAAAAATATTTAAAGATAGGAATAAAAGAATAGTAATTTATTACATAGGAAATACAAGAGAATTTTAACAAAAGACTCATTCTTTGAAAGACTAATTAAATAGATATACTTTTGAGCACACTGATCAAGAAAAAATATAGAAGAGAAACAATATTAAGAATCAAAATATGGGGTGCCTGGCTGGCTCAGTTGGTGGAACGCACGACTGTTGATCTTGGGGTCATGAGTTTGAGCCCCATGTTGGGTATAGAAATTACTTAAGGGGGGCACCTGGGTGGCTCAGTTGGTTAAGTGACTGCCTTCGCCTCAGGTCATGATCCTGGAGTCCCAGGATCAAGTCCCTGGAGTCCAGGATCAAGTCCCGCCCAGGGCTCCCTGCTCAGCAGGGAGTATGCTTCTCCCTCTGACCCTCCTCCCTCTCATGCTCTCTATCATTCTCTCTCTCTCTCAATAAATAAATAAAAATCTTTAAAAAAAATAAATTACTTAAGGAAATTTAAAAAAACGTTATAAAAAAAAAAAAGAATCAAAATGATGGGGCGCCTGGCAGCTCAGTTGATAGAGCATGCCACTCTTGGTCTTGGGGTCATGAGTTTGAGTCCCACACTGTGAGTAGAGGTTACATAAGGAATAAAAAAAGAATCAAAATTAGGACATACTTACAGATATCAGAAGCATTTTTTTAAAAGATTTTATTCATTTATTTGAGAGAGAGCACACTGGAGAGAGAATGCACCAGCACGAGCGGGGGGAGGCACAGAGGGAGAGGGAGAAGTGGACTCTTCGCTGAGCAGGGACCACGATGTGGGGCTCAATCCCAGGATCCCAAAATCATGACCTGAGTCGAACGCAGACGGTTAGCCAGCTGAGCCACCCAGGCGCCCCTCACAAGCATTTTTACACAACAAAAATTATGAAAAATTTTATATTTATGACTTGGGAAACTCAGACAAAAAGGACAATTTCCTTGAAAAATTCAAGTTATCAAAACTAAATCAAGAAATGGAAAAAAAACAGACTTATGAACAGTAGATAAAGTGTGTCAGTAGCAAGTCTACCTACAAAACAAAATACACAACATACTCTTTCAGAGAAGTTCCACCTAACTTTCAAGAAATAGGTAAATAATATTTCTCTTACACAAACTGCTCTAGAGAATAAAAAAGATAACAAATTATCTAACTTATTTTGTAAGGCTGGGATATCTTGAAACCAATAAAAGACAATATAAGAATTGAAAAGTATAAAACAATTCCATTTACAATCTTAGATTACAAAATTCTAAATAAAATACCAAATAGAATCCTACAATGTATATTGAAATATCAAAACTAAGTTGAATATATCCCAGTAATACAAAAATTGTTTAATGAAAGAAAAATCTTTTAAGGAATCTACCTTACTAGCAAGGTGAAGGAGAAAAAATATATTTCAACAGATTCAGAAAAACCATTTAATGAAACTCAACATTCATTGAAAATTTTAAAACATAAAATTTTTCAGCCAATTTGGAGTAAAAGAGACTCTCCTAACTTGATAAAGGATATCTAGAAAATAGCCCACAATAGTTTTTTTTTTTTTTTTTTTTAAGATTTTATTTGTTAGAGAGAGAGAGAGCACAAGCAGGGGGAGCGGCAGGCAGAGGGAGAAGCAGGCTCCCCGCTGAGCAGGGAGCCCAATGTGGGACTCGATCCCAGGACTCTGGGATCATGACCTGAGCTGAAGACAGATGCTTAACTGACTGAGCCACCCAGGGGTCCCTCCCATAATAGTTCTTTATGGTAAATCATCAGAAATGAAATACGAAAGTATCTCCTATCAGTTTTTTTTAATTGAATATTGTGCTGAAGGTCTTAGAAGGCTAAAACAAATGTGAGAAGATATTCATTGAAAAGGAAGAAACAAAACCATCATTATTTGTAGAAGATTTGAGTGTCCACATAAAAAATCTGGTCAAATCTATCAAAAATTGAAACTAATGGGAGTTCAGCAAAGTTGCTGGAATAAAAATATCAATACACAGACCTAGAGGGTATTATGCTAAGTGAACAAGTCGGACTGAGAAAGACAAATACCTTATGATTCCATTCATAAATGGAATGTAAAAAAAAATTAAAAAATAGGAATAAACAAGCAGAATCAGAACTATAAATACAAACTGATGGTTGCCAGAGGGGAGGGGGGTGGGAAGTTGGGCAAAACAGGTGAAGGGGAGAAGGCAATACAGGACTTGAGTAATGGAATGACTGAATCACCGGAATAAAAACAGAGTATAAGGAATACAATCAGTGGTATTGTAACAGCAACGTAATGGGACAGATGGGAGCTATACTCGTGGTGAACATAAGCACAATGTATAAACTTGTCAAATCACTAGGTTTTACACCTGAAATTAACATAACATAGCATGTCAACTATACACAAATTATTATTTTTTTATAAAGATTTTATTTATTTATTTGACAGAGAGAGACACAGCGAGAGAGAGAACACAAGCAGGGGGAGTGGGAGAGGGAGAAGCAGGCTCCTAATTGAGCAGGGAGCCCGATGCGGGGCTTGATCCCAGGACCCTGGGACCACGACCTGAGCCGAAGGCAGATGCTTAACGACTGAGCCACCCAGGCGCCCCCACAAATTATTTTTTTTAGAGGTTTTATTTATTCATTTGACAGAGAGAGAGAGCACAAGCAGAGGGAGCAGCAGAGGGATAAGGAGAAGCAGGGAGGACCCTGGGATCATGACCTTAGGCAGATGCTTAACCAACTGAGCCACCCAGGCACCCCAACTATACACAAATTAAAAAAAAAAAGTCAATAGTATTCCTATACACCACCAACACAGTTAGAAAATGTAATTTAAGTGAAAGAAATAACTTTCAGTAATAAGAAAAACTATAGCTGTAAAAGATATTTATAGGGGCGCCTAGGTGGCTCAGTGGTTAAGTGTCTGCCTTCGGCTCAGGTCATGATCCCAGGGTCCTGGGATCGAGCCCTGCATCGGGCTCCCTGCTCAGCAGGAAGCCTGCTTCTCCCTCTCCCACTCCCACTGCTTGTGTTCCCTTTCTCACTGTGCCTCTCTCTGTCAAATAAATAAAGAAAAAATCTAAAAAAAAAAAAAAAAAGATATTTATAAAGGAAATTATAAATTAGAACCTTGTATATAAGATTTATCCATGGAGACAGATGTGATCCTTGTTCATTCATTTAACTCCTATGCAGTACCCCATAATCTATCTATATAATAATTTACTTATCTATTCTCGTTTCATGGACATTTAGGTGGTTTTCAATTCTTTTATGTTACAAGCAAAGCTACTGCAAGAAACAATTTTAATAGATGGCTCCTTCTGTTTATACGTAGGATTTTTTTCTAGAATATTTCTAGAAGTAGAATTGCTGGTTTATGGAGTATGATACATTTCCAACTTTTTGATATTGTCGACTTGCTCTCCAAAGTGACTTTACCAATTTACACTGTCACCAGCTGTGTACACATATTCCTACCACTCCACTTCTTCCCCCTTAACCCTTGGTGTTGCCAGACTTGTTACATTTTTTTCCCCCAATCTGAAAGTTGTAAGTGTCACCTCATTGCAAATGTAGGCTCCCTAGGAATTATAACTTTGTTTTTCTTCCCTGCTGTTTCCTTAGAGCTACAGTTGTGCTGGTCCTTTTGTAGATACTCAAATATTTGTGGAGGAAACAAGTGAATGAAGGTTCACTGGTAAGGCTGAGCATCCTTGCTGTGTTTATAACTGATATGTTAAAGAGGAGCCCTCAAGGTGTGGAAAGCAAGACTATTATTATTACACTTGTGTTTAAAATTTCAATCTAAAATCCAGTGTGTCAACTGAGGGGGAAAGTATAAATCACTTTCCTTTAATGAGAGACAGAGACTATCAGACTGTCAAGGGACCACCCAAGCAACAGAAAAGGCACTGGGCCTGGGGATCCAAAGACCTTAACCCAATCTCCTTCCAATTTAGGACTGCAACTTCATATGTATGGGCAGATTACTTAACCTTCCTGAATCTCAGGTGTCATCATCTTAAAATAGAGAAGATGATAATAATACCCATTTGGAATCCTAAGCAGAGAACACAGAGTTCATTAATTGGACCTTAACACAAAAATAGCAACCATCACCTAACTTCAGACATTCCACCCCACACAAAATGCCACAGATGGCACAAAACATTCTTCTATCAGAGGTCAAGTTGGTATCTATGGACCAGATAGTACCACTATGGGCCAAGTAGTACAAAACCAGGTAGTTTCATCCTTGACATCTTCCAGCACTGCTCCAAACCCAAAGTTTCCAGTTAGCTGGCATTTCTGGGACACTCTCATTCCAGTTCTGCTCCCTAATGATCTATCTACCAACCCTCTCAATTATGTGACTTGGAAGTCCTGCTTGGCTAAACACATCCCAACATATCTCTCAATCTATTTACTGAATAGTTGCTGAACTTTGCTTTCTCCCAAGGTCACTCCTATTCTGAGCTGCCCTCATGAGGGGGTTCTTCTTTCTCCCACTCTTCATGTACTCCAGGGCTGAGACATGGCCACCAGCTTGTGGAAAATCCAAGTTTTCTGGGGACTATTATAAAATTTGGGGAGCTCTCTTTAAGAAAAATATTATAAAACTATAAATACAAACATCTGATACTTTTCTCTTTTGTTTTGTGGGTCACTCTACCACATTCATTGAGGACATAGGAAACTCTAAATGACTATGATATGAAGGAGGGGGTGAATCATCCAAAACTCCAGCTTCCCTGATCTTTTTCTTCTTCAGTGTCAATGATTTTTACCCCACAGCATTTCAGCAAACCACTGCTTGGCCACCCTATGGACCTTGTTATAATTTGCAACTGCTCCAACTCTAAAATCCTAAATTTAAAATTTCCATTCTCTGACCGCAACCCCCCTCCCTCTAGCTCTTTTACTCTCATGTAAAAGATCCCCATTAATTTTTTTCTCCATTTGTTCAGCTCCTCTCCAACATCACTTCCTTTTTCTTCCTGACTGTATACTAGCTACTAAGTAGGGTGCACCCTAGGGTGAAAATTTAAGGAAGCACTCATGTTCAGGGTCATGCAAGTGCAGGGTATATATTATGTGCCATGATGCATTACTTTAATTTCTCACCATTACACTGAACTTTCTTGAACCCTTGCTCTTCTTTCCACAAGCCTTGCAAAACCAGTCCTTGATCCATCCAGTTGTTCAATGTCTCTCCCAAGCAACTGAATATGCCTGAGCAAGTGACAGACCTGCAGATGAGGGACAATACAAATTACTAATCCTCATTCTAGATCAGCCCTCAACTCTACCAGCAATCCTTTTGCACATCTGTAGATGAATGCTTTTTCTCTTCCCTGCAGCAGTATGGTAGACATTGTTAGTTGTCAACTCAATTAATACCCATTTTCTTCCTTAGTCACAGCATCTCAATTTATTTCAAGTAGCAATATGCCCAGCTAAGAGATAACTACATTTCAGCCATGAGAAGCCAAAGTGGTATAATCTGAAGTTGGGTAGGTCTTCTAGTAAAGCTCCTTAAAAGCAAAACTGATGACAGAGAGAAGCGTCTGTGTAACCTTGTGCTCTTTTTTACCCTTTGTCCTCTCAACTCCCTGCTTTCTGCCTGGTACAGGCATCTTGAAACACGTGGCAAATTGAAGATGGAAACCATTGCTAAGGATGGCAGAGCAGAAAGAGGAGATTGGGTTCTTTGTGATAGCAAGGAGCTTCCAGACCAGCACTGGATGGGTGGCATACCTCCAGACTTCTCCATGTGAAAGAAAAACTTTTATCCAGTGTCAGGCACCACTCTTTCGGCTCAAACACAATTTTTACCTGGTAATACAAAAAATCGTCCCAAATTTTCAGTGCTCCCTGCAAGTCTTATTCCTGCCCTCCATTGAAAAAATCAAGGTCATTCGATGCTAAAGCACTGAAATCCCTGCCTTGAGGACCTCACTTCCCTCCTATCCCAGTAACTTCTGTCCAAGGCAGAGCATTGCAGCCAGGTTTAGCTAACCTTGCCCTGTGCTTCCTCAGAACATCTTCCTAACATCCCTTCTCTCTCCACTATAGGTAACATCTCCCCGTCTGTCCATTCTGGCCATAAAGCTACCGAAATCTCTCTCTTTAAAAAACAAAACAAAAAATTCACAATCCTCCTTCCCACCCCACGACTCCCGGGAACTACTCTCCCAGAAGTCTTTCCTTTCTCCCACGTGCAAAAGAAAAGCAGAGTCCGTGCGCGCCAGCTTCTCCCTCAAACTGCCTACCTACCCGCTCACAGACGACTTCCCCAGGCCCCCTGGCCCTCACTCGCCCCAAATGGCGCCCTGACTGCCAGAGCCTCTGCACCCCTGCTTTTTACTCGCCTCAGCGGGAAGCAGGCTGGAGCGCCCCTCCTTTGTGAGTCGCCTCCTCTCACGCCTGCACCGTCCAGGCTGGCCTCCTCCTTCCTCTCCCCTTGTCCTCAGTCAGCTCCTCTTCCTAAGTGTCAGAGGCGTTAGGCCCGAGGAAGGAAGGACACCAGGAGCTCAGAGGAGGGAACATAGGCTGTCCTAACTGAACACACTCAAATGGAAGGGACAGTCTGGGAGAGCGGGGGGCGCAGGGACTGACCGGTCCTCTGGAAGCACCGACACCTGGGCGTCCACGCACTGGAGCCAGCATGGTGTGGGAAACTCTCGAGCTTCTCCAGGTGCCTCGGGACAGAGCAGCCCGGCTGCGGGCCTCGTCCAGAGCGCATGCACCGGCCATCTGCGGGAGGGCGGCGCCTGCGCAACAGGCAGGCAGCACGTGCTAGCCGGGGTATGTGAGGGCGGGAGCCAGGGCACCAGGTGCCAGAGACTCTCCGGGTCGCCGAGGTAGGTTTGGAGCAGGCGGGGGTGCGGGGATGCGGGTCCCGAGGGAGCGGAGTAGACTGGCTTGTGGGACGGGGGCGAGGTGTGAGCCGTGGGTCAGGAGACACTGGGCCCAGGGGATGGGCTCCTCCAGACCCGGGAAGGGGCGGGATAGGCACGCCGGCCAGGCAGGGGACCAGTGCCTGCAGGCCGGGCCCAAGCCACCGCCCTCGAGTGGAGCTCCTGGGCGTAGCCCGACGCGCTCCAGGCGCCGCACAGCTTCCCTCTTGGCCTCCCAGGCCTCAGTCTTCCTTTGGGGCTGCTGCTGCGGCTCGGGGAGCCGAGACTTGCTCTGGCAGGATACGGCCCCGCCCATGGGCAGCGCTGCCCAGGTGCGCAGTGCAGTGCAGCCCTGTGTCCCCGATCCCAGCGAGCGGGAAGAGAAGGTGAGGACCCTGCCACCCAGACTTGGGGTTCTGAAAGGGAACTAGGACGATTTCTCCCTTCATGGCAGCGCTGAGCGCCACTGCCCTTTCCTAAATATGAACACCTGTTTTTCAGCCTAGAAAATGAACTGCTCTTCAGAAAACAACGCACATTTTGAGGGTGGTAACGCCAGACCCTTTTTTTATGTGCATGCCTTGGGCCAGCAGCCTTACCCGAGTCCCTGGTACCAGAATCCCACCTGTAATCCATTCTCTGTTCCTGGTGCAGGTAAGAATTCTGAGAAGTTCATGGGGTTAGGGACCCTCCCCCTAAAGCAATACCTTAATCCACGACTTCCCTTTCCTCACCCTGTCCTGACACAAAAGAGATTATGGCAGCACACGGGCAGTGTTTGAAGTTCACCTTAATAGGTAAAGTTGGAATTCTACCTATATGCCACTTATTCTGCCAAATACTTAAGTAGGCTCTCTCATTTGACCTCAACAACCGCCATGAGCTAGGGAATATTGCTGTCTGTGTTTCACAAGTGAGGCAACAGAGGCTCAGAGTCCCGGACTTGCCCAGAGTTACACAGGAGTCAAACCAAAATTTTATGAAACCAGTCTGGTAGAAGTACCTTAGAGCTCCTAGTCCCTATAATTTTTTCAACAAGGCCTAAAGATTCTAAAAGCTGTCCTGGGGAGGTCAAAAAAGTACTTTGGGAGAAGAATGATGAGGCTTAAATGTTTGGGAGGTAGACATCTAGGATTTCATGCATTACAGAGTGGGAGGGGGCTTTAGGCAGGGCAGGAGGATCCATGGAGTGATTGGCCCTTCTCATGCCTCTGGTAGCAAAGATAATGTTAAATCTATTCTTCAGTGTACCCTGCTGTAGATAAAGTATTTTGTGTATCTTATGCAACTGTTTTCCAAGGAGAAAACTAGGTGTGATAAGGACTGCTTTTGAGTCCATCAATCACTGATCCCACCTAAGTAGTAGAATCTTTAGTCCAAGGAGCTCCTAGTGGCAGCCATTTTAAAATTGCAGTCTGAGCAATAAGGAATTTTGCCAGCATATGACCTGTGGACTTCAGCTCCTCACTGTGTCTCCAGCAAGACTGCCTACCTAACATATTTTGGACTTGTACCTCCACATGAGCTAGTTCTTAAAGAAATTTTTATATATAAACATTCCATTAGCTTTGTTTCTCTGGTGACCCCTAATTAATACAGATGTTGAAATGTGATTTTGGAATGGTTCAGATGAAGGAAGACTCTTGAGGTCAGAGGGTGGGAAATTCCTGAGAGAAAGAAATGCATATTGTATCTTAAACTTGAATTAAAAGGCTGAGATTCTGTACTTGTGCACTTTTTTCATGTAATTCACCTTAAGGTTTAAGATATTTGTCCTGAGAGTTGTGGTTTAAGAAAATTAAAGTGATGAGTACTGGGAGTAGGAATCAGATCTGTATTGTTTGTTTGCTTGTTTAACTGCAACCTAACTCAGGGATTTTAGTGAAGAAAAAAAAGTTTATACGATTCACTGTCTTGTGCAACCAAGAATTCCAAGAAAGAAGCCACTACAGGCTGGCTAAATAGGGACTCCAAAGACATAATCCATATTAGAATCTATATCCCTTTATTTCTAGTTTTGTTTTTTCCTAGGTTTTGACTTTCTCTGTATTGACCTCATTCTCAGTCATTTCAAAGTGGCAAAGATGGTTACAGCGTTTGTGGGCCTGTAATGATTTCATGGCAGGGATCCCATAGAAGAAAGAGCCTTCTCTTCCAGCAGTTTCAACAAGAGTTCCAAAGCTGACTCCTGGTGGTTTGGCTTTGTCACATGTCATCCTTGTTCTACTTACCAATCCAGGAAGATGGACTAGTCTCCTTGACCAGCCTAGGTTATATGCCCCATGTTGAAGGTGGTATGAGGCTGTCAGATTCCATTTGGACAGCGAAGGTCTCTCCTTTTTCAAAGGAGCTTGAAGGACCTATTGCCAAGAGAAGAATGGATGCCAGTACAGAAAGATGTTGATTGAAGATAATTTACATCATTTTTGGATAGAGTTAGTTAAGTAGGAAATGAGAGTAATGTATTATAACTTGTTAAATGGCTTGATGAAATTATGTATTAAACAGCGTGTCTGTCATAGCCAAGGACGTAAAGATGTTCCTTCAGGGAATATAACATGAGTTCAGTTGAGCAAGTAGACTCAAAGCATCCTGGTTGTATTAACCTACAGGGCAGATTATTGTGGTTTATTTTGTACCTAGTCATTTTGACTAGGAATTATTCAGA
Source organism: Phoca vitulina (assembly GCF_004348235.1). Taxonomy (NCBI): domain Eukaryota; kingdom Metazoa; phylum Chordata; class Mammalia; order Carnivora; family Phocidae; genus Phoca; species Phoca vitulina. The sequence continues at coordinate 36,827,759 of NW_022589707.1, read as the reverse complement.
ATGAGAGATGTAACTATTTTATGAATAACAGAACATCTCTTCACTTGAAACTGGCTTAAACCATTTTTTTATTGAAAAACTAACCAAATACATGGGCTAAAAATTAAAATAGTATACAAACAAGGAATGAAATCATTCCCTCTTAATTTCTTTTCCCAGTTTCCCAGTACCCTCCCCGAGGCAGAAAATATTGCCAGTGATTTGGGTATCTTTCTGGATATATTCTATGCATATTCAAAGATCTCTAAACCTGTATTTTGTAGGCTTTATTTTGTAGAGCAACTTTCGGTTCACAACAAAATGAAGCAGAAGGCAGAAAGATTTCCCATATACCCTCCATCATGCATAACCTCTCCCATTATCAACATCCCTCACCAGCATGGTATATTTGTTATAATCAGTGAACCTATAATGTTTCATTTCACCCAAAGCTTACATTAGGGTGTGCTCTTTGAGCTGTATGTTCTGTGGTTTGGGATAAATACATCATGAAAGCTCTCCACCATTATAATATTGTATTGAATAGTTTCATTGCCCTAAAAATCCTTTGCCTGTTCACGACTCCATTTTCCCTAAGCCTTTTTTTTTTTAAGATTTTATTTATTTGACAGAGAGAGACACAGCAAGAGAGGGAACACAAGCAGGGGGAATGGGAGAAGCAGGCTTCCCGCCGAGCAGGGAGCCCGATGTGGGGCTCGATCCCAGGACCCTTGGGATCACAACCTGAGCTGAAGGCATACACTTAATGACTGAGCCACCCAGGCGCCCCCAACCACTTATCTTTTTACTGGCTCCATAGCTTTGCCTATTCCAGAACATTGTATCGTTGGAATCATATAGTATGTAGTTTTTTGATTGGATTCTTCTACATAGTAATATGCATTTTAAGTTTCCTTATATCTTTTTGTTACTTCGTAACTCATTTGTTTTTACTGCGGAATAATATTCCATTGTCTGAATTATGACATACATCCACTCATCTATTGAAGGATATCTTGGTTTCTCCCAAGTTTTGGAGTATGTTTAGTTTTGCAAGAAACTGCCAAACTTTCTTCTTTTCACACTATCTTATATCATTTTGCATTTGTTCCATCTTTCATTTCCACTAGCAATCCAAGTTCCTGTTGCTGCACATCCTCACCAGCATTGGATGTTGTCAGTGTTCAGGATTTCAGCCATTCTAGTACTTGTATAGTATCTCATTGCTCTAATTTGCATTTCCCTGATGACATATGATGTGGAGCATGTTTTCATATGTTTATTTGGCAGGGTTTGTCTGTGTATTTTCTTTGATGAGGTGCCTGTTAAGGTCTACAGTCTCTTTTTAAATCGGGTTATTAATGTCTTAAGGGTTCTTTGTATATTTTGGATAACAGTCCTTTATCAGGTATGTATTTATAAATATTTTCTCCCAATCTGTGACTTTTCATTTAGTTGACAGTATCTTTTGCAGAGTTTTAAATTTTAATGAAGGTCAGCTTATCAGTTCTTTCTTGCATGAATCATGTATGCCAGTGGTATTCCGTCTAAGAAGTCTTCACCATACCCAAGGACATCTAGGTTTTTCTCTTGTGTTCTCTTCTAGGTCTTAACAGTTTCTGTATTTTACATGGAGGTCTGTGGTCCATTTTGAGTTTATTTTTGTGAAGGGTGTTTGTTGCGAGGGCTGTGTCTAGGATCACTTTTTGCACGTGTATGTCCAGTTCCAGGACGATTTGTTGAAAAAACTACCTTTGCTCCATTGTATTGTCTTTGCTCCTTTGTCAAACATTGGTTGATTATATTTATATGGGTCTGTGTGTGGGCTCTCTTTTCTATCCTACATTGATCTATTTGTAATTTCTTAAGTGTTTGGTAGACTTCACCAGTGAGCCTTTCTGGACCTGGCACTTTCTGTTCTGGAAGGTTATCAGTTAATTGATTCATTTTCTTTAATACATAAAGATCTATTCAGATGTCCATTTCTACTTGTATGAGTCTGGCCAACTTTATCTTTCAAGGAAATGGTCCATTTTTTTAGGTTTTGAAAGTTGTGATAATAGAGTTCATAGTATTCTTTCCATCTTTTTACTGTCCATAGGATCTGTAGTGATGTACCCTCTTTCATTTCTGGTATTAGTAATTTGTGTCTTCCTTTTCTTTTTTTTACTCAGTAAACTGGCTGGAGGCTTATCAACTTTATTGATCTTTTCAATGAACCAGCTTTTTGGGGTTTTTTTCCTATTGATTTTCTGTTGTCAATTTCATTAATTCTGCTTTAATTTTTATTTTCTTCGGATTTAATTTCCACTTCATTTTCTAGTTTCCTAAATTAGAGGCTGTATGATTGATTTTCAGAACTTTTTAATTTTATAAATTTCCCTCTAAGCACTGCTTCAATTTTGAGAAGTACTATTTTATTTAATTCAAAATCTTTTTAAATTTCTCCTGAGAATTCTTCATTGATTCAGTGTTATTTAGTAGTGTATTTAATCTCAAAGTATTTGGGGATTTTACAGCTATCTTTGTTTTCTAAACTCAGTTGTAGGCTAAGAGCAGACACTATATGATTTTTTTTTTTTTTTTAAAGATTTTATTTATTTATTTGACAGAGGAGACACAGCGAGAGAGGGAACACAAGCAGGGGGAGTGGGAGAGGGAGAAGCAGGCCTCCCGCGGAGCAGGGAGCCCGATGCGGGGCTCGATCCCAGGACCCTGGGATCATGACCTGAGCCGAAGGCAGACGCTTAACGACTGAGCCACCCAGGTGCCCCGAGCAGACACTATATGATTAATATACTTTTTAATTTGTAGAAATGTTTTCTGGCCCATGGTATGGACTGTCTTGGTGCATGTTCCATATGGGTATGAGATGCCTATTCTGTTTAATGAAGCAGTCTGTGGATGTCAGTTACTTACAGTTGGTTAAAGGTGCTGTTTAGTTCAACCACTCTTACTGATTTTTTTTTACCCACTGCATCTGTCCTATTCTGACAGAGGAGTGTAAAGTCTCCCAATAGGAATAGTGGGTCATTCTGTTTCTTCTTGCAGTTCTATCACTTTTTGCCTCACATAGTTTCACCCTCTGTTAAGGGCATACACTTTAGGGGCTGTTATGCTTCACTGAAGAACACTGGTGTTTCATGTAATGCCACTCTTTATCCCTGATCACTTTCCTAGCTCTGAAGTCTGCTCTGTCTGAAATACAGCTTGTCCACTGTTTTTTGATTAGTATTAGCACAGAACATCTTTCTCCATGCATTTACTTTTCATCCCTGTCTTATATTGAAAGTGAATTTTTTTGCAGACAACACAGGTTTTGCCTTTTAGTATATCTTGTAACGTTTCCTTGATTGCCAGGCATTCTGTACTGGATAAAAGGAACTGCTCTATATAGGCCGTTAGTGACTTGTTAAGTTGTGGAGGTGGGACAGGGATCATAGTCATATGGTTCTTGAAGGACTGTGATTTTAGGTCTCAGTCTTTTAGTGAGATTGTGCCTCTGGACTATGAACTATGCATGTACTTCATCTTCCTCCTCCCACTGGATAGGGAAGGGTGGTTAGGGTGGGTTTGAGATAAGTATTTGCCTACCTCCTTATCAATTAGGCTCTGTTTAACTAGCTTGTCCTGAGGTCCAGTGTTGGTAGGAATAGAGTGCTCCTTGTGTATGTCACAGTGGTTTCTCTTCCCCACTCTTCCTTTGGGATTTCTTTCCTAGATTTCCTGTAAGAAACTGGTTGAGCTACTATAGATAAAACTCAAAACAAAGTGGGGGGGAGGGTTCCTTATGAATGGGTCCCCTTGAAGTTTTTAACTCTCAGATTTATTCATCCTGAGCCTGCAATTTGTCAATAACAGTTCAGGTTTCCCTACCCTACTACTAGTTCCCATGGAATTTTTATCTCTTGGGTTTCTGCTCCTGTAAGTTGTGCTTGTCTACATTCACATATCTCTCCAACACTAGGGATAGCACTTTGCCCTGTAACCTACTGCTGGGAAGTATCTGGGAAAAATTCTTGATTTTTCAGTTGAGCTTTTTACTTTGTTCAGAGTAAGTGACTTCCAAACTTCTTCCATATTCTTCTTACATACAATTAGAAACTCTACCAGCTTTAAACATTAATTAGACATGCAGTACACATAGTTGTACAATTGAAATAGAGGGCCAATTCATGCTTTTATAAATAGGCTGATTTTGGGGGGGGGGTTTGTTTTTTAATTTTTTTAGATTTATTAATTCATTTATTTATTTGAGAAAGAGAGAGAGAGAGCACAAGCAGGGGGAGCAGCAGGCAGAGGGAGAAGCAGGCTCCCTACGGAGCAAGGAGCCTGATGTGGGGCTCGAACCCAGGACCCTGGCATCATGACCTGAGCCCAAGGCAGATGCTTAACTGACTGAGCCACCCAGGCGCCCCTAAATCGGCTGATTTTGAATCAATATTAAATTCTCTTTGCCTCAGTACCCTCTTTTGTATAACAAGATGAATTAGTTTTCTTTTGCCTTTGGCCAACATTTCCCCATTAACCCTACCACCCAGCCCCTGAAATACCACTATTCTACTGTTTCTTAGTTCATCTTTTGTAGATTTTACATAGAAGTGGGATGATATGGTATTTGTCTTTCTCTGTCCAGCTTCTCTTAGGACTATGCCCTCAAGGTCCATCTATTGTCATAAATGGCAAGATTTCCACTTAAAAAACAAAAGGTTTTGGTAGCAGTGGAAGAAGGAGGGAAGGAGAATGTCCCAGAAAAGTGAAGAGAAGTTAGCCTGTGAAGGAACCCACATATGGCTAGAGCATATAGGCTTAGTGGGAAAGTGAGATGATACGGTGACAAATCAGAATAATGAGGGCTTCTATGGCATCCTAAGGAATGTGGTCATTGTTCCTCATTTCCTGACTGGCAGTGACAATACTTCAAATACTGTCTCTCGAGTGAGGGGTCACATTTGAGTCAGAAAGATAATTCTGGGAGTGCCTGGCTGGCTCAGGTGGGAGAGCATCCGACTTGATCTTAGGGTTGCGAGTTCGAGCCCCATATTGGGTGTAGAGATTACGTCCAACAAAAGGAGGGAGGGAGGGAGGAAGGAATGAAGAAAGGAAGGAAGGAAGAAAGGAAAATTCTGTAACTAGTATGGACAGACCTGTGAATGTCAGGGAGATGGGTCAAGGAAGTTACTAGTAGTAGTTACTGAGGTAAAAACGTGGAGATGACTTAAAGTCCTGTGCATGGTAGCACAAGAGGGAAGGTATTACAAAGAGTAGCCATAGATTTTGCTGATTAGTGAGGGACAAAATAACAACTCTAACACCTATGTTTTTGCAGTGGGTAGTTGAACAGGGACCTGGGATGGATGCTAGTGGCAGGGAGCTACATTAAGGTATTTTGGTCCATTGTATGATACAGTACAACATGTATGGTAGGAAGTTATCTGACTCATGAACTTCATTCTGTTGGCTTCTAACCTTTGCAGACAATGTTGAAGTCCAAGCTGAGACTTGTCTGCTTCCTTTCTATAAAGAAAGAAACCCATATACTTTTATGTATAAATACATTAGGCCAGGCCCAAGAGGCATTATGATGCAGTCTTAAACAGTGAAATTGAGTTCATAAGATCAACCTCAATATTGAGTAAACTGCCTGATGAACACTGATCTGAATATAATTATTGCTTTTATATGCAAGGTAGAAGTTTTAACTTCATTTGTCAGTTGTATAAATCTGTCTTGCAAAATCAAATGCCTTTCCCCATGTGAATATGTATGACAGTCATGTTTCGGCATTATTGGCACCATTGTCCTGTTTACCCCTAAAGAGAAGAAAACGGGAGGGGTGTGTGTGTGTGTGTGTGTGTGTGTGAGAGAATGAATGAATAGTGCTGAATGAACAGGTTTAGAAAGGCTTGTACGTACAAAGAATTTTGCTCTATCAGAGCTGACACAATTATTCTTTCCTCAGCCACAACAATCCTGAATCATGCTTGGTGGGTGCTAGGTCTCTCTGAAAAAGTCACTACTAAGTAGGGGTGATTCATAATATGCTGACTATCTGATGGCCTGGCAACCAACCCATCAGACAGATGCTTGCTCTCGTGGTGAGGGAGGATTCTGGAGGTCCCACCATTCTGGGCACTGCACATTCCCTTCTCGAATCCTTAAGGATATCCAGGGAGAAGTGGGGGCCAGTAGCTACCAACTGGCATGGAAGAAACTGCGTATTTTACCAATCGGTGTGGCCACGTGACTGCGTACCGGCTGAATGTTGTGACTGGCTGCGGGAGACCGAGTGGCTAACTACTGTGTTCTCTTCCTAGGTTTTAGAAATGGAAGTCTGTATTTTCCATATTCAGTGGTACTCAGTGAGTCTCCTGGCTTCCTCATCCCTCAGTCCCCGTTGCCCACTGCGCTTAACCGAAGACCTGTGTTCTATAACACAGCACAGTTCCGTCAGTGTAGTGGCTATGGAAAGAAAACGAAGACGAAAGAGACTCAGACTGAACCTCATCAGGCTGAAAACAGGACTCAGAAACAAGACACCCACTCAGAAGGTGGTATGGTGACCAGTATCCCGACTTCTAATATTGACACAGAAACTGACAACATTCCTGAACCAACAGATGGGGCTTTTTCATCTGTTGCCCAGAAGCAGCAGCTACATGGTGAGAGCCCTTCTCCTAGCACCGTGTATAGAACATCACCTCAAGTAAACTATGCATCTGGGAAAGGGAAAATGAGGCTAGAACAGAGCAGAGGATCCCCTGTAACACAGTTCTGGGAGACTTTGAAGGAAACTGTCCGTTTGTATGACCTAGCTTATGGTAAAGCCATGCCAGACATCATGGTGCAGCACGGTGGGATGTCACAGAGTTCTCGTGAGAGTACAAGTGTGCTTCGTAACCGTCACGAGGGTGCAGATGGCATTGCGTGTAACGATGAAGAAAGCACTATCTGGTCGGAGCAGTGTCATGATGTAAGATGTGATGAGGTGGTAAAGTTGGGCTCCATCATGGACATGAACTTGGGTAAAGAAAAAGGCTATGCAGCTGTTCCCCAATTCCTGTCCTCTCCAGATGAAGCGAAAGACAAAGATGAAGTCCAGGATACCCTGAACTCCAATCTGTGCCAGTCTTCTGGAGATGGCAATAAGCTCCAGCAGGAAAGGCCAGTCTGTTCCAGCAATAAAGCCGTTGAGGACCTGAGCCTAGAGTCCAAATCCCGGAGTCCCATTAGCTTTGGGAAAAGCATGCCAGACAATGGTAGTGGGGGCCCTGGCTTCCCTGTGAAAGTGGACGAAGGTGAAGTGGTAGAGAGCAACAGCTACCCTGAGAATTATGTCCTTCCCCCTACCTCCCTGGCCCAGTTCAGCCAGGTCACTGAAGGCATTCAATGTGATATGAGCCATTGGCAGGATGCAGAGCACGGGAAATCCCCTGAGTCCTCACCAGAAAGCAGAAAGCCAACAGAAGAAGAGGCAGTCAGGTGTGGGGAACTGGATGAGGTGGTAGAGAGGGACAGCTATTCAAAGTATGTTCCTCGCCCTGCCTGGTTGGCCCAGATGAACAGCAGGGGGGTGGATGAAGGGATTCAGTGTGATAGGAGCTGGTGGCAGGATGCAGAGCTGGAGAAATCCCCTGAGCAAATGCCTTGCAAAGATGAAGAATCATCACCAGACTGCAAAACTAAGGGATCATGGAAGACCATCAGGAATGGGAAGTTGAAAACAGATGAAGAAGAAATGACCATGAATGATGAGATTGAGAAGGAGGATCATGAGAACTTCAAAAAGTGTGCAAAGATTAAAAAAACTGTGAAAGGCAGGAAGCAGAAATCCCTGAGCAACTTCTCAAGTGGGAACACAGTCTACTTATTGAAGAAAAATGCTGCCTTGAACACTGTACTTCCCAAGGATTCAGAAGACTGTGAGTTGGAAGAGGAAGCTGAAGATGAAATGTATGAGACAGAATGCCTCTTTGAAGAAGTTAGTCCACTGGGCCCTGTGACATCTTCCAAAGGAAGGATTTATCGTGAGGCTGGCAGGATCATCAGGCTGCCACCTGAGTGCTCTCTCCCTCCCCAACTTATTGTGTGGCCCACCAGAAATAAGTACAGGTTAAAGCTTGGCGAATACGAGAGCATCCCCATGGTATGCGAAGTGACAGGACAGAATGGCAGGTTCCGAGGGGAGGGACTGGAGTCCAAGAGAGCCTCTCACAAGGCCTGGGAATGTAAGTGACTAACGGGCTCGTCCTGTGTGGTTGTCTGTGGTGGTTCCATCCTGGGTCCTGGATGCAAAGGCAATCATAGATCAATAGTATTTCTCCATTTTGAAAGTATGTTCTTCAACAACTGTAGGTGCCCATGTTTGTAGGATTGGCAGAGATCCCAGGTTTGAGGTCCTGCATTCTAGGAAACTGTAATGTAATTTGAAACAAAGAACTGTAGGAGATGATGGAGAGCTGGGTGGTGGTAAAGGACAGGGGGGCTGAGAGAGAAAAGAGTCATGGACATAGATCTAGATGGAGTTGCTGAGAAAGGGCAGTCCATGTGGAGGCGGTGAATTTTGATACAAATTTGGGGGCTGTGGTTTGGAGTGAGAATGGAGAGAGTAGCATGGGCTCAAATGGGCAGCCAGGGCAGGTCAAGTGTGTTCCAGGGATTGAGCCTGAGAACAGCCAGCCAGAGGGGAGACCTGTGATGAGTTGGGAAAGTGGGTCTGAGCAGAATAGGCTAAAATAGTAGAAATTTTCCTTTTTAGATTTTTGTCCTGTAGGCAATAAGGAGGTGCCAAAAGAAAACTGAATAGAGAAAGGCAGGAAGAAATGTGTACTAGGCATCTTCAGCTAGCGGTACAGTGTAGGAAGAATTTGAAGTCTGTCTGTATGGATGAAATCCCTGTATAAAGTCAGTTTAATTGAACATTGGATATAAAGTGATGAGGGTCCTAACTCACATGGGAGTAAAAGATATGCATCTCAGAGAATCCATTAACAAAATGGACTCTTTAAGAAAAAAAGGCTGGGGTTGAACTTGAATACCTAGAGAAAATGATAACATCCATGGAAAATTAAACTTGGGAAGGGAAATTGTTTTTGCTTTACTGTGTGGTTGTCAGTGGGAGGACTGGACTAACAGGTCATGTACACCTGGTTGAAGCTTGAGTTTGGACCACCCTATGTTTAGGGAGGGGGCTCAAATGAGTTGGATGGGCCCAAAGTACAGCCCAGGGGAAGATTAGACCTGGGGTGCAAAAATGAAATGAAGCGGGTAAGTGATGAATGGGATGCATAACGACCCCCGGGGAACTTCAATTAAGTTCCAGTCTTAGTTTCTAAACCAAAACACTGTCCATCTTACCTTTAGTCTTCTCAAAGTCTCATTTGCCTCTGCTGTCATTTCCCATCAGTGTGTAGGAATCAGTTTTTTCCACCCTATCACAGCCCTGTGAAGAAGATAACTTTAATTTATTCTTGGTTACACAGTTAAGATGATAATTTTCAGGCCGAATTGTCTCACTGTGTCCATTATTTTGATTTTTTTTTTTTTCTGCCAAGGACTGTAGAATGATACAGAATAGTATCTTGAACAAGAGATTTTTTTCATGAAGGGTGTGTTCTTGCTTTGTTTTTCCCTTTGGTTTTTAAGTAACTTGGGTTATTTAATGTATGAATCACTTCTTCCCTCAGGTAACTGTGAGAGATGGAAAACCGAGGTACCTTACAAAGTTTCAAACAGATTGAGGGCAGATGCTGTAAAGTTTAGGAAACAGACAGCAGGTACAGAGGTTGGTATCTACCCTGTGTCCAATTTGGGTGTCTCAGCTTTTAGGGCTTTGTTTGGGGTTTCCTACTCAGTGTGTGTTCTGCCCTCCAGAACTAACACTGCTTGTGGGCAGTGAAAAATGGCAGCATTCTGACTACGTTATAGACCTGTAGATCTATAGATCCCCGCTTACAAGTAGATTGGAGCCAAAGCCTTTCAGTCCTGTGGAATGTCATTTTTATGCTGATTTTCCACATTTAATTCCCAGGGCTGTTAATGGTAGTCTGTTGTGGGTTATATGGGATTTTGTGACTTATCCTGGTGGCTTATCAAAGTGTCCCAGTTTAGGGGCGCCTGGGTGGCTCAGTCGTTAAGCGTCTGTCTTCGGCTCAGGTCATGATCTCAGGGTCCTGGGATCGAGCCCCACATTGGGCTCCCTGCTCGGCGGGAAGCCTGCTTCTCCCTCTCCCACTCCCCCTGCTTGTGTTCCCTCTCTTGCTGTGTCTCTGTCAAATAAATAAAATATTAAAAAAAAAAAAAGTGTCCCAGTTTAGAGCTGGGAGAGCTGGGTACTGGAAGTTCAGGGTCTCCCTTAAGGGGCTTAGTAGCATGACAGGCTTCTCTTCACACTGAGTCTTGGGATTGAGTATCCCTGCCGCACCTACAACCCCCTAGGCCTGGGGTGTCAGGGAGCAAATGGTTTTTGGCCCTTTCAAGGCCATTCCTGCCCTATAGTGGTCATAAGAAAAGACAGATTATCATGCTCAGACAAAATGTTAAGACCTTTAACTTTATCCTAAAGATGAAAGCTAAAGATATTAGTCATGATTCTCTGTATATCTTCAGTTTGTTATACAGCTAATTTAAGGAACTCTTTTATTTTGTTGTTATTTCACAGGAAACAAATTGCTGTGTTCCAGCTACATAGAAGAGCTAAATAGTACATCATCATGGTGGCTTAGAACACAGGATCATCCCTTGATTTGAACTAAGAAAGCGATTATACCAACAAAAAGAAAATGTGACATTGTAAAGCCTTAGGAATTAAAAGAACTAAAACAGCAAATAAATTGAATTGCATAAGTGTGTGATTCTCAAGCATTTTCTTCCCCTCTCAAAATGGCCACATCACTGGTAACACCACCAATAGATTTGGGTCATTCATGAATACTTCTGCCATGTATATTACTGTCTTGTAATCTCCAGGGGACCTTTAGATATGGGGAAAAGGATGGTGAGTTGAGGACAGAATAAAGAGATGAAGGATTCTCCATAAACAGGAACTACCCTGATGATAGAGATGGTACCTTATTTATTTTTTTATAAATGGAAATGAGCCTTATAGTAGCTCCACTGATCAGTATGTCCATTTGTGGGTTGTAGTATATGTTACTTACTTCCAGTGTACACCCATAGAAACAAGGGAGACAAGAGCTCCTTATACTCAGAACCTACAACCTATATGGTCAATTTGTGGAACCAGTGTTTTCCCAATAAATGGTACAGGTTAAGTCTGTGACTAGGTGCCAAAATGTTTATATGTGGATGAAGGCTGTTTAAGGGTATTTGTAAGAACAGGGCAGATGTGGAAAGGCTAGGGTTGCTTCCTGGAAGGGCTTTCTGGGTGATCGTATGAACAATATTTTGATAGCTATGGATGGGTTCACTCAGTGTTGCTTCTGAGTTGCCCAGTGATGAATTAACTGTATTTGTTTACTCTATTTTTATATTTTTTAACTGTATTTTTAACTTCCTGTGGTAACAAAGTTGACTCTCCAGATGGGTTAAGGAGATGGTACAAAGTGATAGCACTGTACGTTTTCGGATGAGATGCAAAAAGTTAAGCAAAAGGTAATAGGGTTTCTAAAGCTGGTCTTATGATAAGGTTTGTGACTTATCTCCCTCCTAACCCCTACCTAAAAGATCGGGTAGATAATCTAGGAAAACATCTGTGATGCCTATCCCCATCCATGGCTGGAGTATGGGACTCTCCTGTGTGTTTTAGTAACACCTGCATTTTCACTTTCGTAGCCCATGACATGACATGACGTAACAGCAGACTTACAACGTTTTCACCCTTGAGACCATGTATTCCTTAGGGCTATAGTAGCTCCATGGAATAGTTAGTATAGAGCCTAGCACATCATATGCACTCAAATATTTGTGAATGAATGGCTTAGTGTCAATTTAGATTAACAGTTTTGGCCTTGTCACTATTCCCACCATCATTCCAAGCCCAGAACATAATTGCAGTGGGAAGGCTGAGGTAGGAATGCATTAGCTGGAGTAACTGAACAATAAGGAAGACTTGAGTCCATATAATCCAACTTCCTTGCTTATCTGGGAACCAGGAAGGCATTCCACTACTCTAACTCCCCACTAACAAGTCTGATTCATTCAAATTCCAACAATCTGATTCATTTACCTATAAATCCCCATGAGAAGATTAAAGAGTGTGGCTTTTCATTAATGTGTTAGTATGAGTTGAATCTGATCACTTTTTTTACACCTGTGAAATGAGTTTCAAGTGTTGTGGGTGAACTAACTCAAGGCACTTAAATGGACCATAACTGGGGCTTTCTGGCTACTGGGAAGATGTTGGACCCTAGAAGGTAGGGAAGATGGTAATGCCGGTATATGGAAGAGCAAGCACAAAAAGAGGACTGGTCCAATGAACACTGTGCCTGCTTTGTAATCCTTCCCAAAGTCTTACTTTTATTCTAGAGGCTAGATAAGAAGTCAAGCATAAGTTTGGAAATAAGTCCAAGATGAAGGGTACATCCCAACAACACCTTCCCTTTCATTTTGCCAAGCAGTTATTGTACCCCCTGGCAACACTGAGTTCCTCAGGGTCAGACTCTGACATGAAGATTTGTGTGCAGGAAATTTAGTGGGGAGTGCTACAGGGAATAAAATCTCTGAAGGGGCAAAGAAAGCATGATTAAGCATAGGGAAGAAGTATGGATGTGATACAGTAACAACAAAGACCTTAGCCAAAATCCCACCAGGAGCTCCTGAGCTGCAATGATCCTGAAGAGTTGTCTCAACTGGGGTAAGAGGCCACGCCTTACACCCCTGCACCCTTTGAAAAGGTCAACTGTGTATTATAATCTAATCATGGGAGTAAAATCCATTATAGTAACAGTTCTACAGATTCGGACAAAAGTCTTAGAGGCTATTTTATAACTCTGCCTACCACAACCACAGTGACAGGTTGATAAGATACCTTGGTAGAAGGAGGTCTGGTGACTTCTCCTTTCCTAAATAGGACTGGAGAGTACTGAGTCTGAAAGGAGAGATTTTAGGATAAAGAACTTTGATCAGCTTTATAGGCTCAGCGGTCTGGGAGTTGGAGCAGAGGAGGAAGAGGTTAGTTTGAGGTTCTTCTGGGTAAACTGGGCAAAAGGACTACAGGTCAAGTGATATGACAGACTGAAATAAAGGACCACGGAACCTAGGCCAGACAGTAGACAGAGAAACCTGGAGTGAGAGAGAAGAGACAAGAATTAACTTGCAAGGGTTGCAGTGGATGGCAGGATTTTTCTTTCTTTTTTTTAAAGATTTTATTTATTTGAGAGAGAGAGAGTGAGTGAGAGAGCATGAGCAGGGGAGAGGGAGAGGGAGAAGCAGGCTCCCCGCTAAGCAGGGAGCCTGATGAGGGACTTGATCCCAAAACCCTGAGATCATGAACTGAGCCGAAGGCAGACACTTAATCGACTGAACCACCCAGGCACTCCACAAGATGTCAATTAAAGCAGAAAGCGGAGGAAGGCTTCAGGAAGAGGTTTAACATTTAGAGCAGTGGTTCTCCAAGACTGGCCCCCAGACCAACAGTGTCAGCATCATTTGGACAGTTGTCACAACTGCAAATTCTCCAGTCCACTCTAGACCTAGTAAATCGAATTCTAAAATTCTAGGAGTTAAGACACAGGAATCTGTTTTAACAACCACCCCAGGTGATTTTGTTGCTCCGTAAGTTTGAGAATCATCTGTATTATTCTTGCATATTGTCATTGAACAAAGCTTTCCTGCCTGAAATCAGCCGCTGTCCAGAGCTAGTGCCTGGGAAGGTACAACTCACCCTCCTGGGATCACATCTTTGCTGGAAGGCAGGTGAGAATTCACACACGTGACACCAAATACCCTGCTCTCTAGGCGGCTCTCTCCTAGTCCTCCCCGATTCCACATCCTCTGGTCTTTGGCCACAGTGTCTGATTTGGGAGAAGAGAATGTTGAACAAGTCAAGTCGTTGTCAGTCCGAGTCTGAACTCTCATTCGACTTGGAAGACTTATACTTTCGTTTCTTCTTCTTCTTTTCTTTCTTCCTTTTCTTATGCTTTTCTTTCTTCTTCTTTTTCTTGTGTTTCTCTTTACATTCCGAGGAACTGGAGCTGCTCCCATTCTCATCGGATGTAGAATCCTCCAGTAACTGTTTCAACTGCTGTATCCTAAACATAGAAGATTAACCAAAGAACCATATTTAACTCAAAAAAAAAGGTAGATAAAAATGATATAAAAGCAGCGAGCGTAAAAAACATCACAACCACCTTACTACAGACAGTACTTATTTTTATTTCTGCATGTTTTCCCCATTCTTGTCCACACCCATGCCTCTTTGACAGGACTGTACCCAGTGTACAAGCCATTCTGTACTCTTTTCACTGTCCGAAGTATTTCTGCATGTTTCTCCAGTCCTTACTACATAACTTCGAATAGATGCTGCCTCTCCTTCATCACCTCCCCAACCACCCACAACCACCCAAGTTCATACTAGGTAATCTACCTCCTTAACAATTAGAACTCCGTGGAACCAGTTTGAGAAAAACAAAACCTCCTCTTTCTTCATGCTATCTTTATTCATGTCTAAGGATAATTTTTAAGAATAGCTCAGATCCATAAAGACACTGGAGAAAATAAACTAAGTTACACTTGCCAACATCAACTATCAGTGGTGTGAGCAGGCAGGACCAAGCCCACTGCTAACCCAAGTGGAATGAGGCTGGCCTGCCACCCACTGGCCTTTCCTGTGAGGACTCCTGCCTTCCAAACAGTTCACAATTGAAGTACCATAGTTACCAAACCACTCATCTATACTGGAACGGGTGTTTCCAACTTTATATAATTTCAGACTTTAAAAGGGTATCGTTATCACCAGGACCATCTCACCTTACATCCTTTTCATGTCTTTTATTCTCTCGTATGATGTCATACATGGGATCTTCATGTGCCTTGAGAATGAGAAAAGGTTAAGGTTGTGTTAGGCTCCACGGACTATCAGTTAAATAAAAATTAAATCCATATTTCACTGAAACCAGTTTTTTTTTCCTATTTGGTATAATTTCATATTTAGCATGTTCTAATCCTTCCTAAGGGTTACCATCACTGCAAACCCATTGAGGCTGTAACAAAGGATTTTCTAATTAGAAAAATATAGATTATAATTTAAATATCCTTTGTAAGAACATAAACCATGGCAGAATCATGAAATACTATTCAAGGTAGAAATATTGAGGTAATTTTCTTTGTTCTATTTGGAAGGATGACCAAGAGACAGTATTAAGAAAAACAAGTGGGGGGCGCCTGGGTGGCTCAGTTGGTTGAGCGACTGCCTTCGGCTCAGGTCATGATCCTGGAGTCCCGGGATCGAGTCCCGCATCGGGCTCCCTGCTTGGCAGGGAGTCTGCTTCTCCCTCTGACCCTCCCCCCTCTCATGTGCTCTCTCTCAAATAAATAAATAAAAAATCTTTTAAAAAAAAAAAAAAAAAAAGAAAAACAAGTGGGGGTGCGCCTGGGTGGCTCAGTGGTTAAGTGTCTGCCTTTGGCTCAGGTCATGATCCCAGGGCCCTGGGATCAAGCCCCACATCGGGCTCCCTGCTCAGCAGGAAACCTGCTTCTCCCTCTCCCGCTCCCCCGCTTGTGTTCCCTCTCTCGCTGTGTCTCTCTCTGTCAAATAAATGAATTAAAAAAATCTTAAAAAAAAAAAAAAAAAGAAAAACAAGTGGGGTACCTGGGGGGGCTCAGCTGGTTAAGTGTCCAACTCTAGATCTCAGCTCAGGTCTTGATCTCAAGGTTTTGAGTTCAAGCCCTGCAAAACAAACAAAAACCTACCGGGACACTTGGGTGGCTCAGTCAGTTGGGTGTCCAACTCTTGGTTTCCACTCAGGTCATGATCTCATGGGTTATGAGACTGAGCCCCACATTGGGCTCCGCACTCAGCAGGGAGTCTGCTTGAAGATTCTCTCCCTGTCCCTCCCCCAACTTGTGTGCACATGCACACACTCTCTTTCTCTCTCTCTCTCGAAAATAAATCTTTGAAAAAGCCCTATTACCTCCCTACCCGGGGATAATTACTATTAACATTCGATCTCTTTCTTTCAATCATTATTAGTAATTTATGAAAAACTATAGGGGCGCCTGGGTGGCTCAGTCGTTAAGCGTCTGCCTTCGGCTCAGGTCAGGATCCCAGGGTCCTGGGATCGAGCCCCGCATCGGGCTCCCTGCTCAGCGGGAAGCCTGCTTCTCCCTCTCCCACTCCCCCCGCTTGTGTTCCTGCTCTCACTGTGTCTCTCTCCGTCAAATAAATAAATAAAATCTTTAAAAAAAAAAAAAAAAAAAAAATTTATGAAAAACTATAATCCTCCTATATACACAACTCTATTGTTTTTCACTTATGTCTTTGTGAACATTTTCCCATGACATTAGGTCTTTTTTTTTTTTAAGATTTTATTTATTTGAGAGAGAGCGAGAGAGAGCACAAGCGGGGTGAAGGGCGGAGGGAGTAGCAGACTCCCCACTGAGCAGGGAGCCCAATGCTGGAATTGATCCCGGGACTCCAGGATCATGACCTGAGCCCAAGGCAGTTGCTTAACCAACTGAGCCACCCAGGCGCCTGACATAATGTCTTCTAACACATAATTCCTGGGGTGCCTGGCTGGCTCAGTCAGTACAGCATGAGACTCTTGATCTCAGGGTTGTGAGTTCAAGCCCCTTGTTGGGTGTAGAGATTACTTAAAAATAAAATCTCAAAAAATATAAATAATAATTTCTAATGACTAAATAATTTGCATGCTACAGAAATTTATGTTGATATGTTGGACTATTGAGTTTCCCATTTTTCTTTAGTTTCCATTGTTTCTGGATATAAGAGTTATCCTTACATATACATATCCTTATTCATAAATAGTTGTGTATATATTGATGTTCTCTTATATCCTTAAATTCCTTAAGTGGGATTTCTGAGCCAAAAAAAAAATGAATATCTTCAAACTTTTTGAGATTTATCACCAAACTATATTTTATATAATATCTGTAAAAACTGACATTCCACCTAGAAGTGGAATGAGTGATCAAAAATATTAATTCAGATTATTAAAATAAAGCCACAATGTTTTAAATGTCTTTTTTAAAAAAGATTTTATTTATTTATTTGAGAGAGAGAGAGCATGAGCAGGGGGAGAGGCAGAAGGAGAGGGAGAAGCAGACTCCCCGCTGAGCAGGGAGCTGGATGTGGGGCTCAATCCCAGGACCCTGGGATCATGACCTGGGCCGAAGGCATACGCTTAATGGACTGAAACACCCAGGCGCCCCACAATGTTTTAAATGTCTTAAAACCTTTAGTGAATGTTGGCCCCAGTTTCATATACGCTGATAACCTCAGTACATCTAGACAGTGGCATATTTCACTTGGCAGAAGTTACTGAGTGGTAAATTAACACCTTTAGGAGAAGACTCTATTAAAATAAAGTGAGGGAATGATATATCTATTTTACTGTCAACTGAAGACCACATATAATTTATATACATACCTCTAGCTTATAATTTAAAGACAGTCTTTAAAGACTGGGAAACTGGGGTGCCTAGGTGGCGCTCCGCGGGAAGCCTGCTTCTCCCTCTCCCACTCCCCCCTGCTGTGTTCCCTCTCTTGCTGTGTCTCTCTATGTCAAATAAATAAATAAAATCTTTTAAAAATAAATAAAAAAATAAAGACTGGGAAACTAAAACCCTAATTTTAGTTATGAAACATGATTTTTTATATAAGTTAAAACAAGTGACTGAATAAATAACAAAGTCTGCTTTAGAAAAAGAATCATTATTCCCAAGGTATAAACAAAGAACACTTTAATAAAAAGTTAGTTTTTTGTTAACTGTCACACAAATGTAATTTAAGAAGAGATGTAGTCAACACCAGATACTCTGGCCAAAAAGCATCTGGGAATATATTTTATGTGAACTTCCAGTTCACTGATTACTGCCTGTTTCATTAATATTCACTATTTCTGAAAAATGTAAATTGGCAAGGTGGGGTTCTACTTACTACTCTGAACTGTTCTAACTTTTGGTTGCCTTTGATAAAAAAAGGGCATTCTTTGTCGCCTGTTCGGTGACCATACCGTTTACAACGCCAACCTAAAGACAAAGAAAAAAGGAAATATCTCTGTAAGATAACAATTTCATTTAATGAAGATGAAGAATCAGTAGATCATACTAAAGTTTTTCTTCATTAAACTCCAATTCTAAAAGCAAATGCAATGAGTGGATAAACCATGTAAGATCCTAGAAAATAAAGGGAAACTAACTGCTTCCCCAAGCAATAGGTATTAAGCAATCCAATGTAAAAGTACTATAAAAAGTGAAATTGTTTTTAGGCTGTAGCTTATTGTATTTTTCAAAGAGGAGGTCTCTTCTATTCATCAAGAGACTGTGATTCTCATTTACAATTTTAGACACTAGAGCAAATAGCTTCTTTCTCTGATTGAGTCAACTACTGCAAAAAATCCCTCACCTTTAATTAAAACAAATCACAAATTATCTTAAAATGTTAATTCTATTAGCACTCTAAAATAGCCTCACCTGCTCAGTAGGGAAACTGTCCTTTGTAAAAAGGTTTATTTTTAGCAGCAGATGGCCCTGATGAGGAACTGGGAGGAGACATAACAGGAAAATGCATACACACATTCCAGGGCAAAAGAGGGAAACATGCACCTTCGTGGAATTTCAGTGACCCACAGACTTGGCATCAGGTGCTGACGTGGGAAAAATGAAGTGGTGAACAAAGCAGGAATGGGTGAGACCCTAGTCACTTCTCTCACCTGCTTTCATCCTCTCAGAACCATTTGGATTTGAGGCAAATCAGGAAGTCAAATGAGTGGTGAGCTAAGTGAGACCCTGTGCTTGAATATTAAGGAACTCCAACCAAGAAAGTCAGGAAGCAGGAAGAGTGGGTAAGATCAGCCAGGATTGCCCCATGCTGGCAGCTACTCAAAGTATGAAGTGAAAGAGAAGGGATGCTTTCCTTTTTAATTTTGAGGGTTGGATGCAGGAAACCACTGAAAAAGAATGAAGTTTGGAGATTCTTTATTGACTGCCTCTGAGCTGTCCCTGTCTTGAACTCCCCAAACATTTAAAGTTCAGGAAAGAAGGATTATATGCCTTCAAACCGAAGTTCTTTGTGTTCAAAATTCTGTTACCGTTAAAGGAAAGGTGATTCTTGCTATTCAAAATATGGTCATGGGCAAGCAAAATCAGCAACACATGGGAGATTGTTAGAAATGCATAGTGTTAGACCCATCGCAGAAATACTGAAACATACCAAAATTTTAAAAGATTAATTGGTGATTTATAAACATATTAAAGTTTGGAACCACTGTTCTAGATAACACTACAATCAATAAAATCAATGAAAGGATGTACATGTGTCTTTTATCCCATTTGGGATGAGTCAAAATTTTGTGGGGCCTGAGTTTAAATTGTGGGGGTGGGGGGCTCTTTAGGAAAAAAAAAATATTTTGCCTTGGCAAATTTCACAAAATCATATGACCATTATCAACACATCATTGTTTCCCCTGCAGGCCCTTGAAAATCATGAGTAAAACTGGCTCTGGTCCCAACCCAGACACTTATTTTCCAAGTCAATGCAAATAACTATAAAATGGTAATTGAAATGGGGGCACTTGGGTGGCACAGTCTGTTAAGCGTCCAACCCCTGGTTTTGGCTCAGGTCATGAACTCATGGGTCATGAGATCAATCCCCAGGTAGGGCTCCAGGCTCAGCAGGTAGTCTGCTTCAAGAGTCTCTCCCTCTGCCTCTTCCCCAACTTGAGCATGCTCACTCCCATTCTCTAAAACAAATAAATGAATATTTTTTAAAAAATGGTAATTGAAATGTAAGTAACCACCTCATAAAACAGAGCAGTGGTCTTCAAACTTAAAAAAAAAAAAGAAAAGCTGTAGACTTCTGAGTAAAGATGACAGACTACTAAACACATTTACTTGCTTTCATTCCCTTCCTGACATCCCATAAAAATGACAATGAAGAGGATTCTTTTCAAAAGGAATAAGCCAGGAAGCTCTTCAAGAATGGCCAAGTGACAACCTTCATAAAAAGCACTGAAAATAGTTGTAAACTTGCCCAAATCAACTTATTTGAAACTCTAGAAATTAACCAAAGGTTTGCCACAATCTGAGGAGCATTAATTCAAGAAAAGCTAGTGAAGCTTGGTAAGAACGGCAGGATTCCTGTCATTTTAACCAGACCTACTCCCAGCCCTCTCTCCTGATTTCCATAATAATCTTAAAAACCAACAGCCTTGCAACCATGATAGCTATGAAAAGCAACAGTCCTGCAACCTCAATAGGGATAAGACCAGGTTTTGAGCCCCCCAAAAAACCCTAATCTCAGAGGATAGAGCCACAGTGACAGGGTGTTGTTTCTGTGTAACCAGTCATATAGTTTCCTTTACAAGAAAAGCCCAATCCCTCAGGATATTTGTTGAAAACAATCACCTGCAACTGTTTAACATCACAGTTGCCAATGACTGTGATATCATTGGATAAACAGGAGCCCAACTAAAAATGTAAAAGATCCGGGGAATGAGATGTCCACAGAGGGCTTTCAAAAATTCTGACATAATCCTGGGAAGCTAGAAGGCTGTGCACATGTGCCCACATTTGTTATATTCTGTTTTTTTGATAGTAGTCATCTTAACTGTTGTCTGAGGTGGTATTTCACTGTAGATTTGATTTGTATTTCCCTAATGATTACTGACACTGAGAATCATTTCATGGGCTTACTGGGTATCTATATATCTTCTTTAGAGAAATGTCTATTCAAGTCCTTTACCAAATTTTAATCAGGTTGTTTGTTTCTTCATTGTTTTTAGGAGTTCTCTATATATTCTAGATAGAATCCCTTTTCAGATATGATTTACAAATATTTTCTCCCATTCTGAAAGCTGCCTTTTAACTCTACTGATTTCTTATTCACAAAATTTTGAAATTTTCATGAAGTCAAATTTGTCAATTTTTTTGTTGCCTGTGCCTTTGGTGTTTGATCCAAGAAATCACTGCCAAATCCAATTCTGTACAGCTTTGCCATATATTTTCTTCTAAGAGATTTCATAGTTTTAGGTCTTAACATTTAAGTCTTTGACCCACTTAGAGTTAAATTTTGTAAATGGTATTAGATAAAGGTCCAACTTCATTCTTTTGCATGGGGATATCTGGTTTTTTTTTTTTTAAAGACTGTCCTTTCCCCATTTAATGGTCTTGGCTCCACCATAACAAGAGATTATAACAACAAAGAAGATGACTCAACATACAGGAAACAGGAGATTCAACATAGGAAAGAAACTAAGGGAAACTGCAGAATGATTGTGTCTCAGTTCAGGGCCCCCCTAACAAAATATAGACTGGGTCACTTACACAACAGGAATTTATTTTCTCACAGTGCTGGACACTGGAAATCTACGATCTGGGTGCCAACAGCGTTGTTTTCTGATGATTACTCTCCTGGCTGACAGACATCTGTGTCCTTTCACAGTGTGTCCTCACACAGTGGAGAGAGAGCATGCTCTCTTGTCTCTTCTTAAAAGGAACTAATCACATCATCAGAGCCACCCTCATTACTTCATCTAATCCTAATCACAATCCAAAGACCCCATCTCCAAATATTATCCCATTGGATATTAGGGCTTCAACATATGAATTTGTTGAGGGACACAAACATTCAATTCAAAACACAAAGTGAAGGGAGATCCCTGGATGATAAGCATGGGAGCAACCATTTTCAGAGGATGAAATTAATAGAACGCCTCAAGCATTTGAAGGTCTTGGGGCACCTGGGTGGCTCAGTCGGTTAAGCATCTGCCTTTGGCTCGGGTTGTGATCCCGGGGTCCTGGGATCCAGCCCCACATCTGGCTCCTTGCTCAGCGGGGAGGCTGCTTCTCCCTCTCCCTCTGCAGCTCTCCCTGCTTGTGCTCTCTCTTTCTCTTTCTCTCTGTTAAATAAATAAAATATTTAATTTAAAAAAAGGCACTTGAAGGTCTTAAGATTCAGCCTTTGAACAATTTGAGGTTGAGTAAGAAATCAGTATGTGGAAACCAAAAACAATAACAACAGAACAAAACACACACACACACAAATACCAAAAACAAGACCACCATTAATCAGGGGAAAGGAGGGAACTCTTCAGGATGCATGAAAGGAAAAGTAATCAGTTTACTATATGACTCAGCTCTGTATATAATCATAATAAAATAAACATTAAAGACTTATCTAACCAAAATTATGAAAAAAACATTTTGGGGAAGATGTGATATAGTAAGGGTACATGTGTGTGGTAGGACCAGGAGAGAGCTAAATTCTCCTCTTCCATTGTACAGTGTCAACAAATAACACCTAAACCTGAAAAATCAATACAATATATGATCTTAGACATATGAAGATAAATATCAAAATAACCAAGTTAAAAGAGCTGTAAGTGGAAATGGAGAAAAAAAGACTGGAACTATTTTAATTATGTGTATGAAGAATCTCTGTACAAACAGAAGCAGTATTTGAAGCAGTACCCTTTCTTCAAATACTATCTTATGCTAGATGAAAAGTGTTGCGGCTGGGGTGGGTTGGGGGTGTGCATGCACAGCACACCTGTTCTGGACCCACCCTCTGGACCCACAGCTCCTCCCAGGTTACATGGATGAAATCTTACCACCACTGATGAGGGGCGAACGATGCAAGACCCAAAGGGACCTGCCCTCCAATGCATTCCTTGTCCCTCATGGCATTTCTACAACGGAATATCCTTTTTGTTACTGAAATATTACCGAAGAGTGAACTCCAAAGGCAGCTATGGTCTCTGTGGATGACCCCTGCCTTTGGAGTCAGAAGCCCTGGAGTCAAAGCTCCTCTCTACCTCTTACCTCGGACCACTCACTAACATATGCGGGTCAGCTTCCTTAACTATGAAACAGAGATTGTGCCTTGACTTAACAGGGCTGCGGTGAGAACAAATGAAAAAAAAAGGAAGTAAACGCGCTTTGTAAATCGTGGTATATAACTTGCGTGTATGGAGGAGTGTTACTTGCGACTCTCCCGTGCTCACACTGCATAACTTTGACTTCTTTCCCCAGTGGCATCCAGAGTCCTTTCGTTGGTGCGTGAGCCAGAAATTCCCTGGCATGTTCGTTGCCTGGTACATCTGGTATACAGTCTTCTGGCTTAGTCTCATCTTCCTAAAAAAGGAAACAACGTGTCCACAACATGGCAAAAAAGCACGGCATTCTCTCCCACCTGCTTCAGGACACAGCCCTGCCTGCCTTTCTCATGGGCTGGACACGCCATGTCCTCCTAAGTTACCCTCTCAAGTACTAGAAAGAAAGACAAATTACACCTGACAGAAAAACCACAAATAAATGTACCAGAAGAACCATATTATGAAAATGTCATAGCTACTCTGAGAGAAATATTACTTAGGAATGATTTGTGAGCTCCAAATCCTGATTCTAGATCACAAAAATTAGATTCAGATACAAACTTTTCTGCTCCCTTAAAAGCCTTGTGGAATGAAGCAAAGTACAGAATTAAACAAGATTTCCTGAAATAATAAAAATAACATGTTAAATTAAAAAAGATTATTATCCCTCGGAGACCACTGTCATGTTTTACAATCTTGCACCTGCTGTATTTATGAAGTGTGCTTTCACCACCAAATAACTTCATTACACAATTAAGGTATTATTATTATTTTTTTTTTTTTACCGTCTGATTGTTTTCAGTTCCCATGAATATTACATTTATAATGAAAGAAGGTTTTGTAATCTTTTCTTTTCATTGAATGTGAGCAAGCAGAAAGCTGTCCTGGCCTCCACTGAGCCCTCTAAGTCTCCCTCCCACAGAGATACTGGACTCTAGGGCCAGGTGCTGCCGCAGAGCGGGGGTGGGGGGTTGGGGGGGGGGGGGTAGTTAGGGGGGTGTCCTGCACCAGGGGCTGGACTAGAGGACCTTCCAGTCTCCTCAGAGACTACTGTTCTCTGAGCTGATGATATTCAGGAAACCAGCACCAAGTCAGAGAAGGGGCACAGCCGTGAAAAGATGCAGCCACAGCAAGAGAGAGAGGGCGGGAGAAGGGGACTGATCGCTGATGAACATGTGGGGCTGCCACTGTTTCTTAGGGAACAGACACACGGCTGATTACATTTCTACAAAGGCACAGGCTGGACACAGAAAGCCCAAAGTGTATGAACTGACTGGCATCTGCAGGGAGAAGCAGGGTTACCATAAAAGGGCGTCCAAAACCTTATGCAACAGGTTTTTATAACAAGTAACTGAGTCTGAGCACTGAGTCAAATATGTCTAAGAGAATGACCAAAGGCACAAACTTCACACTGACCTTGATAAGCCCAGGAGGAGGTTTTTCATAACTAGAAAGGAAAAGAAAAAACATCATCGATCACGTTAACAGGAACGTAACACATTTTAGTGAGTACTGCAGACCAAAATAAAAAGGATATTTTTAGTAAAACCTCAAAACTACATTATGTCTAAAGCAGTTAATAAAATATGCCCAGCAGTCAGAGATCCCACATAAATAAACTGATGCTACGCCACATCCTGTGGAGATCTAGAACTGAAATTCACTGAGGTAATTACTAGGTGTCTGAGCACAGTGATTTTATTGTTGAAGAAGAGAAAGCAAGAAATTGCAGGGGAAATGTGAAGGAAGAAGACCTGTGAGCTAATCATGGTTCCAAAGTGTCACAGTTTTCAGGTTATTTACCTAGTATAACCTCCACTTACTCAACACTGAAGAGGCACATGGTGGGGGAAGGTTGAGAAATCTTTTCTAACTTGGTTTGGGGCAGCACAGGGGAGCAGGAGCAAAGCTAGAGGGAAAGGCCTGTTGCAGGGGAAGGAAGTGGAGGTGATCTGTCCTAGAGCCTTCCTCTCCCGTTTCCCTGCAGCTCCTGGTTCAAATCCTGCTCACCCACCCTGCCTGCAGAGTGAGCCATCTGCTCCTCAGCTCTCTGACAGCCCTCTGTGCCTGTACTGACCTCGCTGGACCCAGGGTCCGGGACCCCTGCACGGTGCCCAGATGACAGGCAGCATTCAGTAAGAATGCTGACAGAACAAGCAGAGGGATGATGTGTAGGAATGTTCTTTCCCTTTGAGCTCTCAGACCGCCCCCCCCAAGGGAACATATACATCATGCCTATGCTCCCAATTCATTTTCACTTCCCATTACTCTGCCGGAACTGCCCCAAAAGGCTTCTGGATTCCAAATCTGGATAATTAGTACCAAATGCTCATGTTCACTTTTCAGTACTGACCCACTTCTAGCTATAACATATACCACGTGGGTGTTTATTTGGCTTTTAACTGTGAATGCCTATGGGACCATAAAGGAAAATAAGAATGTAAAAAAGAAACATGATAACCAGACATCCTGGGTCCATTCAACACCCCCACAAAGAACATTTTACTGAGGACATCTGGGCATAGCAGCTGGCTTAAAATTGTGAAAAGACTCCAGAAACTTGGAAATGTGAGAGCTTCAACATTGCTGCACCCAGATGGTGAAGCAAGGGTGAGTAATTAGGTGTTCTACAATGAAAATGTATTACTTTTATCAACAGATAAACATTAATAAATCTTTAAAAAATGAGTTATATATTGATATGGGACAATCTCCATAACAGTTTAAATCAAAAAAAAAGGGTGGGGGGAGGGAATAGGGAGCAAAACTGTATTTGGTAAGCTTCTATTTGTGTGTATGGGAAGAAGGAGACTATATACGGCCACATCCACACACACCTTTTAGGGACCTCTAAAGGATAGTAAAGAAACCACTTACATGCTTGCCTCTAGGGATAGGAACAAAGGATCATAAATAGGAGAGAGCTTTGTTTTTCATTCTATTCACATCTACATGCATTAGCTTGCAAAATGCTTTTTAATTGCAAAAGAAAAATGAAATCAATGGTAACTACATTACAGCTCTGTCAGTATAAACCCAGGTTAATATATCTCTGAAAGAAAAACCAAAGATAACTTGGGACCAAGAAAGAAAAATGGAGCCAAAAATATGCTATTAGGAGTTCATATCTGCTATAGAGTTATATATGCTGGATTTCTGTTTTAACAATCAATGCTATTTCTGTAATAGTTTCAGGAATATAACCTCCATTCTAGCCCTGATTAACTTGATATTTTCCTCCCAGAAAAAAGGAGCAGGTACAATAGGCAAAACTAAATTTGATATTCAGGTAATATTAAAGACTCCACATAAAAATTTATTCCTTGCAGAAGTAATCAGTCAATTATCATGCCGGGCATGTTGCTAGGTACTGGAAGGGAGAACTAAGGGCATAAGGATATAACTAGTTAAATCCAAAAAACGAAAACTGCTATTAGGACACCTGTGGCTCAGTCGGTTAAGCATCTGCCTTTGACTCAGGTCATGATCCCAGGGTCCTGGGATCGAGTCCCGCATCGGGCTCCCTGCTCAGTGGGGAGTCTACTTCTCCTTCTGCCTGCTGCTCCCCCTGCTTGTGCTCCCCCTGCTTGTGCTCATTCTCTTTCTCTGACAAATAAATAAAATCTAAAAAAAAAAAGAAAAAAGAAAGAAAGAAAACTGCTCTCAGAAGTGACAATAAGTCTTTATAACTGTCCTGATAAAAGGAGATGTTCTTTTTTGAGTAGATAGAATTCTAGCAGGAGTATTTTCAGTTCTAAATCAGTGTTAATGTGAATCCTACAGAGGGGAAGCAAGGCAGAGTAGAAACCTCATGGGCTTTGGATGTAAAAACCTTTGGTTTGAATTATGATTCATTCTCACTGTGTACTTTGGGCAATTTACTTAATCCCCCAGTGCCTCGATTTCCCCATGGGTGAGTGAATATGTCACACCACACACTTCACAATGCTGGCTTCTGTCCCTTGTTGAAGACAAGTCCACGCTCTCAAGAACCTCATGAGGCACCTCAAGACTGGAGCACTAGCATCACAGAGGCCAAGATCTGGAGCAACAGAGGTGGAAGAAAACAACTTGCCAGGTGGTAGTAAATGACAATGCCATGAGTCTCTAATCTAGAGCTTTTCTGAGCAGACAGAAGAGGATCTGCCCCATGAAGATTACATAGTAAACACCTAAGCATGAATAGACTTAGCTTCTTAGGTGTGGTACAGTGATTTTCCAAAGCAAATGCGTAAAATATTTTCTAACACAAAGTGGTGGCATAACCTAGCAGAACAATGGAAATCTGCACAAATTGGGGTAATGATACAGTTCATCTGCAGACATTCATTTAAAATACTGATGCCATGGCTTATGCACAGAGACCAAGGGGAGTTTGGTAGTACAGTCTATGAATCCAATAATCCAGTAATACATCCTTTGAGCTACAAGAGTTGTACAAAAACAACATATGGCCAAATAGAAATCCAAATTCCTGAAAAATATGTAATTGTTATTGCCAAGATGAAAAGGAGTGTGATGGAACTACACATTGTGAAATCTATTATTAGCAATGGCATTCCCTAAAAAAGTCCATCTACAACTGTTTTCAAACGTAAGGTAGTTGATGGCGCAAGGGTCACACTGAAAAGAGCAGGCCAGCCTCCAACAGTGCAATGCATTTTGTGTCAAAGCTCCCAGGTTAATTATAAAGAATCTGAATCCTTTGAGGACGTTTCCTTACATCATCATCTTAGCTTAGGTAATGCAAGTGCCTGAAATAGAAACGAAGTATGTACGGAAGAACTCCGTGAGCACCAAACTTACAAGGTTGCCTTCTAAAGCTAATTACAGAAAGAGAGAATCACAGAAAAGAACTGGAAGGTCATGAATCCACCTCCCACCTGATGTTGCAATCTCCTTTACAACCTGCCCTCCTCCCGCGGGTTCTGGGCTCTCTCCCCGAACCCGCTGGAGCTGGGGGCACAGGGGGCCCCGTTAAGGCAGGCCATGCTGACCAGCAACCACAGGAGACTCTGGTCCTAATTCTTTTTGTTGAGCTGGAATTGGCCTCCTTGTAGCCCCCACCCTTCACGCTGGTAAACAACCACCACCACACCACCAACCCTCAGGACTAAACAAGTCTCCACTCTCTTCCACCTTTGGGATCTTTAGGACAAGTCCCTCACCCCATTCTCCAGCCCTCCCCTCCCCAGCGCACTAACGGTAGGGGAGGGCGTGTTCTCTTCCCTTCCTAGCAGTGGATGAAGAGAATGGGGGTTTTATCCGGCTCCCGGGGTCCCTGTCAGCCGACAACCCTGAAAGGGCAGGACGGCGGCGCTCACTGCACCTGCCGCGTGTTCAGTCCCCAAATCCCCACCGAGCGCCTACTAAGTGCCGCACGGTCCTCAGCGCCAAGCAGAGCCCCGGCCGCACGCCGACCTCGGGCGGGGGGAATAAAGCCCGAGCTTCCTTGCCGGCCCAGGCCGCTCGGCGCGCTGGGGCAACGGCCCTTCCCTCCCCGGGGAGGCGCGACTGGAAGTCCAGGTGCCAGGGCCGCACGGGTCCCCGGGGACCCAGCCTCCCGCGCCCCCGCGAGACCCCGCGCCTGGCGGAGGAGCGGGAGCGGCGCGGACTCACAAGGACTCCAGGTGCTTGAGCTGCTGCAGCTGCTGCGCGTCGTGCCGCCGCCGCTTCTGCTCCCGGCGCCGCTGCAGCTCCTGCTCGGCCGGCTCCCGCTGCCGCCGCACGCCCCCGGCCTCCGCGTCGTCGCGCCCCGGCCGGGAAGACATCGCGGCCCGCGCGGCTGAGGCGGCCCCCGCGGCGTGCCTGAGGCGGCTGAGGCGGCGGGAAGACGGCACTTCCTCCGCGCCGCGGCCGGCCGGCCCCGCAGCGCCCCCTCCCGCCGCCCGCCCGGGCCCGGCCCGGCCCGGCCCGGCCCGCTGTCCCCGCCGAGGCCTCCTGGTCCCCGCCTCCCGCCAGGCCTCCCCGCCGCCTCCCGCGTCGTGGCCCCAAGTCCGCGCTCAGAGCGCCGTGGCCCCGCCACCAGGCCGGCCGGGATCGGAGCGCGCCCCCTGGCGGCGGCCGCGAGCGGGGCGGGGTGGGGGTGGGGGAGACCTGCGGGACAGCCGGGGAGCCCCGCCCCCCCCGCGCGCGCCCCTCCCCTGGGAGGCCTGGGGACCCGTGCGCGGCGGCTTTGTGGCCCCCCTGGCTA
Source organism: Phoca vitulina (assembly GCF_004348235.1). Taxonomy (NCBI): domain Eukaryota; kingdom Metazoa; phylum Chordata; class Mammalia; order Carnivora; family Phocidae; genus Phoca; species Phoca vitulina. The sequence continues at coordinate 36,798,575 of NW_022589707.1, read as the reverse complement.
GACGCGGGCTGCTGCTACCTGGTGCTCGGATTCACCCAGCTTTGAAGAAAGCAAGACACCCCAGAGAAATTCTCTTTTTCCAGAACGTCGTTAAAACGTAGTCAGCCTGCAGTGTATCTAGACAAGGTTTGGGTGCTAGACCGAAAGCTATAGACACTGAGCGCTTTTTATGTGCTCGTTATTGAGCTAAGCCCGCAAGAAAAATTGATTTAATCGTTAAAAACTTACTAAGTGCTGTTATTACGCGTATGTATTACCCTTATTTTATACATAAGAAGGAGGCGGAGAGAGTTAAATAACATGCCCGAGGATGCAGAAGTAGAAGTTGTGGAGCCAGGCCGCGAATTGTTAAAGTGCTTAACTAGGTTGCATTTTGTAACTGTATCTGATATGTGAAGTCATGTTCACTGTTTTAGCTTTAACATAATGGAAGAAAGCACAAACGAAGTAAAAGTAACAGCACAGGGACTATTCCCCTCAAATGTGGCATTCAATATGGTTAATACTTAAAATGAGGAGCTCCTTCATATTTATTAGAGAAAATCCAAATGAAGGAATGCACAAGGTCTATGAACAGAAACACAGTATTACACTGGTATGTGCCAGAGCTTGGAAATCAGGTTTCCCTCTGAGAGAGAACTGTTGCATGAACCAATCCAGTTGTTGATGTAAGTTACTTGGTCAATAAGTAGCCTGTAAATATCTTGCAAGGTGTTTTCATCTAGGAGAATACAGTCTAAGGAAGATATAATTGAGAAACAAAGAAAGTGTAACTTAATTGTGTTACAGAAGGAAGATGGTCTATAGAATCTAAAAAAGGAGAACCAAAGAAAAATATCAGATGGTGTTTGTCCAGCATTGTCCGCTGAAGACACAAATTATATAAACACACGAGTGTTCTGATTATTAGAGAAATATGCACCATTTGGAATAAGGCATAAATTTGACCAACCTTAGCCCCATCTTTTCTTTTTTAATTGAAGTGTAGTTGACATACAATATTATACTAGTCTCAGGTGTACAACATAATGATTCAACATTTATATACATCAAGAAATGTTTATCTTGATACGTAGTTACCATCTGTCACCATGCAAAGTCATGACAATATGATTGACTGTTTTTCCTGTGCTGGACTTTTCTTCCCTGTGACTTATTTATTTTATAGCTGGACGTTTGTGCCTCTTAATCCTCTTCACCTATCTCACCCTCCCCCCCACCCCTCCCCTCTAGCAACCACCATTTTTTTTCTCTATGAAACTGTTTCTGTTTTGTTTTTTGTGTTCTAGATTCCACATGTTAGTGAAATCATGTTGTCTTTTTCTGTCTGACTTATTTCACTTAGCATAATACCTTCTCTGCCCATTCATGTTGTCAAAAATGGCAAGATTTCATTCCTTTTTATGGCTGAGTAATATTTTATATATATATATATATATATACACCACATACATATATATATATACATATACCACATCTTTATCCATTCATCTATGGATGGACACTGGTTGTTTCCATATCTTGGTTGTTGTAAATAATGCTGCAAAATTCAGCCCCATCTTAACGGAAATACCTTTCAAGACTAGCCAAGCCTCTGTGCTCTGATTCCATTCTCACCGAGCACCATCCTGACAGCGTATTATACCAGATCCTAATATGAGGAGAATGGTGTTTTTGTCAGATATGAGTATTGGGGTGAGTGGAAAGTTAGGTATCCTACTGTAAATTAGTAACTTGACATTGTAATTTGTAATCTAATATCTTATGACTTTAGTTATTGTGGCAAATGGTATTATCCAAGTTGCCTGCAATAATCTCTCTCGTCTCACTTGTTTTCTACAAATGACCTTGATACTCCTCCCATGGAGAGGTGGAGTCTATGCCCCTTTCCTTGAATCTAGACCAACCTTAGTGATTTGATTGTAACCAGTAGAAAGTAGTGGAAGTGATGCCTCATCTTTTTTTTTTAATTTTTAAAATTTTATTTATTTTTATTTTTTTTAAGATTTCATTTATTTGTCAGAGAGAGAGAAAGAGAGAGGGAACACAAGCAGGGGGAGTGGGAGAGGGAGAAGCAGGCTTCCCGCTGAGCAGGGAGCCCGATGTGGGGCTCGATCCCAGGACCCTGGGACCATGACCTGAGCCGAAGGCAGACGCCCAACGATTGAGCCACCCAGGTGCCCCGATGCCTCATCATTTTTTAAATTAGGTCAGAAAAGATCATATAGCTTCCACTTGGTTCTCTTGAAATATTTCCTCCTAAAGCCTTCAGGAATGTAAACTGTTCCATTGCTCTGAAGCCACCATGCTGTGAGGAAGCCCAAATTAACTCACGAGGAGAGATCACATGAAGAGACCTTGAGATTCAATAAACAGGGTTGCCTGGCCAGACCCCAGTGCCTAACCACCCCAAACCCTAGTCAGACGACTCCACAGTGCATACCAGAGTAAATCTAAGTGTCTCTTATCAACCAAGCTGAGCCAGAATTGTTCCTCCCCTCCTCAAGAGGCTTTGTTGCTGGCCGAGCTATGCCCTTAAAGTAAAAGTAAAGAAGGAAGAAGAAAGAAGAAAGAAGAAGGAAAAGATAAAAGGAAAAAACACCAGATGTTCTCCAGCCATAACCAGTGACCTTATAGCAAGCCAGCAAATAATCTGAAAACCTTAGGATGTACTTCTATGCAGAAAACAACTGGGTTGGGTTTCTCTCACTTGCAGTTGAAAGAATCTTGACAGCAGCTCTTTCTCCCCCAGGGGTCCTGTCCCTGTACTATAATAAAAACCTTTTTGCACAAAAACAAACTAACAAAAAACAGAAAGAAAGAATCTTGACCGATGCAAATATTTGCCTAACACAATGATTTGGTCTCTCCCTGCGAGGTGGTCCTGGGGGAAATGGATGCAAGAAGATCCAGCAATGGATAATTCCACTTCAGCAAGTACTAGTCAAGACTTTTTGAAAAACAACAGACCAAAATCCAAATAAAGCTGTTTTAAGAAAATAAATAAATAAATAAATAAATAAATAAATAAATAAAGGAATTTATTGGTTCACATAAGTGTAATGTCATGGGGTAGAAATTCAGGAATGGCTGGGTGTGGGTGCTGAAATATTATCGTTAACAACTTCTCTTGGGGCACCTTGGTGGCTCAGTCGATTAAGCCTCTGCCTTCAGCTCAGGTCCTGATCTCAGGGTCCTGAGATGGAGCCGCCTCAGACACCCTGCTCAGTGGGGAGTCTGTTTCTCCCTCTGCCCCTCCCCACTGCTTGTGTGCTTCCCCCCATCTCTCTCAAATAAATAAATAACATCTTAAAAACAACAACAACAACTTCTCTCTCTTTACTTCACCTTCTTTTGTATCGCTTCATTCTCATGTTGTTTCTCTCATTGTGGGAGCAAAGATGGCCACCAATTTAGCAGCCCCAGCTGGAAGAAACCTCTTTCTCAGTTCCAGTAAGGTATCCATGTATTATACTCATTAGCTTGGTAAGGATTATGTAGCTGTCATGGAAAAAATCACTGTGATCAAGGAAGTGCAGTACTCTGACGGGCCAAACCAATATCATACACCCACCTTAATTCGCAGGGGTGGGATTAACAGTGTGGGAGGGGTAGTTCCTCAGAGTGAAATCAAGGTTCTGTTAACAGAGAGAGAGAGAGACAGAGACAGAGCTGGGGGGGGAAAGGGATTCTGGGCAGGGAAAAATAGCAGATGTCCAGTTTAGTAATCTGATAGACTCTCCTAGTACCACCTCTCATCTCTCCTTGATGATTAGCATGTTAGAGCTTATAAAGCAGTGAAAATCTTCTGCTACTTTTATCTACCTCTTTATGCGAGTCTGGGTTCTTTGTGGATTTTGACACCAGACTGAGAAATTTCCTGGTCACCAACCAGTGTGAAAGGCAAAGTGTTGTGTTCACTTCACAGAGGCATGATGGACCCCCATCCACCCCAAACTGGTTCACTGTCAAGACTGATGACGCCACATATGCACCAAGAAGGTAGGAAGAAATTTATTATCCACATATTGATTCTTTCTAGAAGAGCAGTTCAGACACCAGCTAGTCCAAAAATGACTTCAGCAAAACAAAGGTGAGTGGCCCTGACTTTCATTGTGTTTAGGGGGTGGAACTGGGTGAGTGTTCCCACACACAGGCCAAGATTTTGTGTAGTTTGAACTTCTCCCCTGGTGCCACATGGACTTTCCTATCAGCTTGCCCAAATGTGGGATGAAAAGGAAAAGTGGAGGTGAGACTTGAAAATTATCAGTGGTCAGCCTCAAAGCTGGAGTCAGATGCTTTATGACACAGGGCCATCTCTCAGATTCAGTCCAGTTTTCTGGTTGTGATCGACTCAATGTAGTAACATCTCACCCACTAACCAATGAAACAAACAGGAATTCTTCCCCTGCTGGTTATCATTCTAAAACACTATTCTTACCTGTCCCCCTTTATTTATGCCCGTAGCATCTGGAGGGGTGTGCAGGGATAGCTCCTTTCCAGAAAGAGAGTGAAGTGACTATTACCCAACCATGAATACACAGGGAGTCAGCCTTTACTTTGTACCAAGGCACCTAGACCAGGTGAGAGATGCTTTATTTGTACTCCCTCCTTGCTGTACCCCCTGCCTCAGTCTCTTATACCCCTCTACCCCATCCTAAGGTACCAGATTCATTGTCAAGGCCAGCCATAGGGCCTTGGTGTTGGCCCAGTTTAGAGGGGTGGCTGCAGTTGGTCCTGGCTCTGTTTTACCGGGTAGATTTTAAGCCTTCAGAATGGAACAATTTAAAAGAGACTAGACTTGCTTATATTGGCCACCTTTCACAGCACAGCTTTGATGCCATTATTTTGCTCACAAGGTATAGTATTTTACGTACCTATTTATTTTTTGCCAGAAAAAAATCAGCATGAGTTTATTGTCATTCAAATATTTCATAGAAAAAAAAGAATGTAGCAATAGGTTCAGGGTAACATAAAAAAAAAAAAAAAAAACAAAACCCTGCAGGTTTGTACACTTTGCTCTATTTACATCAGGGAGCAGGCTCTCCCTGACACTAGGCATGGCTGCTGCACCTGTTGGATGCCCCTTTGCAGGTGCAGCCCTGGGCACACTTGGCCCAGTCCACGGGCAGCAAGTGCAGTAGCTCTTCTTACAGGAGGAGCATTTGCACTCTTTGTATTTCCAGGAACTGGTGCAGGTGCACGATGCACTAGTGGAGCAGAAGCAACTGGGATGTATTTTGGGGTCCAACGCAAGTGGTGAAGAGGGCACTTGGGCTGGCTGGAGCTGTGGTGGTGCACAAGATATATTTCACTGGCTTTTATCTTACCGGTGACTTTTTCTCCACTAGGAAGATGGAGGAAGGAAAAAGTTGAGTAAAAGGGAAAGATCACATTCTATCATATATTAAAGAAACACGGCTAGCTTAGAGGGTAGAATGCAAACCTGCTTTTTTTTTTTTTAAACCAAAAACCAGATTTCAAAGAATTCTCATAGTAAAGTAGGCAGGAAGCCCCCAGGGGTACAAGTTCGCAATTCTCTGCAGCACAGTGGAAACATGTGAGAGACCCTGTATTATTTCTAACAATTTTTTTTAAAGATTTTATTTATTTATTTGACAGAGAGAGACAGCGAGAGAGGGAACACAAGCAAGGGGAGTGGGAGAGGGAGAAGCAGGCTTCTCGCCGAGCAGGGAGCCCGATGCGGGGCTCGATCCTAGGACCCTGAGATCATGACCTGAGCTGAAGGCAGACGCTTAATGACTGAGCCACCCAGGTGCCCCTATTTCTAATAATTTTAACTGGTATTCCATTAATAGTTTAGTAGCTAGTAGGATTGGAAGGAAAAGGGCAGACAATGTGCTTAATTGGAGGCTTACAGGTAGAGAAGACCGAGGGAAGAAGCTGGGACACCAAATGTAATTGCTAATCTGTGGCAAACCTGGTTGGTGGCCAACCGAGTTGTCATCCCCCCTTCTCTTCCTTGCCAACAACACTCTGATTTTGTTCAGGAGTCTAAGGTAGCTGTCCGCTTCGGAGGATGCTGGTTGGAGAGTAGAGACCTCCTTCCATCCTCTCTGGAGGTGAGTCTTGGTTAGTCTTAAGGCAATCATAGTAATCCTATTCCTTTTCCATTGATTGGTTTAGCAATGGATACATGATACAATTTTAGTCAATGAGACATGATGGGAGGTCTCATCTGAGGAGAGAGCTTTATAGAAAGCTCCACGATCTTAATAAATGATACTTTCTCCTTCAGGATGGCTCTCCTTGCATGTGGTACCTGGATCTGGGGCAGCCATGAGGGGGCAACAGTGAAATCCGAGGATGACTGAGGAGGGGAGACACTTGAGCTCTTGAGGATGTTCTAGAGACACTTGATCAATCCAGTCCTGGAGCTGCTTCCCATCCAGACTTCCTATTCTAAGAGATAGTATATTTCTTTTTGTGTTAAAAGATTTTGTGTTGGGTCTTCTATTACTCATAGATAAATGCGATTCCTCACATTTACATAGTATTTTGCAGATTTCCATCCCTCATATATTGCTTCAGTTGACCTTCACAGAAATTCCCTGGAGGTAGGCAAGGCATTTTACAGATGAGAACGCTGATGAGTGCTGGAGAGTACGGGGATGGGTGACCCTACAATCAAGGTGGTCTGATTTCTCGTCTAGGGTTTTTCATCAGAGCACATGGTAATTCCAGGAGTGTTGTCAAATAGGGCAAGTGGGATACTTCGTTAGAAACTCCTGGGGAGGGAAGGAAAGAGGACGCTGCTTGAAGCAAATGTCTCTCGCTTCACATTTGCCTCAGGCCAGTTCCGATGGACTTTCCAGGGATGTTTTCCTTAATGCTGGCCTTTTCTTTATCCCTGCTCAGTGTGTGCCAAGCTAAAATTAACAACTTACTTAGCTTAGCCTCCAGGGTTTACTGCTCTTGGAAGATCTGATTCATGGGACTTCCTTTATTTCAGGCTCAATGAAAAGTGGAATTCTTTCTTTACTGCCCAGCTTGTTTGATTTTACCGATAACATTTCAACTTCCTGTATAGAGGGGATAGGACAGAACCTAGTTTTCTGACTTTCATCTAGATCTACCCTTTTCCAGATTTCCCTTCTCCTCCTCCTCCATGCTGCTTCACACCTCCATTGGCCTCACACCTTTTGGATGTTTCTCTTATTCTGTCCTTTTCTTTATTGTGTCACATTTCTTGCTTGCTGGCTATTTTCTCATTGATTCTCATCTTCTACTTTTCCCTTCTTACTTTCTGTCTCACCACCAGCCTCCACCCCAAGCCCTACTTTTTTTTTTTTTTTAAGATTTTATTTATTTGACAGAGAGACAGCGAGAGAGGGAACACAAGCAGGGGGAGCAGGAAAGGGAGAAGCAGGCTTCCCGCGGAGCAGGGAGCCCGATGCGGGGCTCGATCCCAAGACCCCAGGATCATGACCTGAGCCGAAGGCAGACGCTTAACAGCTGAGCCACCCAGGCACCTTTTTTTTTTTTTTTTAAAGATTTTACCCAAGCCCTACTTTTTAAACCCAATACCCTCCCTTTCTTTCTCCTCCCTGTCTCACGCCCACTCACCTCTTCCCCCTCATCTTTATCTTTCTGAGCTTTTAGTCTACTTGATGACTCTTCTTGACTACAGATTCAGTTTTTAGATTTGGGAAGTCCTTACAAAGTCAGCCCCCAAAACTCAGTGGAAATCACTTTTAAAAAAGATTTCTTATTTACTCATTTGAGAAAGAGAGGGAGAGAGCGAGCAAGAACATGAACAGGGGGGAGGGTCAGAAGGAGAGAGAGAAGCAGACTCCCGGCTGAGCAGGGAGCCCCATGGGGGACTTGATCCCAGGACTCCGGATCATGACCTGAGCTGAAGGCAGATACTTAATGAACTGAGTCACCCAGGCACCCCAGAAATCATTTTTAAAATTTCAGCTTGGGGGCGTTTGGCTGGCTCAGTCAGAGAAGCATGTGACTCTTGATCTCAAGCCCCATATTGGGTGTAGAGATTACTTAAATAAATAAACCTTTAAAAAAATATAAAGTTTCAGGGGTGCCTGAGTGGCTCAGTCGGTTAAGCATCCACTCTTGGTTTTGGCTCAGGTCATAATCTCAGGGTCTTGGGATTGAGCCCTGCGTTAGGCTCCATGCTTGTCAGGGAGTCCGCTTGAGGATTCTCTCTCTCCCTCTTCCTTTGCCCCTCTCCCGCCCCTTTCTGTCTCTCTCTAAAATAAATAAATAAATAAATAAATAAATCTTCAAAAAAAAAAAAAGTTTCAACTTGATTTTAATTAGTTCTTTTTTTTTTTTTGGAGTGGGGAGAGGGTGTGCACGTAAGGGGGGAGGGGCAGAGAGAAAGGGGGAGAGAACCTCAAGCAGACTCCACACTCAGCTCAGCAAAAGCCAGACACAGGGCTCAATCTCACGACCCAAGATCATGACCTGAGCCAAAATCAAGAATCAGACAGTTAAGCAACTGAGCCACTCAGGGTCCCCTTAATTAGTTCTTAGGATAATGCTGTCACTAAAGCCAAGAGGTAAATTTTCTCTTTGGTAGATTGCTACAGAAATCCAATGCAAAGAAGTCTGTTGGGATTTAGAGATGTTGAAGAGCACACGTACTGTTTGATCAGCTAATTAACATTTTTAAAGAATGACAAGAAATCAAAGCACTAGGAAACCCTAAAAGGCAAAACGGAAGTGGCAGTCACTACTCAGCCTCTCTTCCTACATGTCTTCCTTGCTGTCCTAGAGTGTTTTCTCTCTCGCAGTATCATAGGATCTTAGAATTGGTGGAAGTCTTAGAAATCAACCGCTTCATTTTACAGAAGACACTGAGGCCCAGACAGGTGGTGTGTGTCATCCACAGTCTCAGTAAGGGGGTGGAAGATTTCTGACTGGAACCAGGTTGACTTGTTTGTTTCTGTGTAAAACTGGATCGTTTTAATAAACATGTGACACAGTCATTAAAAACCATAAAGGAACACTGAAAAATACAAAGAAGAAAGCAAATCATTACCCCAAATTCAACCGCCTATAAATAGCCAGTGCTAATAAGATGAATTATTTTAATAGGTTTTCTATTTTCATAGAATTAGTTCTATTAGGAACAACGGACATTTATTTAGTGCTACATGTAGTTTCTCATTAGATCCTGGGATCTAATGAAATCTAAAATTATAATTACCATGTTTTCATCTTACAAAGCACACTGAGACTGTTTATTAATTTGCAGAAGGTCACCTACTTAGGAACTAGTCCACATAATGGTGTATTATTCCCTTAATAAATCGTTGAATTCAATTTGCTCACATTTTATTATTTTTGTAGTTATATTTATAAATTAGATTGGTGCCCAGTTTCTCTCTCTCTCCCTGTGTTTACCAGGCTTTGGTATCAGGATAGTTTGCTTCCAAAAGACCCTGAGAAACCCTTGGTGATTTGCTTTCATTAGTTCAAAATTTTAATAAATAAGAACAACCAATTCTAAGCTAAGAATTCATTTAAGTACTCTAAAGAACTTCTTGGGGCTTTGGGGTCTGTATTGTGAAGTCCTACCTAGCTTAGTCACGTATGTGGGACCATGTGAGATGTTTGCTATTAAGTACCAGCTCACAGTCCATCCACGAATGGCTTGGGGAACATTCACAGTAACTTAAAACCTTCTCTGGACAGCTATCGGGGGAGTTTGAAAATACACGCCTCTCCCTTTTCTCTTTAAGTATTATCCTGAAAAAAAAAACCAAAACACCAAAAACAAAAACCCAAAACCGAAGAATGGTTTCAGTCTTTTTCATGTAGAATCCATTCTTGTAACTAAGTTAAAAAAAACATAATAATCTAAGTTTCTCTCCCTTCTCAAAGCAGCCAGAAGTAATTGGATCCGCGGCCACGTAGGAGCCTCTGGTGGTGCTAAATCTGGAGAGTCTCCAGGGACAGGCGGAGACCCGCGAGTCAGCCTGGGCAGTAAACGCTTTTCTTTTCCAACTTTGGGCCGAAGCCCCGTCCGGAGAAGTTCACGATTTCTCCCTCGGGGACAGGTTCCCTCTGAAGTTGCCAGCCCTCATCCCGGGGCGGGCATCTCGCAGGGCAGGGCAGGGCAGGGCCGGGCGGCACGGGGCGCGGCAGGCCAGCCCTGGCGCGCGGCTGCGGCTCCTCCCCTCGCTCGGATGTGGCCGGGGGGCGGGGGGTGGGAGAGGGGGCGGCGGCTGCCGCCCGGGGAGGGCCGGGACTCTTTTCCACGTTTGCAAACGCCGCAGCGCGCCCAGCTCCGACCCGCGCCGCCCGAGCTCCGCACGCCCTCGCCGGCTCCGCGTCGCGCCCCACGCCCACCCCTCGCTGCTCTCCTCGTCGCCACCCCTCCCCCCCCGATGGCGTTCAGGGCCCGGGGCTGGCGGTCCCCACCGCCGCCGCCGCTGCTGCTACTGCTGCTCTGGGTGACGGGGCAGGCGGCGCCCGTGGCGGGCCTGGGCCTCGACACGGAGCTGCAGATCGAGCGGCGCTTCGTGCCCGACGAGTGCCCGCGGACCGTGCGCAGCGGCGACTTCGTGCGCTACCACTACGTGGGGACGTTCTCCGACGGCCAGAAGTTCGACTCCAGGTACCGCGCCTCGGACGCCCGGCCGGGCCTCCCAGGCAGCAGCGCCCGCTCCCCCGCTTCCCTCTCTCCCGACAGGCCTTTCCCTCCCGACGGACCTCCCCCAGCTCCGCCCCGCGAACCCCGCGCCCCTCCCTCTCCCTCCTCCTACCCAAAAGCTCAGCGACCCTAAATCTCTCCGCGGTGGGGTGAGCCTACCAGGCGGTTCTTACGCTCCCCTGGTCCGACCGCCCGGGACTGGAGTCTTGGATAGGACCTGGCACAGAGGCGTTGGAACAAATCCCGTCCTTCCTGTCCTCCCAGCGCATTCACACAACGCGAAATCTGTGTAAAATGGCCACTCTGCAAATAGACCTCCACCCCAAGAGTAAATGTTGATGTCTGTCTGCCACCTCCCTTTACTGGCCTTTGGACAGGCCCCTTGAGTCATATGATGCCTTTCGCAGTAGATGATGATGATGGTGATGATGAGCTGATGGTAGCAGCCGTTAACATTTATAGAGCTATTACAATGTGCCAGGGTAGTTCTAAGTGCTTTCCCTACAATGAACTCATTCATTTCTTACAACAGATCTCTTAGGTAGGTACCATTATCTTGCCAGTGAGGTTACTTGAGGCCACCGAGGCTAAGAAACTGTTTAAGTGGGGGCGCCTGGGTGGCTCAGTCTTTAAGCGTCTGCCTTTGGCTCAGGTCATGATCCCAGGGTCCTGGAATCGAGCCCTGCATCGGGCTCCCTGCTCAGCGGGAAGCCTGCTTCTCCCTCTCCCACTCCCCCTGCTTGTGTTCCCTCTCTCGCTGTGTCTCTCTCTGTCAAATAAATAAATAAAACCTAAAAAAAAAAAAAGAAAGAAAGAAACTTGTTTAAGTGGAGTCCGACTGAAAACCCTGACAGTCCAAGGCTTGGGTCTGTGCTTGAAGGAACTACAGCCCTTCCTTTTCGGCCACTGGGTGTGGGGTAGTCCAGAGCAGGTCACTCAGCTTTGCTCTGGGGCCCTGGATCATGCCCAGGATTCCTTCGCTCATCTCCGCCCCACGGTCACAATACCTGTCCCCACCTTCTCTCCAGTTGAGCTTTAGGGTTAAGAGACCTCTTCCTCCAGCTACAGTCTGCTCTCCTCCCCAAGGCTTTGTTACAAACCCAGGTCTCTCAGTGAATCACCAGACTAGGCAAAGAGCATCTGCCCGAGGCTGTGCAGGCTCATTCCAGAAGTTATCTTTTAAAAAAAATACTTGTAGACTCTCTTGCCTTTTTTGAAATTTCAGACAATGAATATACAAAAGCTGTTTAGCATGCAAAGTGGTACATAGGCAAGTGCTTAGAAATGGTCGTTCTTTCTGTTGTTTCAGTTGCTTCTTTTTATTTTTAACAGCTTTACTGAGCTATAATTCACATACCATACAGTTCACCCATTTAAGGCATACAGTTTGGTGGTTTTAGTATATTTATAGATTTATGCAACCATCACAGCTATCTAATTCTAGAACATTCTCACCACTCCAAAAAAGAAAGGCTGAACCCATTGGCAGTCACTCCCCTCCCCTCCAGCCCTAGGCAACCACTAATCTACTTTCTATCTCTATGTGTAATCATATAATTTGTGGTAAATCGTATCTGGCTTCTTTCAGTTAGTATAATATTTTCAGGGTTCATCCATGTTGTAGCATGGACCAATACTCCATTCCTTTTTAATGGATGTATAATATTCCACAGTGTGGCTGTACCATATTTTGTTTATCCATTCATCAGTTGATGGTCATTTGTATTGCTTATACTTTTTGGCCAATGAACATTTGTGTACAGAGTTCTGTGTGGTTATGTGCTTCTTTCTTTTGGATATATACCTAGGAGTGGAATTGCTGGGTCCTTTGGCAACTGTGTTTAACTTTTTGAGGAACTGCCAAATTGTTTCCCAACGTGGCTTCACCATTTTATACTCCCACCGGCAATGTATGAGTGGTTCTAGTTCTCCACATTCTCCCCCAACAACTGTAATTTTCTTTTTTATTCTAGCTATCCTGGGGGGTATGAAGTGGTATCTCATTGTGCTTTTGGTTCACCTTTCCCTAATGACTAATGATGCCGAGCATCTTTTTATGTGTTTATTGGCCATTTGTGTATCTTCTCTCATTTGCTTCCTTAGTTAGAAAATAAGGAACAATTTCCTGCTTGTGCTGATGGTAATTAATAATTCCCAGTAGAACAAGTTGTCTGATACTTTCTACCCTCTAGGCACAGCAGCCACTGTGAGGCAGTGTGGGACAACAGAAGACATGAGAAAGAGGTACTACCATCCAATCAGCAAGTGTGTGTGTCTGCCCCTGAAGACAGTGTCCTTCCCTGTCCCTACAGCTTATAGTCCGGGCAATTACGTAGTGTGAAATGTACAGAAAGAATAATAGCATACACTTTTGTCTCACATGTAGAGTTCAGGCAGTTCTTACTATATACCTTTCAATGTATGAATTCATTTAATCTCAAATAAATTCATTAACGTCACAAGACAATGAAGTAGGTACCTCGACAACAGATGAAGAAACCGAGGCTCAGTAAGTTCAAGTAATTTGCTCAAGGGACTTGGCCTCTAAGTCTTCGAGTGAGGTTTTGAACTTAAGCAGCGTAGGGCCAGAGTCTATATGTGGTCCATAGTCTATGCATATATATAATGAAAGAAAGGCAAGAAGCTGTGGAAACACACAGAAAGCTCAACTGTATGTTGCATGGGGTCAGAGAGAAAGAGAGAGAGAGAGTGGTCGGGATGGAATTCCAGGTTTGCAAGGATAAGACCTGAAGATGATTAAAACTGACCAGGGCTGGGGCGCCTGGGTGGTGCAAGCGGTTGAGCGGCTGACTCTTGGTTTCGGCTCAAGTCCTGATCTCAGTCAGGGTCATGAGATGGGACCCTACAGTGCTCAGCGTGGAGTCGGCTTGAGATTCTCTCTCCCTCTCCCTCTGCCCCTCTCGCTCATGCTCTCTCTGTCTCTCTAAAATAAACATAAATCTTAAAAAAAATAAACAAACAACAGCAACAAAAATTGACCAGGGCTGAGCGGAGGGGTGAGGGCTGTGGAGGGAAGAAAGGATGTGGCTGGTGGAGGGCAGAGCCGATGCAGAGGCCTGGCGGTGGGAACCTTGTGTGGGGGGCTGTGAAAGCTGTTCACCACGGCCTGAGTTTGGAGCGGGGGTGGGGGAGTGATGGACAGGGAAAGGCCAGGGAAAAGGAGGAGGCTGGAGAGGAAGGAAGGCTGGGCCCGACTTTGAGAGATCTTTTCTGCCCGGCTATGGAATTTGGACTTTGTCTAGGACAATGGAAAGCCATTGAAGAATTTTAATCAGGGGTGTTGAGGGATCAGAGGTTTCTGTGGCTGCAGTGTGGACAGTGGTGTGGAAAGGGCAGGACACACAGTAGGTGTTTCAGTAGAGTGAGTTTTTCTCTAGGGCCTCCGTTCCTTTGGGAATTTATGAAGCATTAAGGCACAACTTTGCTATTCCTGCCCAAAGAGCTTAGAGGAGGAGAAATCTGAGGTATCTGGCATTCTGGCTGCTGATTTGGAGGTTTTGCTCGGAAGAAAACGCCTGTCACCCTGACCAGAGTCATAAGCCACAAAGGGCTTCTCTTTTCATCGAGCTTTCTTCCTGCCTCTCTGCCTGGCACTTGGGGGCAGTTAGTATCTTTTCAGTTTTTGAGCATTTGCACTTGCCAACCCTATAGCCCTTGGCCACTGGTTTGGACGCGGTTTCATTTTATTCCGGAGCTTCCGTGGGCTTGTTCATGTGGCTACTGCTCTAGACCGAGGAAGACAGCAGCTTCCAGGCTAGAGTTTCCGGGGGGCTCCTGCTCACACTCTCCAGCTCTTGGGAGCTCCTTGTCAGCTACTCCTGATTCAGCTTTTTTAGGAGTTCCATAGCCTTCCTAGCAATAAGGGTGAGGGGGACGGCCTCTTCGCTTGCTCTGATTTCCTTCTGGTGACTGAAATTAAACATGTTCCTGTTATCCTTAGCAGGCAAACCTAGCATCTGGTCAGTGCCTTCACAGCCTCCAGGCTTGTGTGCGGACCCTCAAGGTCCCGATATGCAGTAAATATTTTTGTGTGCCTACCACATGCCCTGTTGGGTGGGATGCTCTAACACAGTGGTGCTCAAACTGTACACGCATCACAATCACCCGGAGAGCTTGTTCTACCCAGTTCCTGAATCGGTAGGTCTGGGTGGGGCCTGAGAATTTATTTGCATTTCTAAGTTCCCCGATGATTCTTTGGCTGCCGGTCTGAGGACTACACTTTGAGAACTCTTGCTCTAAAAGAATCAAAGACTTATTAACAGAGGTTTGCTTAATTTTATATATTTATTCATTCAACAAATATTTGTTGAGTACCTATCAAAGACTTATAAACAGAGGTCTGCTTAATTTTATATATTTATTCATTCAACAAGTATTTGTTGAGTACCTACCGTTAATACCTGGTGGGTATTGAGTGAAAGGGGTGTTAAGCCTCACCCCTTCTGGAGGATGGGTTCTGAGAAGAGCCAGGGAGCTGGGCAGCACCGCAGATGGTGTCAGGGTGGACTGGAGAAGCTAAGTGGTGATGGGGCGACGGATCAGGTCATGACAAGGCTCACTTAGGCAGGGAGCTTTTAAAGTGTGAATCTGAATAGCAGCTCCTCCTATGGATGCGCTTTAGCCCAGTGTGTCTCTGCCTACTTTAGGGAAAGAGCCTAGCCTCCAGGCAGTACTTACTAGGGTCTCTTGAGGCCATTCACCTGCAGGGGCGCCTGGGTGGCTCAGTTGGTTAAACATCCGACTCTTGGTTTTAGCTCAGGTCATGATCTCATGGGTCGTGAGATGGAGCCCTGTGGTTGCTTGGGGTTTTTTTCCCCTCTCTTCCACCTGCCCCCTGCTTGCACTTGCTCTCTCTCTCTCTCAAATAAATAAAACCTTGAAGCCGGCTGTCTTTAAAAAAAACAAAAACAAAAACACCCTGTGAAGACTTAATGTTATAGCTTTTAATTTTCATTTGTGGGTCATTGCGAGCGACTGTGCATTGATATTGATTATTTAATTAGGCTATATTTTACTCGCTGAGAACTTGTGTAGAATAAGATTTATAGAGATCTAATATTTTAACTTGTGCAGTTGCTGAAAAACAAAAATCCACAATAGCTGTGGAATGATTTCACTTTGCTTTGCACAGTTTTTCTCTTAATGATATTTTAACGTGCCAACTGCTCGCATTTTAGGGTGTGATCCTCTTTGGAGGCAAGAATGGATGTGTTCTTTCCCTCCTCTTCACTCTTACTCCTTCGTCTCTCCTCCCTCACCTTCTCTCTTTTCCTCTATTGCAGCGTTCTTCATTTTTCCATTTGGTGGCCGATAGTCAGTTCATTAACGGCTGATAGTTAGCCAGTTCATTAACGGCTTGCCTTTTCCCCTGCCACGGCTTGTTAGCAGCTGGTAGAGGTGGTTGTTTGGGGGAAATAATCTTGGGCAAAGAGTCTGGGAGCCCAGAGTCACCTTTGAGAGCATGTGGTGTGGGGAGAGAGGTGGGAGGCAGAAAAGTCAGATTTTTCAAGTTTGCATGTGGGCTCAGTGGTGGAACTCAGCCAGGGGAAGGTGTTGCATCTTACCTGGGTCATCTCAGAGGGAGACTAACAGCTAGGAGGTAAGTTTCTGCTTTCGTACATTTCATGCATGTTTCAGCCCCGTTCAGGGATGGCTCTGCCAGAACCATAGTCCTCCTGTCAGGTAGGTCCCAGGCGAGCCAGTCATCTGAGTTGGCCTGAGACTAGACCAACTTTCAGGCACCCCAAACATGGTTCCCATGCCCAGTGGCTGGATCTTTATTATCTTGCTTCCCTCCTGTTATGAATTCTCAAAATATGGCAGTCTCTTTATTTTTTTATTTTTATTTTTAAGATTTTTATTTATTTATTTGACAGAGAGAGACACAGTGAGAGAGGGAACACAAGCAGGGGGAGTGGCAGAGGGAGAAGCAGACTCCCCGCTGAGCAGGGAGCCCAACGTGGGGCTCGATCCCAGCACCCTGGGATCATGACCTGAGCTGAAGGCAGACGCTTAATGACTGAGCCACCCAGGCGCCCCATATGGCAGTCTCTTTAATGTTCAAAGAAATGAATTCAGTCTAATTGATAGCATGGTGAATATAATTAATGATATTGTACTGTATACTTGAAATTTAAGCATACTTTATTTATACTTGAAATTTACTGACAGGGTAAACCTAAAGTGTTCTCACCACAGAAAAGAAAGACAATGGTAACTATGTGAGATATGTGAATTAGCTTGATTGTGGTGATTATTTCACACTGTATACATATATCATCAAAACATCAGATCATACACTTTAAATAGATGCAATTTTTATTTGTCAATTATACCTCAGTAAAGATGGGGGGAAAGTATCGTATTCAGCCTTTATTTGTCTAAACTGATTCTAAAATTGGCATATAGAGCAAGCTGACATGTCCTCTCGTAGCTGAGCAGGACTTCAGTTCTAACCTCAAGGCAGCTTTCCCTCCCTTCTGTAATGGCCATTTTTCCTTTGTTTCTGGATCTGAGATCAAAATAATCTCAGCAACAAGTAGTATAAGCATATATGAATTTTTGTCAAAAGTTTTAACAGTTAATTTAATTTTTAAACGTAGTATCCTATATTACTTTTGCATACATACAGAGTTTTTAAAATCAGGTGAGTAATTCCATAAAGCTTAAAACTATAGTTGCCAAGCTGCTAGGAGGGGCAGGGGCTGGGAGTGGGGTGTAGCTGTTATGGAGGCAGACTTGCAAGCTCCAGGCTTCCCTCTGTGCTGCCACCTTCCACCCTGCACCTCTGCAGACTCAGGGTGGCACACGGCCAGGTCCCCTCGGCCAGGTCCTCTCTGCTTCCCCTAGATTCTGTTTCTTCCCTACTACGTCAGATCCTACACTTCTGTTCCCATTCCATCTTCCAAAATTTTGTTGCCAGCTCTTGACAGCAACGGTCTTCTCTCTGTTTTCCTAAGTTGTTTTTTGTTTTGTTTTGTTTTTTCACGAAGAGGAGCGTAGGAACTTGGGGGAAGGAATGGGCTTTGGGGACTCTAGGGAGGAAGTATGTTCAGTTTGACATATGTTCTTTTATTTTTATTTATCTATTTTTAATATTTATTTATTTAAGTAATCTCTACACCCAATGTGGGGCTCGAACTCATGACCCCAAGATCAAGAGTTGTGTGCTTTTCTGACTGAGCCAGCCAGGCTCCCCATGACATATGTTCTTCTTCTTCTTCTTCTTCTTTTTTTTAAAGATTTTATTTATTTAAGAGAGAGAGAATGAGCAAGAGAGCACGAGTGAGGGGTGAGAGGCAGAGGGAGAGGCACACAAGTAGGGAGCCTGACACGGAACTCGATTCCAGGACCCTGGGATCGTGACCTGAGCCGAAGGCAGACGCTTAACCAACTGAGCCACCCAGGTGCCCAGACATATATTCTTTTAAAAGTTCACCATCACTGCAGATTGAAACCTATGTTTAGAAATAGAGCCACAGTATTTACGCTTCAAGAATGCAGCCACAGAGGTAGTTACTCATCCTGAGGAATATGCTGCACGATCATGCGTGCTCATGTGTAGACGGTTTAATGACTTGCATATGATGGGTTTTATGTGATGTCTCCTGTCTTAGTGATCCTTGGGCCAGTGAACGGGAAGGGCATCATCAGAGGATGCTGCAGCCACCTCTCATCACCCCCTTGGGGCAAGAGAAAGTAGAAGCAATCGAAGGGTTTACAGCAGTGAATGAACAGGGGAGAAAAACAAGCTGATGGGGAGGAAAGGGGGGTGTTGGATGTGCTAGGTGATTTCCATTTGCCTTTCTAGGTTCCCTCTCCTTCTGATCTACTTGCTTTTTGCTCTATGAGGCTGTATGAACTACATGTACTTAGTATGGGTTATATCAATGACCCCCTCGTCATCTGGCTCCTGGTTGGGTTCAGCCAGTGGGGTAGCAGCGGGAGATCAGAGGGAGGAGAGTGAGGTGGGGATATTTATTCCCTTGACTCCCTGAGTCTCCACCATTTGTGTCCTTAGACTAGAGGGCCTAGCTAAGCCTCTGTCAGCTGGCCCTGAACCTTCTCTGTCCCTGGATCCTTCAAGCCCAGGTCTGACAATGCACTCTCTACTTGTCCCCAGAGATAACCACATTGTTCCTGTGTTCTCTGTACCCTGCACACTCCTTTGCACACAGCCCCTTCATTAAACTTTCCTGGAGCTGCCTAGTTTCGGGTGTATCATCTGTTTCTTGCAGGACCTCAACTGGGACGTCTGCAAAAGGTATAAATCAGCCAGATACGGGGACAGGCTATATTAAGTGCTCATTCCAGCGCTTGCAGAAATAATTTTCATAACCAGTTCTGGGCTTGACACTGCATATTAATTTGTGCCAGTTGTGCTGATCAGCACAGATTTACTCAGAACTTTATTTTTCCAGATGGTCAGTTTTAAGCAGGAGATAAGACTAGTCTTGCATTGTTAGTTTCTCACATATGTAAATTATAACTCTTCTTTCAGAAAGGTGTATTTTTGTTTTTAGCACTCTGCTTAGGCAGTCAAATGAAGATATGAATACTGCAAGGCAACAACAGTTTTTATATACCACCTAGGGGGCAGGCCCTGCGCTAGGAGGTTAAGGGTCAGATAGACCTGGGTTCTAGCTTTCCCCCCACTTGGCTAACATTGTTAGCCTGTCACCTCCAAGGTGCCTGAGTATCAGCACCCACCTTGAAGTGTTGTGTGATGATTAAATGGGAATAGCATGTGGAAAAGCTTAGTTTGCCACCGTGCCCCACACATAATAAACACTCTCTAAGTGGTAGTTATTATTAAAAACTCTTATTAAATTTGGGAACTGTATTCAGGTTCCATGGATGAAAGATTTATTTATAAAGTGGTTTCCAGCCTTTATTTATAAAGGGGGGGTGCTCCATCCTGGAACAAACGTAGCTGTTTGCATATGTTCTGTACCCGGGATGGCTTTGAAGCTTCCAGTTCTGGTTCATTATTAATATAAACGCAGCAGTTGGATGGTGGTTCGGGGCATGGCAAGTCCCCAGCCAAGTGAAATTAAAGAGCTGGCATTCCTGGGGGCGGGGTGTTGCTCCCTGGAGATGGAGGGTGGAGGTGTAAAGCTGTCTTGGGCACAAAGCTGAGCATGTGTTTTTGTCCTCTGGCTTGCTGACCTGAACTTGGAGTCTTGCTTTCTTCTCCCTGACCCTGCGAACGGAAGGCTATTAAAATGAGTTGTAAAACTAGGAGGAGGAAGAAAAAAAGGGGCAGGTCTGAGGAAGCTGCCCTGATGGGTGGTGAAGTAGAATGTGCTGCTCTTCCAAGCTGTTCATTAGGGAAAATGAGGAAGTATTTTACCAAATGAAGGGCTGCAAGGTAAATTCCAACAGCTCTTTTTATTTTATTTTATTATTATTTTTTTATTTGAGAGAGACAGAGAGAGAGCGTGGCAGGCGGGGCAGAGGGAGAGGTAGGGAAAGAATCTCAAGAAGACTCCATGCTGGGCGCGGAGCCTGATGCGGTCCTCCATCCCACGACCCTGAGACCATGACCTGAGCCAGAATTAAGAGTGCGACACTTGGGACGCCTGGGTGGCTCAGTTGGTTAAGCGGCTGCCTTCGGCCCAGGTCATGATCCCAGGGTCCTGGGATCGAGTCCCACATTGGGCTCCTTGCTCAGCAGGGAGCCTGCTTCTCCCTCTCCCTCTGCTTGTGCTCTCTCTGTCAAATAAATAAAATCTTTAAAAAAAAAAAAAAAAGAGTGCGACACTTAATCGACTGAGCCACCCAGGCGCCCCCCAACAGTTCTTAATATTTTCTTACATGAATATTACATGATCATTTTGAAAAGTAAGAGAGAATTAAACCACCCGAAATCCCCTACTTATAGATTACCATTATTAATGTTTTTATGTATCACCTAGTGGATTTTTTCATATGCATCTATATATATAAATTCAAAATAGAATTATTTGGGCGCCTGGGTGGCTCAGTTGGTTAGGCGACTGCCTTCAGCTCAGGTCATGATCCTGGAGTCCTGGGATCGAGTCCCACATCGGGCTCCCTGCTCGGCGGGGGGTCTGCTTCTCCCTCTGACCCTCCCCCGTCTCATGTGCTTTCTCTCTCTCATTCTCTCTCTCTCAAATAAATAAAATCTTTAAAAAAAAAAAATAGAATTATTTGATACTGTGGCTCTGTAATCTGCACTTCTGTTACTATATATGTCCTTCTGTGCCAATGGATATAAATCTGGTATTTTTAAATGGCCACTGAGTGTTTTATTATATGACCTTGCCTTAAATGCAATCAGTGCCATACCTTTGAAATTTCTAAGTTATTTCCAGTGTTTCATTATTATAAACCAAGCCCTGTAGTTATTTTCTTAAACACAGTATTTGAAACTCTGGGTATCTCTGCTAGGTTTTTTTTTTTAATAGGCAAGAGCCATGCCTTGGACTTTTTTATATCCTCCAAAGCACCTAGCACAGTCTCCTAATAGGCAAACACTTGTTGGATGCAGAATTTGACATTAAAAAGGATGAGAGCATGGATGTTGGCCACAGTTCCATTATTTATCTTCCAACCTAAGGCCATCACCAGCCAGCCTTTAAATCACATATGTTTGTGATTTCAAGACTGTATCAGACTTCCCATTACCTGTAATAATTATAGTAATATTGACATAACTCTGAGGTTTTCTGAGCACTTTTCAGATTGTAATATTGTATAGATCTTGGTATATGTGCTGCCAAAACGAGCACAGTGATATTGTATAGATCTTGGGATGGCTCTTATTGTTATTCCCATTTTGCGGTGGAGGAAACAGTTTAAGAGAGTTTAAGTATCCTTTATGCTACACCATGCTGCGTCTTTAACTTACAGACTTAAGGAAAAAAAAGAACAATCAGATATATATGTTAACTGGAGCGTTAGTATCTTATGTTGTTGCTTTTAAATACCGATTACATAGAAATGGAATAAACTTTTGTGGAAGTATTGGTAGCTACTTTGCAAAATGATATATATAAGGAGGGTTGCTTATCTAACTAGATTTGCTGACAATGTTCAAAGTAATTAAAAAATTCCAGCCAATGAAGTACCGTTAGTGAAGACATTTCCTATGTCGGTAACTCCTCTCCAGGCTGTTTTTGCTTTACAGTGACCTCACTCTGTCCATGGGTACATTTTCACTGTTTGGTTTCACTAAGGGAAGGATTAACTTACACTTTTCTTTTTCTGTACCTCTTGGGTCTTCAGCTATGACAGAGACTCCACTTTCAACGTGTTTGTGGGAAAAGGACAACTGATTGCAGGCATGGACCACGCTCTGGTTGGGATGTGTGTAAATGAGAGGCGCTTTGTGAAGATCCCCCCAAAGCTTGCCTATGGAAGTGAAGGAGTTTGTAAGTTTTTGTTCCATGTTTGTAAACACATTTGCAGAAACAACCAGAACATTTGAAGGGTATTCAGTCAGGCAGATCAGAGAATCTTCAGAAGCTTTAAATCGAGGACAGTGAGAAGCAGTGAACACACACACACACACACACACACACACACACACACACACACACAGAGCTAAAATTTCATCTTTGGTTCATTTCTTCTAGATATAAAAGAAGTTGTTATTAACACAGGTGAATTGAATGTCACCCTTGTTGAGAGGAAGACCATTTTTTTCTCATTTCTTTCCATTTTATTTGGAGGAAAGAGGGAGAGGGAGCATGACCCATTTTGGAATTGTTCAGTGACTCCCTTGAACACCTGGGCAGCATCCTAGGTGTTTATTCGTCTGGCCTGAAAGGCAGCAGCTTCTCAGTGCAAATTCTCTTTAATTTTTAGCTGGTGTGATCCCCCCAGATTCAGTTCTTCATTTTGATGTACTCCTGATGGACATTTGGAATTCTGAAGATCAAGTTCAGGTTCACACTTATTTCACCCCTCCCAGTTGCCCTCGGACCATCCAGGTGTCTGATTTCGTAAGGTACCACTACAATGGAACGTTCTTGGATGGGACACTGTTTGATTCAAGGTAAGTGCCGCCATTCCAAGTAGTATCGGTGAAATGCCCCTTAGTTCCTTCTGTCTCCCCTGCTTTTTATGCCCGTGGAGAAACCAGAAGAGAGACTCTTCCCAATTTCCATTAATGTCAACTCCTTCACTCATGGCTTTTGGTTAATGTGTCATGCTCCATAAAGCCAGAATCAAAATTTTAATACATTTTACAGAAACGTAGGAACAGTGTTTATCTAAATTAACTGTTTTGGGAGCTCATCATTAAGCGAAGGGCCCTATTTCCAAGACGGTTGATGCATTTTTTGGGTCCATTTTTATAGTTTTCCCATGGAAGGAAGAGGGGAAGCCTGAATGTTTATGAAGCTATGGACAAGTGCTAGGAGTAAGGTGCTAAGCTAGAGAACAGTGAACCCTTAGGGCTTTCCTGTTGTTATAGCGTATTTGGTTAGATAGAGTAGCAGGCCTGGTTTTCTGAGTCACTGTGATTTAATTACACGATTTTCATTTCTTCTAACTTTGAGGACTTCTGCTGTCTTTGGGAACAAAGATCCAAAAATGCCTGTCGTCAGGGATGGGTATAGTTTCACTATTTAGCTGATAAGTGGGTACTTAAAGCCTTATTGAGGAATGAGTTGGAAACACCCTCAGTAGCATGGAACTTTCCCCCTCTCTCATTGGTTTTCAGTCATAATCGCATGAAAACATATGACACATATGTGGGCATTGGCTGGCTGATTCCTGGAATGGATAAAGGGCTGTTGGGGATGTGTGTGGGGGAAAAGCGCATCATCACCATACCTCCTTTCCTGGCCTATGGAGAAGATGGAGATGGTAAGTCTTTCTCATTCTTCAAGCTACTCTCGTCTGTCCTTATTTTTTTAAAAAATATTTTATTTATTTATTTTAAAATATTTTATGTGTTTATTTAAGAGAGAGCGAGGGTGAGACCACAAGCAGGGGGTGCTGCAGAGGGAGAGGGAGCAGCAGACTCCCTGCTAAGCAGGAAGCCTGACTCAGGGCTCGATCCCAGGACCCTGGGATCATGACCTGAGCTGAAGGCAGACGCTTAACCCACTGAGCCACCCAGGCACCCCTAAAGATTTTATTTTATTTTATTTTTTAAGATTTTATTTATTTATTTGAGAGAGAGAGAGACAAATAGTGACAGAGAGCATGAGCAGGGAGGAGAGGGAGAAGCAGGCTCCCTACTGAGTAGGGAGCCCGACGCGGGGCTCGATCCCAGGACCCCGGGATCATGATCTGAGCCGAAGGCAGACGCCTAACGACTGAGCCACCCAGGCACCCCTAAAGATTTTATTTTTTAGTAATCTCTATACCCAATGTGGGGTCCCCACTCACTACCCTAAGATCAAGAGTCACATGCTCTGCCGACTAAGCCAGCCAGTCGCCCCTCATCTGTCCTTATTTTTATTGCTGTGATGAATTCAACTTACCACATGAAACCTACCAGACCTTTTGGTCTCGACTTGCACTGTCCAATAGAGTAGCCACTAATGACATAGGGCTCTTTATAGTTAAATTTAAAATAAACTAAAATTAAGTAAAATCTAAAATTCTGTGCCTTAGCCACACTGCCACATTTCTTGTACTTAAGAGCCACATGTTGCTGAGGGCTACTATCCTGGGCAGTGCAGATACAGAGCATTTCCATCACTGTAGAAAGTTCCGTTGGGCAGTGCTAGTCTAAATCATCTACCGTCTCATCACTGAATTGTGGAAACTTCCACTTATTCATGGTCATTGGCATTCATAAGTAAAGCATCTGCCACTGCCTCATAAGCTGTAACCTTGGGCACCAGCCTCTCCCGCCTGCATTTTCCCATCTGTGAAATGAGATTTGAACTAGAAAGTCCAAAGGTTATAGATCTCAAGGTAGAAATTTAGTATATGATGCCAGAATTGCCATCCCCCTGCCCCCCGATTTGTACCTCCACAGTGGGTTCTACCTGTGACATTTGTTCCCTCTGGACAGATGCAAAGCATCATGTTGGAAGAAAAACATGAATTCGAACTAGTGTCCTTTTTGAAGGGAGAAAACAGAATATTGGCTGGTAAATGGAACTTTGCAGTTACTCATATTTTAATTTCAGGCATATTTAATCACACTGACAGGCTAACACAACAAGGAGAACCTCCTGGCATTTAAACAAGCAGGTATATGTAGTTAAGAATTAAAATGGAAACATGATGCGTTTAAGTTTACTGACTGTGATACCGGACTTAGAATAACCCTAACATAATGTTTTCCAAGCTATGTTTCCTGGCCGTGTATGTCTACAGAGCAGGAGGAGAGAGGAGGAAATGGGGCTCAGTCTTCTCCCCTGTCCACCTCCCCTTTTATTGCTGAGGATCTGCAGACAGTCCTTCAAAAAGCAGGGGTGGGGATTCCTTGCTAAAAGAAAAATAAAATTTGAAAACAACTGCTGTAAATATGTCTTAATTCGCCCCTCCCCAAGACATGTTGTTATTCTGATTGATACTCTGGTGGTCTCATCCTTAGCCAGTAGAAGTTCATTTCCCTTGGCTCTTAAATTCTTCTGATGTCATCCAGATGCATACATCATACATAATAAAACTAGATGTCTGGCCTAATTTGAGGAATATTTAAAATAGCTTATTTGAAATATCTATTATTTAATACTGTGCTCAGCTATCCAGGTGTAACTGTGTTTGTTTATTTATTTAAGAGAGGGTGGGGAGGGGCAGAGGGAGAGGGAGACAGAGAATCTTAAGCAGGCTCCACACCCAGCACGAGTCTGACGAGGGGCTCGATCTCACAACTCTGAGATCGTGACCTGAGCCAAAATCAAGAGTCAGACATTTAACCTACTGAGCCACCCAGGCGCCCCAGGTATAACTTTAAATAGGTGAATATGTATGGTATAGAAATTATATCATGATAAAGTTGTTATTTAAAAACCAAATATTCAATTAGTACATGATAATGCTAGAAAAATTTCAACTCTGGAGTTACTTTTAAGGCTTTCTTTTTTCTCCTAAATTAAAAACTACAGAAAAGTATAAAAGATTCATATTCTGTTACACACACACCCATACACACACTTTGGGGATTGACCACACCTTACATTCCAGAGGCTGACTCAGCAGCCACTTTCAGCAGATTGTGTTATTCCCCTGAGGGGAAAGGGGGGGGAGCTCTGCCAAGGAGCCAATTGAAGGAACTCAGGCTTGATGTGCTGTGTCACTCACTTGCCCAGGCCTCCTCCTTTGCAAGGTATAACAAATGGCAGGTAAGAGTGTTGAGGTAGGTGGTTTGTCAGTTAACTTCCTTTATCTCAAAGGACTGGATTGAATTATTTTTGCTTGATGTTGATCTTTGCTTGAGGAGCTAGTACCCAATAATCTCTTCATGTAGATGATCATTTTGCGGATATTCACGAAGTCCCCACTGTTGGGAGCATCCAAAAGAAGCAGTACCATCTAGAAGTGAGATGGAAGCAGTTTGAGGACTTATATTTTGCATTGTGGGTGCCATTTTTTCCCCTCTTAGCTAGCTTTAATTTTATTTATATCTTGTTTTGGATGTACTTAATAAATTGAATTTTGCATTTTGCCTTTTCAGAAAAATTGGGCTGTTGGTTCCAAAGAACAAATCTGTGTAGTATTCTGTAGAACCAGGTCCAAGGTTTAGAATTTATGCCTTTAAATGTCTGATTTGCATTTGTACACAAACAGGAACCCACAGAGGCATGTATTTGGGTTTGCATGTGGGCGCATAACCACCCACATAGAGCCTTGATTTGTCAGCACAAGCATAGAAAATATGGTTGTAGTAGTCTCTCGCATGTCATTAATACTAGTTTGCTCCTTTTTCTGAAGAAGTCAGGGTTCAGATCATATCCGCCAGCTCATGGTTGGGCACCATGGACACAATGGTGACAGAACATAGTTGGACACCAGGGGGGACCACCCAGCATGGGAAAGAACATTTATTTCCTTGACTTGGAAACTTCAAGGAATGAGTAACACCAACACAGTGGGAGTTGAGTTGTTGTTAAAAGTACTTCCTAGGGGGGCACCGGGGTGGCTCAGTCCATTAAGCATCTGCCTTCTGCTCAGGTCATGATCCTGGGGTTCTGGGATCGAGCCCCGCATCAGGCTTCCTGCTCAGCAGGGAGCCTGCTTCTCCCTTTGCCTGCCGGCTCCCCCTGCTTGTGCTCTCTCTCTCTCTCTCTGACAAATAAACAAATAAAATCTTAAAAAAAAAAAAAGTACTTCCTAAATCTTGTGTCCTGATTTCATCATCTTCCTTCATTCTCCTCTAGGGAAAGACATTCCTGGACAGGCATCCCTGGTGTTTGATGTTGCGTTACTGGACCTCCATAACCCCAAGGATGGCATTTCCATTGAGAATAAGGTAGTCCCAGAAAACTGTGAGCGGCGAAGTCAAAGTGGGGACTTTCTCAGGTATCATTACAATGGCACCCTTCTGGATGGCACCTTCTTTGATTCCAGGTAAGGAAACAACTGGAGCCTTCACTCATCAGAGCGTCTTATTAAATACAGTCTACTTCTGGCTGGACCATTATCTGAATACTCTGTCAATGCTGATTTGTAGTTAGTATTTTCATCTCCAACATAGCTTTGTTTTCTGACATTGAATTCCTTCAGAGGCTGTTAGAACGGTCTCCTTCTTGGGGTCTGTGGGATATAAGTCTACAGGAAAACAGGAGAGACTCAGCCTCCCCCCACCGTCCCCTACAGCTGTGCTCCACTATCCAAGTAATGAAGCCAGCTATGGCATCCGGGATGGGAAGTGGCCAGAACTGAGGTCCGGGTGGTAGTATGAGAACAGAACAGACTTGGTACCAGGAAACCTGGGTTCTCGTCCCGGTGTATGGTGACTTTGGACAGTGTTTGACCTCCCTGAACTTAAGTGTGTGTGTGTGTGTGTGTGTTTAATATTTTATTTATTTATTTGACAGAGAGACAGCGAGAGAGGGAACACAAGCAGGGGGAGGGGGAGAGGGAGAAGCAGGCTTCCTGCGGAGCAGGGAGCCCGATGCGGTACTCGATCCCAGGACTCTGGGATCATGACCTGAATCGAAGGCAGATGCTTAACCAGTGTTTTCTCCCCGTAATTGGTACCTTTCTCAGAGATGGTTAAAGAGAGAAGGTACGTAAAGAGTGCTCTGTGAACTTCAAAGGCTACTGGAGGAGATGGGTTGTGTGCTTTCAGCTTCCTTCCCGATGCTGCAGAGGCGAATTACTGTGCCTCTGTTGTTATTCACAGTCCTGTTTTGCTTCTGAGGCTTCGCTTGCCCTTGTGCAGGTGGCTGAAGAGACAGCTTGCTCTGTCTTGCTCTTTCAAGTGGCGTGAGCTCTTTGGAAACCACCTCTGCAGCTTCCTGTGGAGCAAACAGGTAGTGACAGCAATCTACCTGTCTCTCTGAGGTTGTAGACTTCTGATTTCTTCTGTCATCCAAAAACAGTACAGAAGAATTTTTATATGGTATTATTTTGTTTGAATGATGTATCTTTCCTATTCTTAGGGTGTGTTCTTTTACAATTTTCATTTGATTTGGGGGGAAAAAGTAATAGTCACATGATTCAAAATTAAAACTAAGTGTGTATTAAGATATGTCCTATTACCCACCCCTTCCTACCTCACATCTCCCTCTCTCCTAGCCACTTGGAATTAACTACTTTCATTTATGTATGTATGTAAGCTTTACACCCAATGTGGAGCCTGAACTCACGACCCTGAGATCAAGAGTTGCACACTCCGCTGACTGAGCCAGCTAGGCACCCCTAAAATTAACCACTTTTCTTAATAAGTTTCTTTTTTATTCTTCCACTGTGTAGATTTTTTTTCTAATGCAGATATAAACAACTACAGATGTTATCTTATTTTCTCCCCTTTATAGCAGTATATAGTATATAGAATACACTACTCTGCCTCTTGCTTTTTTTTTCACCTTGGGATTTTTCCATATTAGTATATAAAGACACAGCTCAGGTCTTGATCTCAGGGTTGTGAGTTCAAGCCCCCCATTGGGCTCCGTGCTGGGCATGGAGCCTACTTAATAAAAAAATACATACATACCTACAAACCTGTATGTCTACATACATACATACATATATATACAGAGGGAGAAATTATTTATTTTTTCTGTCTGCATAGTGTTTCATTGGGTGAGTATTCCAAATTTAACTCTTCCCCTACTGATAAACATTTGAGTTGTCTTTACTCTTTTTCTATTACAGAAAACATTCAGTGTGTGTGTGTTATTACTTGTTACTTGGTGAGCTTGCTTCTGTCCATTATTCCCTTGGAATTCTATTAATTCTATTAAATTAATTAATTAAAATGAAAAAATCTAATTAAAAGACCATTTTTTCTAGTGTACACCAGATTTTTTTCCATATTAAAGGAACCACAGGGTGCCCAAGTGGCTCAGTCGGTTGAGTGTCCTGACTCTTGATTTCAGCTCAGGTCATGATCTCAGGGTCGTGAGATCAAGGCCCAACTTGGGCTCTGTGCTCAGCGGGGAGTCTGCTTGAGATTCTCTCTTTCCTTCTCCCTCTGCCCCTCCTTCTGCCTTCTCTCTCTCTGTCAAATAAATAAATAAATCTTAAAAAAAAAATAAAGGAACCACAATTTTTTTTTTTTAAGATTTTATTTATTTATTTGACAGAGAGAGACACAGCGAGAGAGGGAACACAAGCAGGGGGAGTGGGAGACACAGAAGCAGGCTTCCCAAAGAGCAGGGAGCCCGATGCGGGGCTCGATCCCAGGACCCTGGGATCATGACCTGAGCCGAAGGCAGACGCTTAACGACTGAGCTACCCAGGTGCCCCAGGAACCACAATTTTATTAGGTTTTAAAAAAGCTTTCCATTTTAGTGCATTGGGATCTAATCCATCCTGATAGCTGTGTAATATCCTATTATATGGATTTGCCTTAATTTAGGTAATCAATCCCAACTGTTTTCTACCCTTTGTTATTGAAGCGTAGTTGACATACAGAGTTATATTAGCTTCAGGTGTACAACCTAGTGATTCAACAATTATACACATTGCTCAGTGCTTATCATGATACGTAGAGTCACCATCTGTTGTTTTCTACCTTTCGACATTCTAAGTAGGGCTGCGGTAATTATTTTGGCAGCTAAATCTACGTAAGATTGTTTCCTTGGGATAGATTTCTAGAAGAATCTCTGGGTCAAAGGTTTCATGTATTTTTATAGTTTTTGATATACACAACGAAGTTGTCCTCAAGGAAGGTTTTAAACCCCATCACTGTCTAAAAGTGCTCCATTTCCTCAAACTTGGTAACACTGAGAATCATTTTTAAATTATCTTTGCCAATTTGTAGGAGAAAAATGGAACCTTATAGTTTTAATCTGAATTTCTTGATTGCTGTTGAGGTTGAAATTGTTTCAAATGTTTATTACTAGACCATTTGTATATCTTCTTTTGTGATTTATCTGTTTGTATCTTTTGCCTGTTTTTATGTTGAAGGTATTAGTATTTGTCCTTTCCTTATTGATTTGAAGATAGAAGACCTCTGTACATTAAAGATAGTAACCCATTGATGACTGTGTATTGTCAAAAGCATATTCTGTGTTTATTCGCATTTTTATTTTGGTTATTGTGATTTTGGACCTATTTAAATGTAAACTTTTTATGTTGTTAAATACATTTACCTTCTCCTTTATGGTGTCCTCTATTCTTATATAAATTATTACATATTCTGTCTTTGGGGACTTGCTAGAAATAAAAAATCTGTTCCTCTAGAGTATATAAACATTTGTCTATATTTTCCTCAAGCCCCTTTAATGGTTTTATATTTTTATCCTTTAAAATATTCTTTATTAAAATTTCTATTTTAAAAAGTATTATGGGGGCGCCTGGGGGGCTCAGTCGTTAAGCGTCTGCCTTCGGCTCAGGTCATGATCCCAGGGTCCTGGGATCGAGCCCCGCATCGGGCTCCCTGCTCTGCGGGAAGCCTGCTTCTCCCTCTCCCACTCCCCCTGCTTGTGTTCCCTCTCTCACTGTCTCTCTCTGTCAAATAAATAAATAAAAAATCTTTAAAAAAAAAAAAAAATAAATAAAAAAAAATAAAAAGTATTATGTTGTTGGGTGCCTGGCTGGCTCAGTTGGTAGAGCATGTGACTCTTGATCTCGGGGTTGTGAGTTCAAGCCCCATGTTGGGCATAGAGCCTACTTAAAGAAAAGTAGTAGGTTCTTATTGTATAAGTGAAACAATACAAAGATGTGTAATAAAATGTAATAATTTCCCATTAGCCCCTTTAGTCCCCTGAGGTAAATATTAATAACCTTCCACAATGTCTCTCCATGTTCATAAATCTTTCATGTTTAAATCTTCAATCCATCTGGAATTTATTGTGGTATTCAGTGTGACAATAAGGATCTAATTTTATGTTTTTCCAGATGGCTAGCTAGTTTTTCAAACACCCTTTACTGAAAACTATTTTTCCCTTGTCTAAAATGTGACTTTTTTTTTTTTGGAAGATTTAAAAATTTTTTTTTTAAGATTATTTATTTATTTGTCAGAGAGCGCGCGCACACAAATGGGAAGGGGCAGGCAGAGCAGCAGAGGGAGAAGCAGGCCCCCCGCTGAGCAGGGAACCTAATGCGGGGCTCGATCCCAGGACCCCGGGATCATGACCTGAGCCGAAGGCAGACACTTAACCGACTGAGCCACCCAGGCGTCCCAAGATTTTAGTTTTTTTAAAATAATCTCTATACCCATTGTGAGGCTCAAACTCAAGTACTTCTCTCTCCACAGGAAGCCAGTGTTTTTAATTTCATAGGTCTTCCACACATATACAGTGAAATACTTACATTCTCTCAGTTTAATTTTTTACAGGAATGAGAGCTTGCTATATCCTGTACCTTCCAAACAGCATTTTTAAGTTTTGTGGCTTTTTGTTTTTTTTAAGTAATCTCTACCCACAATGTGGGGCTCAAACCCATGACCCTGAGATCAAGAGTTGCATGCTGTCCTGACTGAGTCAACCAGGTGCCCCCAAAACATAATTTTTATTCATTCATTCATTCATTTAAAAAATTTATTTATTTATTTTAGAGAGAGCGAACACAAGTAGGGGGAGGGGCAGAGGGAGAAAGAGAAGCAGACTCCCTGCTGAGCATGGAGCCTGATGGGGGCTCTATCTCATGACCTCGAGGCTATTACCTGAGGTGAAATCAAGAGTAGGACACTCAACAGACTGAGCCACCCAGGCGCCCCTCAAAACATCATTTTAAATTGTTTTTTTTTTCCAGATTAATTTTTGAGTTCCTCTCCTCCCCCATACACACCACTCGGATTTTGATTGGAATTGTTTCAAAATTCATAAGTTAGTTTGGGGGAGCACCCCCTGGGGAACATGATGGATTCCCATTTAAGCCCTCTTTTAAAGTTATTCGAAGTTCTCTACATTTCATGGCCACTCTGCTCCTTTGTTCTCGTCTTCTGAGGCTCTTTCCTGCCTCTTGGCCTTGGCCTCACTGTTACCCCAGTGCTTTCCCCTGTGCAGATCCCGCCTCCTCAGTGTCCGCTGTCTCCCCCAACCCCATGGAACCTTTGCTGTTTCACCCAGTGGCTCAACCTTCTCTGAGGCACCTGCCATCTCCCACTGCTTAGTGTCCCTTTATAAGGAACCCCATCTGGGAGGTGTCCTCCTCTTTCCTGAATGCTGATGATCTCCAAGTACTGGCCAGAGAGCTAGTAACCAGGGGTAGGTGAGAGAATGTTAGGGGGCCAAGCCTGCCTTCCTTGGCTGTGTTCTCATCCTGGCCTTCCTGGCCCATGTGAGGGGCTGAGGGCTGGAACTCCACAATGTGGGGGAAAGGGTATTTCTCCATAGCCTCTTCTGGGGGGCTATGTAGATGATCGGCTTCCTGGGTGAGGAGAATCATCAGTTATTGTCATTTTTCACGGCCCTTGGCTTTGTGTTTGGTGTCTGAGGGCTACTGAGGAGGGAGAACCCCTCACAGCTCAGTCTTTTCATCCCCCTGGCCCCACTCGGCTGGCCATCGTCTCTGAGGCAGTCATCCTTTGGCTGTGTTTGAGGTAATGGTGGAACGGACTGGCTCTTTCAGGACAGGCTTTTTGCCACATGAGTGCAGATCACTGTGGTTCAGACTTTGGTAGTAGACGTGGCATATTAAGTTTTATTATTTTATTCTAGAAACATCTGGCTTTGGGGAATTGATTGCTGTCCTCACCAAACTCTCAGGAATCGGATTCAATTGGCAGTTTATACAAAGGCTGGATCTCTCCCCTGAGCAGAATGCTTGGGCCTCCTGCCAGTGGCACTTGGGAAACCCAAGTAACTCACCAGAAGGTCGCTTGGTGAGCGGGGATTACATTAGGAAGAGCCATCCAGGCTCTGGTAGGGACTGCAGAGTTGAACTGCTCTCGTATTTGTGTTACTTTTATGGCAATCCAAATATTCTATCTCATATATACAGATATTCTCTTCTTTTTTTTTTTAAAGATTTTATTTATTTATTTGACAGAGAGAGAGAGAGAGAGATCACAAGGAGGCAGACAGGCAGGCAGAGGGAGAGGGAGAAGCAGGCTCTCTGCTGAGCACAAAGCCTGATGTGGGGCTTGATCCCAGGACCCTGGGATCATGACCTGAGCCGAAGGCAGATGCTTAACCATCTGAGCCACCCAGGCGTCCCCAGATATTCTCTTCTTTAGATACTGGAGACATTGTCCTTGTGACAGATTCTTAGTTTCTAATAAGGGCCACCCTGGATGCTTTTTGCATTAACTTGACCCGGTTACCAAGCACAGTCCAATGTATAGTAGCTGCATTTCTGTGTGGTTGCTTCTTGTCATGTGCTTCCCATCCATAACCTGACCAAGCCAGAGGGAGGGAGGGCTTGTTTCTGGGAGTGTTTTTGTACACAGCTGCTCCCACTCTGTGTGTGTGAGTTCTTGGGAATGTGGGTTCTCAGGGGAGCCTGTTTCCAGGCTGTGTCCTCACGTTCTAAGTTTCAGCCTATTCCAGGGTCTGGAGTGCTCTGCCTTCCTGTTGCCTCGTGGTGCCAACTAACGTACCCAGCTGCTGTGGTGTTGGTTGTGAGGAACCTCTTTCTTTCCTTCTTTCTAGCTACTCACGGAACCGCACCTTTGACACGTACATTGGGCAGGGCTACGTGATTGCTGGCATGGATGAAGGTCTAC
This sequence comes from Phoca vitulina, assembly GCF_004348235.1. Taxonomy (NCBI): domain Eukaryota; kingdom Metazoa; phylum Chordata; class Mammalia; order Carnivora; family Phocidae; genus Phoca; species Phoca vitulina. The sequence continues at coordinate 36,764,697 of NW_022589707.1, read as the reverse complement.
TGGGTGTTTGCATCGGCGAGAAGCGGAGGATTGTGGTTCCCCCTCACCTCGGCTATGGAGAGGAAGGAAGAGGTGAGTGCTGGCTGCTTCCAAGCAGTCAGGGCTTCTTGAGGGCCAAAATGTGGAAGCTGAAGTCCCACTAAAGACTTGAATGTCCAAATAGCTTTGGTTTCTAGAAATGGTCTATTCTTTCCTCTTGTCTCCACTGCCTGTTTTCCTATTTGGAAATTCTTAGACCTACGCCAAATTTGAAAGAACTGTGAGATGAACTCTTAGATTCATCAACTGTTAACATCTTGCTGTGTTTATTTTCTCTAATTACGTTTTTTTGTTTGTTGCTGTTGTTGTTGAGCCATTTGAATGTATATTGCAAACCTCCCCCTTTTTGTTTTTTGTTTTTTAACAGTTTTATTGAGGTATAATTTATATGCCATAAAATTTATCCATTTTAAGTGTACAATTCAGTGACTTTTAAAGATTTATTTATTTATTTTAAAGAGAGAGAGCATGAGCTGGAGGGGCAGAGGGAGAGGGAGAGAGAATCTCAAGCAGACTCCATGCTGGGCACAGAGCCCGACACAGGGCTTGATCCCACGACCCTCAGATCGTGACCTGAGCCGAAACCAAGAGTCGGATTCTTAACCAACTGCACCACCCAGGCATCCCCAATTCAGTGACTTTTAGTAAATGTAGTGAGTTGGGTAACCATCACCCTAACCCGATTTTAGAACACTTTTGTTACTCTAATAGCAAACCCCCTTTTATTTTGTTTATTTATTTTTAAAAGATTTTATTTATTTGTCAGAGCACAAGCAGGGGAGCGGCAGGCAGAAGGAGAAGCAGGCTCCCCGCTGAGCAAGGAGCCTGATGTGGGACTCGATCCCAGGACCCTGGGATCATGACCTGAGCTGAAGGCAGATGCTTAACCGACTGAGCCACCCAGGTGTCCCAGCAAATCCCCTTTTAAATATTATACAAATGATACATGTTGACTTTAGAAAAAAGAAAATACAGATAATGAAAGAAAACAAAAATCTCCCATAATCCCATCATGCAGGAATAAACATTGTAATGTGGTGGGCGGAATAGCCGCCCCAAAAGATGTCCCCGTCCTATCCCCAGAACCTGTGAATATGTTACCTTACATAGTGGAGGGGATTTTGCAGATGTGATTAATGTGAGGATCTTGAGAGGGGGAGATTATTCTGGATCATTCAGGTGGCCTTGATGTACTTACAAGAGCTTTTGTAAGAGGGAAGCAGGAGGTCAGAGAGAGGAGAAAATGCTAAGCTGCTGGCTTGGAAGTTGGAGGAAGGGGCTACAGGTTAAGGAATGAGGGCAGCTATAGGGAGCTGGAAAAGGTGAGGAAACAGATTCTCCCCCGAAGCCTCCAAAAGGAATGCATCCCTGCCAACACCTTGAATTCAGACTTTTGACCCTCCAGAGTTATGAGAATAAATCTGCATTGCTTTAAGCCACCAAATTTGTGGAAATTTGTTATAGTAACAATAGGAAACTAATACAACCATGAAGTGAAAATACACATCCACCTACACTAATAAATACAATAAATTCTTTTTCTTTTTCTTTTAAGTAAACTCTGCCCCCAGTGTGGGGCTCAAACTTACCACCCCGAGATCAAGAATCGCATGGTCTACTGACTGAGCCAGCCAGGTGCCCCATTAAATTTTTGATTTGTAAAAGCCACACCAGTTCACAGCTTAAGACATATTCAACAGGCCTTGCTTCATGTCCTGTTTGTGTCTTGATGCTCCATTGTTTTGTATCCTGTAAACTTCTACTCAAATACATACAGAAATAGACAAATACTTTCTGAGTGTTCGTGTTTTGCTAAGCCCTCAGGATTAATCCTTCGTTTCTCTAAAAATAACATATTAATGGAAAACATTTGCTTAAATTATTTTTTTCCTTTTGGCTTTCTACCAAGTATGAGACAGAGCTCTGCAAAGAATTATATAAGGCTCTGGGAAACATCCAAAGGCTCATAAATTCTGTAGGTATGAGGCTGCTTTATCCCAAATCATATGTTGTTGTGGGGGCTGGGACACTCTGACAGGTACCACCCAGGTGCTCTTGCACAGGGGCGGGGGGGGGCACCTCTTTCTTCTTTGGATTAGTGTCTCCCTGGCCTCTTTGTGGGTTTTGCATAGGACTTAATGCTAATCCCTCAGGGACTGACCCCAGAAGGGTGTCAGGACATGGAGGACATACCACAGGGCCAAGCACATAGTAAACATTCAATAAATATTTGTGGAAGGAATGAGATGCTGGGCTCTCCATTGGGTTCTCCAGCTCCATTCTTGGCATTTCATTTTGTTGAGGCCATTTTTCCCCTGTGGGGTTAGTGGAAGGGAGTGAGTAGGCCTTCTGGAAAGGCTCTGGCCCTCCGCTATCTACTCTGTTCCACAGGGTCCGCTCTGAAATTCGGATGCGTGGCTGTGTTTGTAGCCCTGAAGGGGAGAATGGATTCTGTCCGAGGGGTTGTGGAAGCATTGCTTCCTCATTTTCTGTTCCCCAATTTCCAAATTACCTTCTAAACACTGTTAGATTGGGAATATAGGATTATCATGAGAATTAAATAAATCAATACATAGAAAGCACTTAGAAGTGTGCTTGGTACTTAATAAGCATCCATTGTGTGTATGTGTGTGTATGTTAGAGAGAGCAGCCAAGAAATAGACACAGAAAAATATGTGGCAGGGATGGGGGGGGCTGTTGGTTTTCACACATCTGAATTCTTTCTATAGCTGTGCTGTTTTCTTGAACAAGGTCTATCTGAATTGGTTTTCTTATTTGTAAAATGCTAATGAAAGTATTATACATCCTTGATTCTAAGTAACACTAATCTTTATTTATTTATTTTAAAGATTTTATTTGTTTATTTGACAGATAGAGAGCACAAGCAGGGGGAGTGGCAGGCAGAGGGAGAAGCAGGTTCTCTGCTGAGCAGGGAGCCGGACATGGGGCTCGATCCCAGGACCCTGAGATCATGACCTGAGCCGAAGGCAGCTGCTTAACTGACTGAGCCACGCAGGCGCCCCTAAGAAACACTAATTTTTAAAAAATGATTTATTTACTTATTTTGGAGAGCACACCTGCAAGCGGGGGGGGGGGGAGGGGCAGAGAGAGAGAGAGAATCTCAAGCAGACTCCCCGCTGAACGTGGAGCCCTAAGCGGGGCTCAGTCCTACAACCCATGAAAGCATGACCTGTGCTAAAACCGAGTCAAATGCTTAACTGACCAAGCCACCTAGGCACCCCCTAAGTAATACTATTTACAAAGCTTTTACATTTAAGCTTCTCTGAAATGGTCTAGGGGTGTATTTAACCACAGATGCATATGTTTAAGGTGTCCCCCTGCCCCTCTCCAGCCCCCTGAGAAGCGGTCATTAAATTCATGGAGGAGCATCTGCTAATCCTGGATTTATGGTAATCCCCCACAAGGTTGCTGCAGGGATTTAATGAGAGAGTGTAGGGGTGCCTGGCTGGCTCAGTTGGCAGAGCATGCGGCTCTTGATCTTGGGGTCAGGAGTTCAAGCCCCCGTTGGGTGTGGAGATTACTTAAAAATAAAATCTTTAAAAAAATGAGAGTGTATGTGAAAAATACCTTTGTAAACTGTAAAACGTTATTCAGATGTGAGGTAATGTTTTCAAACGTGGAGATGATGGAAAAGAAAAGTATACTAATAATTTAGTGTAGAAGAGATAGGGTGTGTTGTAAAAGTACTTTTATCAACTGTTAGGTGTACTATATCATAAGGGGTGTATATGGGCCAGCTTTGGCTAGGAGTTTCTCCCCTGTGAAGTTTCTGTTAGTTTAGTTTCTCTTGCACAGTGATGGGGGACTGGAGTGATTTTTCACTCTGCAGCAGATTTTCTCATCTTACCTCTTCTGTAGGAGCCAGGTGAGCCTTAATGTGGCTGAGTTTAGTTTCCTCATCTGTGAGGAACTCAGCCATACATCTTTCAAGCTCATTGATCCCATGGGCAATAGCTATCCTCTTGAATTGTAGTCCAAACTGTGTTCTTAACTGACTGTGTGACCCTGGGCAAATCTGTGCCTCAGTTTCCTCATGAGGGTCAGGTTACTTCTAACGGCTCTTCCAGCTTCAGTTTCCCAGTATTCTGTAGGTTTTCCTGTCTAGGTCTCCGTGTTTCTCACTGGAGGTCTGCGGGGACATCCCTGGTGACACTGGGGAGAGACGCATGCTACCGCTTGGAGGACTCACTCGTTAATTTCCTATGTCTGACCTTTAGGGAATATCCCTGGTTCGGCCGTGCTGGTGTTTGACATCCATGTGATTGACTTCCACAACCCTTCCGACTCCATCAGCATCACCTCCCACTACAAGCCTCCTGACTGCTCCGTGCTGAGTAAGAAGGGGGATTACCTCAAGTATCACTACAATGCCTCGCTTCTGGATGGGACTCTGCTGGATTCCACGTAAGGGCCACTGGGGACAGTAGGGGCGTAAACCTGGAGGATAACAGCCATAGGTTCCCAGGATTCTCCTTTGCTTTTCATCAGATCCTGGTTGAGAGCTTTTCTCTCCATGCTTCCTCACTGCTCAGGTGCATTATTCTAAAAGTTCCCTATGAATGGTCTCACCTTGCTCCTGTGAAATTGTCTTTCTGAAAAACAGATGTCATCTTCTAACTGCTGTCTTTAAAAATTAACCCACAGCTACATTACAAGCTCCACAATCTGGCACATCAGGCTGTATTTGTCAGCTCCGATCTGCTTGACTGATCTCATCTTCTGTTAGGGCCCATTTTTTTCCCTCATAGAGCTGCCATGTGCAGTGGTGCAAGATGTGCACTGTTTAAACCCTTCCTTCTGGCCAACTTCTGCTCAGGCTAAAATGTCCTCCCTTTTTGCAAAGTCTTTCCTTAATTCCTAGGAAGAATCAGCTGCTCCCACTTCTGTGTCTCATAATGTTTTAAGTTATTATTTTTATTAGCAAAACATAGTTATTTTTGTTTCTATCTCTGTTGCTGGTCTGAATACCTTAGAGAAACCCAACATGTTTATTCATATTTTCATTCCTTACACCTAGCCCAGAGCATAGCACAAAGGGAGCATTTTATTTTTATTTATTTATTATTACTATTATTTTAAAGATTTTATTTTTATTTATTTATTTGACAGAGAGAGACACGGCAAGAGAGGGAACACAGGCAGGGGGAGTGGGAGAGGGAGAAGCAGGCCTCCTGCCGAGCAGGGAGCCTGATGTGGGGCTCAATCCCAGGACCCCGAGATCATGACCTGAGCTGAAGGCTTAATGACTGAGCCACCCAGGCGCCCCTAGGGAGTATTTTATAAATGTTAATTGATTGAGATGAATCTGAAATTTTATTAGTAGGAATCAACAGTATAAATGGGTATCATTGGTCAATTTTGGTAAAAAGGAGCTTCTTATGTTTCTGAATCTTTAAATGTAATTGTAAGTAAAATATTCTCTTCTCTGGGAAAGAAACATTTTCAGCCTTCCTTTATATGTCTATATAAGTATATCCATTTTCGTACTGAGCCTGACTTAGATTCCTAAGTTTGGGCTGGGGAGAAAGAAGGGCTTCATATAAATATGTGTTGCTGCATTTATGCTGCATGAGGAGGGCCTTCTCTCCCTCCCACCTGCCCCTCTGCCTTCCAGCTTCAGGTGACATTGTTGGGGAGGGGCTGGCAAGAGCCAGACATGGAGACGGAGCCCTAGGGACATGCTCTTCAGAGCATTCTCTCTGGTGCTACGAGATCCTGTATATTAATGCATTTAGTGTTTTTCATCAGATCTAAAATGTGTTGATTATTAGAAGCATTACTTTATGTATCTCTAAGAAAGTAAAAACGCTGCCCCCAAATTAACATGCTGCTAATCATAAAGTGTATCACAATTACAGAGATGTTAAAATGTGAAACTATGTGCATTATAGAATCAATGAAATATGTACTAGCTTCCGGAGCTCAGATTTACAAGGACCTGCTTTACAACAAACCTCCTTGCATTAATATTAGAAGCCTTTGGAGGGCAGCGGAGAAGAAACATGGCTTGTTGCTTGGGGGATCAAGTGAGCTTAGGGTCCACAAGTTTAGAATAGTCTGTAAGGTCAATGGCTTGCTGTCACTGCTCTTGCTAATGTTCATATTCTTGTCTGGTGCTCTTACTCTGGGGCGGGGGTGAGGGGAAGTGGGGGTGGAAAATGAACAAAGGAATTCCTTCTCAATGGGTTCAGGATATGCTTCTTGTGGAGGGTGGGGAGAATCAGCCTTCCTGCCTTCTAATGTTTGGTGGATTCATAACATTCCTGCAGAGTCTCCAGGAGCCACGTGCTGTTCCTTCCTCTTATCAGACTCCATTCTAGACCATGGGAGTCATTTGTGTTCCATGTAAATCTACACCGAAGAGTAATATCTGGCATCCCTGCTGGTCTGTTCTGGGTGTGAGCTTCAGAATAATGGGAAAATAGGATGTATGGTGGGTGTTTGCCTCCTGTGTGTGGGAGAGGAAGATGAGACTGCTCCCACCCCGAGCCTTCCACCTTCCACGGGCTCTGTAAACAAGGAGGCCGGTGATGCTGTGGGCACTTTTCATCAGCATAAGAGAAGCTGGCTGCCGAGAGGATGGAGGGGAAATGTGGGCGAAGAGCCAGAGAGGGTGGCCTGCAAGTGGGCAGCAGGAAGCTTGCAGTGGATGGGAAGCCGGGAATGCACAGAAGGAATGAGGAGAATGTCAGAGAAAAACTGGCTAAATAAATAAATAAATAAAAGGTTGATCTGAGGAGGAAGAATTAGTGGGGCATTGGAGGTGATACATGAAAGCAAAATGTTTGCTGGGAGGATTTTCTTAATGTGTGTTTATATTGGCCTCAGAGAAGAAGAATAAGCCTTTGTTATTTGACGACTAAATAAGATTTTGACTATTCTGTAAGACTTTGAAACAGAGTAGTCCCATGGGAGGTCCCCAGGGGTCCCTGGAGGAAGGCAGTGTGAGGGTGTCTCTGTGCTGCTGACAAAGGACGAATTGTGTGGGAGGCGGGACAGAGGACATCCTGCTCCCTCCCATAGGCCTTGGGCCAAGGCAGCCTATGCCCGAGTTGGCTTTGTTTTGGTTTCGTCCCAGGTAGGACAGATGCAAACTCTGTTTCGGTTTGTGGGTGCCTGACAACCAGCCTGGCCCTGGGAACCAGTTTCAGAAGGGAAGGTGGCGGTAGCCCTGCCCCCAGGGGAGGCTGGGAAGCCTGAGAAGGAGAAGTGACCCAAAGGGGCGCTGTCGCCACCTGGTAACGGGCAGATACTGGGGAGGCTTTTCCTCCTTGCTATTGAAGAATAGCTCCATTGTTCGTCTTTAGGGAGTGGTAGAAAGCAGGAGTGCCATGCGTTTGGGAAGAGATTTATTTTCAGTAGCAACCGAGGTGATGGAGCCCCAACTTTTATTTATGTGGATTTCCCCGGGATGGTGGACATCAAGGATAATTTCAACCATGGCTCAAGTTAAACTTTCAGTTACTTTTCTAAAGTCAAGAACTATTACAGACATAAGCACTTCACACCCTCAAGGCCATCCCCTTACTGAGCTCTTTATGCTTGTTCTCCTGGCTGCCAGCAGACTTATTTTATTTACTCTTAAGAACACCCCTGTGAGATGGCTCTCACTGTCTCCGGTTTCTAGATGAGGAAATGGAGGGATTTTATTTCTCAAGGTCCAGTTAAGTGGCAGAAGCAAGATTCAAACTCAGGTCTTGCTAAATCCGAAACCCAGGGTCTTTATTACATGTTTTTCAAATTCTCATGAAAATTCCTTACTGGGGTATTGATTAGTCATAAGAGCAGTCCAAAGGACTTCCTTTTCCCTGGAATCATTGAGAAGTAGGTTGCCACCATGATGTCTCATCACCCCTGAGTACATTCGTGCACCTTTCCTACAAATGTGGACATGCTCCTGCATAATTCAACACACACTTTATAGCCACAGAGTTAACACTGGTATGTTACTGTCTTTTAATCCTCAGACCCCACCTAGGTTTTGCCAGTTGTTCCCATAAGGTCTTTTATAGCAAAAGGATCCCATTCAATATGCTCCAGTGCTCTGGAATGGCTCCTTGGACTTCCCTTGATTTTCTTGACACTTTCGAAGATTATACTTTCATTATTTTGCAGAATGTTTCTCAATTTGGGCTTGTCTGATGTTTTCTCCTGATTAGACAGGGGTTTTTTATTTTTGGCAGAAAGATCACAGAAGAGATGTAGATGTGTTCTCATGAATACACTCTCAACTACCAGTGGGTTGCTGACCTAACCGGGGACTCTTCTGTTTCCTTTTCAGGTGGAATTTAGGCAAGACATATAATATTGTTTTGGGATCTGGACAAGTTGTGTTGGGAATGGATATGGGTCTCAGAGAGATGTGCGTTGGAGAGAAACGGACAGTGGTCATTCCACCCCACCTGGGCTATGGGGAGGCTGGTGTGGGTGAGTAAGCAACAAACAGCATTACAGGGTGTTTGGGGCATGTTCACAGTCTGAATGTTGTGCTTTTGGGAGGCGCCATATTTAGAACCACGGTATGCTTCTTCCATTTAAAACCCAAAGACAGGGCGCCTGGGTGGCTCAGTCGGTTAAGCGGCTGCCTTCGGCTCAGGTCATGATCCCAGGGTCCTGGGATCGAGCCCCGCATCGGGCTCCCTGCTCAGCGGGGAGTCTGCTTCTCCCTCTCCCTCTGCCTACTGCTCTGCCTACTTGTGTTAAATAAATAAAATTAAAAAAAACAAACAAACCAAAGAATCAGGGCTGCCTGGCTGGCTCTGTTGGTAGACATACAACTCTTGATCTTGGGGTTGTGAGTTCGAGCCCCACATTGGGTGTAGAGATTATTTAAAAATAAAATCATAAAAAAAAAGAAACAAAAAAAACCCCAAAGAATCTTTGGGTTTAGAATTAATATTATTAATCAGTTAATATTATAATATATAATCATGTTATACATTTTATATATAATTAAAATGTGTTTATTGTATATCTAATATAATATTAATACTATAACACATGATAATATAATAATGTCATGAGTTAATACTTAAATTTAGCATCTTTGTTTAAAGAGTCCTGTGAATTCAGTGTTAATGCCCCACACCTCCTTAAGAAAGCAGGAGTTTCTGTGAAAAAACGCCTTCGGTCTTTAAACCCATGTGTGGGAAATGTCCCTAAAAGGAGTTTTCCCAGTGATTTGTGTTAAGTGAAGCTGAGGCTTCCTTCTGGAACAGGTTCCTGGGACAGTGGAATGCTACAGGCCTTTGCTTTTCACTTCTCCTGAACCTGTAAGCTATCCATGAAGATTTCCTTTAGGAAGAGATGAGTGTCAAGTTCGGAAATACTAGCTTTACCTTGCCCTCACAGCTGGTATGGTTGACTTCATGATTTGGGCCAAAATGAGTCCTACACATAGGGGATTTGGGAACCCCATCTTCTTCAATGTTTTATGTTCCTACTTTCTGGAGATGGGAAGTGCCAACTTATAAAAGATACACTTTGGGTTGATTTTCTCTTTTTCACAATTTTTTTTTTTTTGGCTCAGCCCAAGGAGCATGTGACTCTTGTTCTCAGGGTCGTGAGTTTGAGCCCCATGTTGGGTGTAGAGCTTATTTAAAAAAAACAAAACAAAAAAACCCCCGCAACTGCCTGCTAGTCTCCCCAATCCAAGAAGAAACACTTAAAAAAAAATGTGTACCCTATCAGACCATGGGATATATAATAAGTATTTGTAATATATAATAATTTCAAATAAGACATATTATATATGTGTATATATATTCACATGCTTATGTAATTTCTTTTGGGTTCATACTGTATATACTGTTCATAAATTTGTTTTTATAGTCATACTTTAGATCAGGATTTTAAGGCATACTGTAATATTCTGAAGGTTCTGCTGTAGGATTTATTCAAAAGTTCTACAACTATAGTCTCTACTAGTGGCTTTCAAACTTTTTCACCAAGACATACAGTAAGAAATAAATTTCATGGGGGTACCTGGGTGGCTTAGTCGGTTAAGCATCTGACTCCTGGTTTCAGCTCGGGTCATGATCTCATGAGTCATGGGATCGAGCCCCACTTTGGGCTCTGCACTCGGTGGGGAGTCGGCTTGAGATTCTCTTCTTCTTCCTCTGCCCCTCCCCCTGCATGTGTGCACACGCACTCCTTCTCTGTCTTCCTCTCTCTCTCTCTCAAATAAATAAAAACTTCTTAAAAAAAAAAATACATTTTATCTCCCCATCTGTAGTACACATAAGCATGCAATTTATACATATATACATATACATTTAGTTTTATATATAAAATTGAACTCAAGTTTCATAAAAGCATACCTATCCTTTCTAGGTGTAGTGTATCCTTATCTATTCTATTCTTAATTAAAAAAAATGCTGGTCACCATCCTGTAAATGGATTTCATGACCCACTAATGGTCACTACCTACAGTTTGGAAAAAACCTCTTGCTGGTGTGGAACTTTCTTGCTCTCACAAGAAATGCTTGCCACCCATGAGGCAGTTGGAACCCTGGGTGAGGGGAAGGAGGTTGAGATGGGCATGCCCGCTGTCTGGTGGCACTAACACTGTCTCTTCCCCTGTCGGTGAGGCAGATGGAGAAGTGCCCGGCAGCGCCGTCCTGGTGTTTGACATTGAGCTGCTGGAGCTCGTGGCCGGTCTGCCTGAGGGGTACATGTTCATATGGAATGGCGAGGTGTCACCCAATCTCTTTGAAGAAATCGACAAGGATGGTAATGGAGAAGTCCTCCTCGAAGAGGTAACTGACCTTTGAAGGAAAGCGGGACTAAAGGAGCCAGGGGAGCCTTATTGGGGCAGGGGATCCATTCTGAATGTGAAGCCTTCCTAGAGTGAGGAGGACACCTGTGCCTCTTTCTTGCCATGATGGTAACCTGCACACGCTTGTGTACCAAGCACTTCTGTACACATGCTCTAAGTTGAAGCTCGCAATTCCTCTTTGAAGAAACTGAAGCCCTGAGGGGTATGGGGCTTGATTCCAGGGCTCACAATTCAACTCTCAGTTCCTGGGTGCTCACTGTGTGCCTGCATTATGCTAAGAGTTTTTCACATATATTATCTTGCCTGGCCCTTGTGGCAGCCATGTAGTCATCATCCCTGTTTCAGAAGAAGCAGCTGAGCACAGAGAAGGTAAATGGTTTGCCCAGGGTCACACAGCTACCCAGTGGTTTGAGCCAGGATACATATCCTGGTCTTGATCACCTAGGTGCTGGGTGGTTTCTCCTGTAGCGAATGCCCCTTCGTGGCGCTGGGCAGTAGACTGGTCTGTCTTGTCACACCCTGCTAAATTCCACTGCTCTGCCCATTCTGTATCTGCTTATTCAAGGACAGGGCTCCAGCCTTCTCCACTTTCTGACATCAGTCGCATTTTCCTGGCTATTGGGTGGTTCACATGCTCTTCTTTTCCCTTCTCTTGGTGCATCTTTCCATTTCTTTTATTTCTTTGCTCCCTTCACAGCAAAAATGGCAAAACTCTTTTAAACCCACTCCTGTTAGACATTTGTCCCTCCATGTCACTGAACCTGGTCTTGCTAAGGTGACTGGTGCCTTTCATGTTGCCGCAACCAGTGGTCACGTTTCACTCTCCTCGAACTTGGACAAAGCCAACTGCTTCGCAGGATGCCTTCTTTCCCTGGCTTCCAGACCACACTTTCTTGGTTTTCCTTCGCCTTCACGAGTCCGTCCTTCTCAGGAATCTTCTCCCTGATCTCTTCATGTCAGAGTGCCCCAGCCTGAAGTCCTGAGCTTGTTACCTTCTCCACCTTAACATCACTTCCTGGGTGATCTCAGTCCCGTGGCTTTGCCATCCATAGCCCCGTGACATCCAAACTTGTAGCTCCAGTCCAGTCTTCTCTCTCTACTTCAGACTCCTACATCTAACTACCCACCGGATATCTTCACTTTCTGAACTCCTGCTACGTCCCTCCTCTGGTCTTGCTTCACCCAAAGCCTTCCTCATCTCCTCTGATGGCAACTCTCAGGCAAGAGCACTCAGTCATCTTCGACTCCCCTCTTTCTCACATAGGCTATAATTAATCCAGCAGGAAATCGTTCTAGCTCTATCTTGAAAATTTATCCAGAGCCTGACCACTTCTCACCATCTCCACTCTATAGCATTGTGGTCCAGTGCCTGCTGTGTCTGGCTTGGACCTCCACGAAGGTCTTCCTGCTTTCACCCTTGCCCCTCACAGCAGCCAGAGTGAGCCTTCTAAAACTTAAAGTGGATCATGGCTCGCCTTGTCTCAGAACCCTGAAAAAGACCCCCATTTCCAAAGTTTTCACAGTGGCCTGGAAAGGCCCCCACAAAGGTTCTCCCTGACCTGGTCACTGTAACTTCCTCTCCAGCTGCTCCTTCCCACCACCACCAGGCATGCACCCCCCTTGGGCCTTTGCACCAGTTGTCTCTCCTCTCAGAAGACACTTCCCTGGATAACTGTTTGGCTCCTTCCCGCCCTTCCTTCAACCCTTTGCACAGGTCTCCATTTTTCACTCTGGTTTTACCCTGACCGCTGGATCGGGACCTCAACCTCCTCCCCTACCTGTGCTCTTGATCTTCCTTGCTTGGCTCTACTCTTTTGTTTTCTAGAGCACTTCACTTTCTAACTTAATATGTGATTTCTTTATTTTTTTTTAAATGTTCCTTTCTAATTGTATCTTTCCTACTAGGATATGCTAGAATTACAAGGGCAGACTTTTTTTAAATTGATGTCTCTCTAGGATCTTGGATGGTGCTCAGCACACAGTAGACAAGTTTTTATTGTATGAATGAACGAATGAATGAATGGGCGCAGGCAGCAGTGTTCTCAGGGGCTAGGGTGGTTAGGGAATTAGCCTTTGGTGGAGAACTAAGTGTTGATTAGGGAAGAAAGGATAGCTGTGTTTTGGGTGCCTGGAACCTAGGGGCTCCTGGAGTCCTTAGTCAGGGGTTTTTAACCTGCATCTGGAGGGGTAAAAAAAAACCAAACAGGTTGTGTAGCTCATAAAATTGTGTCTGTTTTGTGAGCTCAGCCTCCAATTCCAGCCCCATCGCCCTCGGGATGCTCTGTTCAGGCTCTGTTCAGGCCCAGGCTCAGCTGCTGTATCTCATGTCCTATCTTGTTCCCTCTCTCCAGTTCTCAGAGTACATTCATGCCCAGGTGGCATCTGGCAAAGGGAAACTCGCTCCTGGTTTTGATGCTGAGGTGATCGTGAAGAATATGTTCACCAACCAGGACCGGAATGGAGACGGGAAGGTCACGGCAGAAGAATTCAAACTCAAAGACCAGGAGGCCAAACATGATGAACTCTAAACCTGACTCAGGCCACTTGTGTGACACCAAGCCCCCTGTCGTGGCAGAACATGAAGTGAGGCGTAAGGGTCTCTCAGAAGGGGAATGGTCCACAAGCAGTAGATGGTCACACAGTACCTGGGGCACGTCAGGGATGGGTTGATAAACATGGTGAGAACTTTAGGCTACATGCCAGTGATACGAAACAAAATTGGTTCGAGGTGCCTTAGCAGGGGCTGTGTAGAATATTGAAAAGGCTGCCCTGTCAGCCATTGTTTTGTGAGCCTTCCGGGTAGTTTTGTTATTAAAGGAAAATAGTGTCATACAGAAGTTACAACCATCTTGGTGGGAACAGAAGAGAAAGTGTCCAGGATATCCACATAAAGAGGATTCACATTTTTTTGTTTTTTAACTTGCTGGTGTTTTAAAAGTGTTCTCCAGATGAGCAGAAAAGACAAAGGGCATGTCCCAGCAGCATTCCCCGAAAGCCCCAGAAAACTCTGTCAGTGGCCTGTACAGGTTCTGTAATGCCCAGCTTCCACTTCCTGCCACACACACACGCGTACAACTCGTACATGTGTGCTTTTGTAGGTAATCAGGCCCTACCTGTTGTGGTCTTCTGATTGGCTGGGTAACTTGGAAGTTAAGAAGAAAATCAGTGACCAACAAAAGGCATCTTGGACCACGAGTAGAGCATTTGATTCTGTGTTTGCCGTGCAAGATTATCTGCTTCACCCTTTCTTACTCCCATTGCTCTGTCGTCCCTGAATCTTCCGGTCAGATAGATACGCACAGGGCTGGTGGCTAAGCCATGCTCCAGAGTATCTCACTGTGACCAAGATGGAAATGTCACCCCAACAGATGAGCATAAACAAGGTGACATATTTCCACTCATTCGTGTCCTGGAGAGGGAGGTGCCCGAAAGCCCAGGGGCCTCTGTGTAGGGAAACAAGGACATGGTTATCTTCTAGCCTGTCCCCATGTTACGCAGTAACCGCCTTGCTGCCTTACATGCTCTGTTCCCAAGTGGTGGTGGCATCCACCCTGAAGTAATCAATGATTTTCCTTTGGAAACTGCTTTATTTTACTAATTTAAACTGTTTTGTACTGATGTAGCTCTGAGATAGTTCATGAAAATGCTGTGCACTCATTCAGTGGAATAAATGTTGGAAGACTCATCGTTTCGTATATAAAAAATTGAATTATAACATCAGGTTTTGTGGAGTTTTACTTGAGGGCTGAGAGGATCCCATGAGAATACACCTTGATTATCCATTGACAGTCCCCTTGATAAACACTCAAGGACTGCCTCTGAATTTGCAGGAGTGTGAGGTCCAGTATACAGCGGTGTGTCAGAGTCCTCGCAGCAAACACACCCTCACGTGGCACTTCTGAGGAGAAGCTGCATAAAGGACTTTACGGAGTGGGGGCAGGGCCCAGAGACCTAGTAAGGATGTCAAGTACCATGACAACGGTTGGGGAGCACCAGTAGGAGGCCGTTCTACCCCTGGGCCTGAAAGGTGAAGGGGAGCCACAGACATGCCCAGAACTGTGGCTGGTACTGCAGCAGAGGAGTGAGGGCAGAGACCCCTGCTTCTCTGTCCTGTCCCTGGTTCCCACTAGCTGAAGCCAGAGGAGGAGGAGGCTAGGGGCTGGTAGTCTTAGAGGTCAGCTTTTGGGGGCGCAGAGAGACTGACTGCAGGGATTGGAGTGGGAGCAAATGGGGGAATGACTGGCACATGTATAGAGGAAAATGTATGTTTTTTAAAAGCAAATGCTACTGTTTGCAGAAGCAACTTCGGGGACTCTGTACGGTTTGGAAGGCAGAGAAGACGCCTGCCGCGGCCTTCCTGGCTGCTGTTGTCATGGTAACTGGCATTCTTCCATCTGCCTTCTACAGAGCGCACCTTCACTCCTGATTTCCTATTTAACAGAATTCCTTAAGTGCACTACATAGGTTAATAATCTTGCTAAATTAATTTGTCCTTTGGAATGCATCTGACCTGTAACACCTCACTATCCTTACACATCTTCATGAAGATAAAAAAAAACCTGTGCTTATTCTCTGCCCCCGTTTTTAGTCGGTTCTGATTGAATTTCTTCACTGGCGGTTTTCTTTGGTGGTGGAGACAGGTTGGCTGAATAAAAGACACGTTTCTCTGGGGAAATTAAGGACTGTGGGCCTCAGAGCTTCCAGAATAGAGGGAACCCTTAGCTTGTTTTTGTGTTTAAACTCTGCCTGCCCAATGGCTGAGCTGGAACCTTGGTCTTCTCTGGCCTTCAGACTCAGACTGAAATGCTGGCTCTTCTTGAGTCTCCAGCCTGCCACCTGTTTTGTTTTGTTTTGTTTTCCTTCCCAAGCCTTACTGAGGTATAATGAACAAATAAAACTGTAAGATATTTAAAGTGTATGTGACGATTTGATATATGTATATATGTTTACTTGTGAAAGGATCTCTCCCCCACCTAGCACCTCACTTTGTGTGTGTGTGTGTGTGTGAACATTTATGTTTTATACTCTTACTTAGCAAATTTTAAAACTATACAGTACAGGTCACCATGTTACGTAGTTAATCCTCAGACCTTGTTTATCTTACAGCTGAAAGTCTGTACCCTTTTACCAATCTCTATTTCTCTCCCCCCGCCCCCCCGTAACCACTTTTGTACTCTGTTTCTATGACTTCAGCTTAAATTTTTTTTCATGCCACATATAAATAATACTGTGTGGTATTTATCGTTCTAAACCTTTGGCTTGTTGTTGAATGCTCCGTGGGCACTTCCGTTCTTCCTGTTGCTAAGGAGGGCATTCAGTTATCTGTGATTGTGTCGGGGGCTTTAATCTCTGGAAGGACCAACTGCTCAGATGGCCTCACTTTATAATGCTGATGCAACACGTGTTTACATTTGCATTATTTAATTTGGGTGACAGCTCCGCCGGCAGGAATGTGAGTACTCATTAGGGAGCCAAATATGGGGTACAGATGCCACGGGGCATTTTTCTTAATCATATTTTATACACAGTTTTTGTGTTGCTGCTTGAGGCAGCTTGGATTTCTTGATAGGACAGCTATCACAGGCTCTAGATTGGGACCACCTAACTTCTGACTTATGCAGATTTTGAACTCTGGGCCCTAAAGATGAAGTAGGTCATTGATGCCCAGTGGGAGATTAGAGCATCTCAGTGAACATGACATCTGAGTATGCATGTGATCTGTGTCCTTGAAACACCACTAGGCTAACCTTGCAAGCATAAGCTATCTGCATTATTTTGTTAAAACCCGGTGAGTTTTGATCTCTGATTACTTAGGAATTTATAATACCTTTCAAAATTATTACTTAAAAGACAGAAAAAAACATTTCATTTTGGCAGGAGAGTTGACCTGACTGCAAGATTCTACGTAAGTGCTGATACACTGCACTCCAACGTCTTAGGTTTCGAGGAACAAGGTTGCTCTCTTTTTGTATGTTATGTATGTATGTGTGTGTGTGTTTATTTTAGAGAGAGAGAGCACGAGTGGGAGGGGAAGAGGGAGAGAGAGAATCTCAGGCAGACTCTGGGCCTAGCACAGAGCCCGATGTGGGGCTTGATCCCAGGACCCTGAGATCATGACCTGAGCCAAAACCAAGAGTCAGACACTTAACCTGAGCTACCCAGGCGCCCCAAGATGGCTTTCTTGGGGATCTGCATCTTTTTATAAAGTAAGAATACTGCTCCCAATTATTTATTGCTAGTTGCAGATATAAAACTTGCATGGTTATTGAAATAGTGTTTGATTCTGTGTGGTCTTTCTCCTTAATGTTGGAATTTTAATAGGTCAAGGGAGTCCTTCCAGCTTACACTGGCCATATTCGTATCTCATTTAAACCCAGACAATTAATGCCTGGTCCCAGCCAAAATTTCTCCTTTGAGCTCTAGTCTAGTTGGTATCTTCCCTTGTGTACCTCACAGGTACCTCAAACTTTGCATGTCCAAAAGAGAATGTGCGTTCCCCCTGCCTTCCCAACACCCTCCACCCAAGCCTGTTCTTTCCTCCCCCACCTCCACTTGCTTAAACCAGACATCTTCGAGACCATTCCTCCTCTCTCACCCCACACGTTTAACCCAAAAGCAAGTCTTGTCATTTCTAAATCTAAACTAGTGAAAATGATCCACTTCTCCCTGAGCCCTACTGTAATTTTTAGTGCAGACTTCTGCAGCAGCCCCCTCACTGATTCGCTGGGGTAGATCTGCCCCACCAGTCCATTTTCTGCATGTCAGCGTGATCATGGCACTCCTTTGCAGGGAGAGTAAAACCAAACTCATGATTTACAAAGCCCTGTGTAATCTGGCACCCTCACCTCCCATTCATGATTCCGTTCTTCCCTTTGCTCATAACACTGTTAAGCCAGTTCTCAGTTCTTTGAACACCTTCAATTTTCTTACTCAGGACCTTTGCACCTGCCATTCTCTCTCCCTGGAATGTTTCTCCCTCGATTCCTCACATGGCTGGCTCCCTATCCTTCAGGCTTTGGCTGAAATACTATCTCTTCAGAGCTTTCTCTGGCTGCCTTGTCTAAAATATTTGTGTTGGTTTCTTCATAGTATCTTATTTCTGTCACATCTGCTAGGATGGAAGCTACAGGAGGGCAGGAGGCATGTGGGATGTGTTAATTACTGTTTCTCTAGAACCTAGCCCACAGCCAGGACTTCAGTATTTGTTGGACAAGTAACTGTTCATTTACTCAATCCTCACCTCAAGTTCATACCCCAATTTAGAGATGAGGAAACCAAGGCTTAGAAAAGTTAGAAACTTACTAAATATCCTAGAGAGAATCTAAGACTCAGATCCAGGTTTGACTGACTTGAAGGCCTGTGCCCCTTACAACTTGGGCACATTTTATCTTATCTATTAAACCTGTACTGAAATACCAGAGTAAGTATAAAACACAGCAGGATTGGTGAATCTTGAGGTAACCTTGGACAAGTTCCAGGATTAGTTATTCAAGATCCCACATATCTTTTCCTTCCTGATGCTCCATGGGGTACACCAAAGAGAAAACCTTGAACCTAAAGTGTGGTTAAAAAAACCTTTAATGGGGCCTGTGGGTGGCTCAGTCAGTTAAGCGTCTGCTTTCAGCTCAGGTCATGATCCCAGGGTCCTGGGATCGAGTCCCGAATCAGGCTCCCTGCTCAGCTGGGAGCCTGCTTCTCCCTCTGCCTGCCACTCCCCCTGCTTGTGCTCTCTCTCTGACAAATAAATAAAATCTTAAAAAAAACCCACAAAACCCTTTAATAATCTACCTAATCAACTCTGGTGTCTATTAAACATACCATGGAATGCAGAGTTCTTGTAAAATCACTCTGGAACAAACTAGTATCTCTGATAGTTGTTTTTGTTTTTCAGTTTCATCAAAATCGTTCATCTCAGCACCCAAAACTGCTTTACCTCCTAAAGTAAAATTCAAAATTGGAAAAAAAAAAAAAAACCCACAAAACCCAAAAAACCCTAACAGCTAATGCTAGACCCTTTAGAGAACATGGTAGTGACTACACACTGCCAATATTCACTAGGGCTATGAAAGAGATTTCCATCTCCTCCATCCATCCAAACTGCTTCGTGGATGGGTAAGAGCTAACCATATTGAATACTGGTGCTAAGCTATTCTAAATGCAAATACAAAACTTAAAAGCACACATCGGTGTTGATGAGCGCATGTCATCCTCACAATGTTACATCTAGAGGATGTATCATTACCTTCACTTTACAGATGAGCAAGCTGGGACACGGGTTAAATAATGTGTCTTGGTCACACAGCTACTAAATGGTAGAAAGAGGATTCAAATCCAGACAGTTTGACTCTATAGCCCATTTCTTAATGGCTACACTAAACTTCTCCGAAAGCTGAACTTGAAAACAAATTATTTTAAATATCAGTAGAAACGGGCAGTGAGAGGTGATAGGGTGACAGGCAGATTGTAGAAGAGGCAGGGGCCTTGGTTTGGTAATCCAGTTAGGGCATGGCCGGAAGGGGCTGGAGAACCTGCATGCCCTCCAGGCCCTCATTTTAAAGGGAGGTGCCTGACCTATAGTCTTAGTACAGGGCTGAGCCATGACTAGAATGGAGGTCATAACTTCAGTATTCTTTACATTTACACCATGCACCATGCTTCTCTTTAGAAGCATATTATAAGGTCTTTTGGAAAACAGTCAATATGGCCAACTCTAATAGCAATACGGGATAAAAAGCTACCATTAGATCAGAAATCCCCAACTTAAGCAGGGAATAGTCTACTTTTGGCCACTACAAAGTTTGTTTCATTGTTTATTATAAAAAGCAGAGGTAGTGGTAGAGGATAAGGATGGGCTGCCCCAGGGAAAAGGTTTTTACTGCAATGCCTTGCCTACCTGCCACATCAGATTGGACTAGAGACTGCCGACCACGCTGGATGTCCAGAGCCAGCTGGAACAGGCTCTGTGTCACAGCTCAGATGCTTTATGGAATTAGTGGCTCGGAGACTCTGGAGTGAAAATGGTTACAGTCAGGGTCACATTTATCACCATGGCAAGTCTAAACCTTGTGGAAACCAATTATGGGGCAGCAGAAATTTGGAATGGGAAGTCAGACTGCAGAGAGGAATGCCAGTTCCTAATTTAGCAGTACTCAGTTTTAGTTAACAGGAGATCCAGCTACACTTTGTTCCCTGCCGGTGGCTATTTCTGAAACTCTTAGACTTACAACAAAGTACCCTCTTTTACTGATACTTTCAATGAGGGAAAACAAATTTTCCCAGTCCCCAGTATTTTCTGAAGGGCTGATTAAATTTCCTCTGCAACTATCTTTTTATCCTTAAACTTATAATGTGTAAGTTTAAAAATATTCAATCTGAATAGACACTATGACAATGACACTAGGATTTATCTCTCCCTCTTTCCCTCTCTCTCTCAAACACACAGGAAAAACATAGCAGGTGCTTAACAGGTATTAGTTGAATAAATGAATAATAATTGTCTGGACAGTATAATTTAAAAAGGCTTTTCATTTCATATGTATTATCAGTGCTTCAATATAGAACATTTTGTAATGACTAGTGACATGTGGATACAAATGGTTTTTTTCCAACACTGAGTGCCAATATTTTCTGGCAAATACTTTCACGGAACAGAATAACCAAATATAATACAATTTCAGGAGACGGTGATATTATCAGCATAATTCACCCCAATTACAAAAATGGCAACAGTTAAAGTCATGCACATTATTTCACCATTTCATAAAACTTCTTTTTAAACTTATACAAACTTTCCCAGAGTAAAAAGTTTCCTCAAAAACCTCATGATAACATTACACTAAAAAATTCACTCTGGAAATGCAGGGAGTTATTTTTCAAATTTTGGCTTTACGATTTTCTTTTTCAATCTGTTAAAAAATAGAGTTGAGGAGTGTGTTGAGAGAGGTGGGAAAAAAAAGGAGCTTCCAGTTGCTGGATTCAATATGTCCAAAAATACCTCAGTGATGGAGAGAAAAAAACTTCAAGAGCAAGAACGCATTATAAATAGAAGTCTTTCAGCAAGATGAATAGGTGAGCAGTTCTTGCATCAGTTGCACCCACAGGAGAGAGGTCTTCTTGAAGAATGCTTGTTTACAGAATCTTCTGTAAGATAGAGTTGGCTACATCCAATGATTCGTCTTTTACTAGAACAATGTCATAAGAGTCCATGTACTTTTCTAAAAGCTCATCCACCTAAATCAACAACAACAAAAAATTACATGGATGTGCAGGAAGAAGCAAATAGTTTCAGTGTGAATCTCATTGTTAGGTTTAATCTTTTGGGCAAAATGTAGCAAATTAAATTTACCTTCATAAAACCTTTGAAATGAAGAAATACTTTCAAACTTTGAAGACTCATGGACATAGAAATCATCCCACATGGTGGCTTTACTCCTAAAGTCATTTCTCTCTAGTCCAGGGGTTCTCAACTGGGGAGACTGTGCCCAAGCAACACCTGGCAACATTGGGGACATTTCTGACTCTCATGACTAAGGAGTGCTTCAGGTTTTTAGTGGGGAAAGGCCAGAGAAGCCACCCCAGTACTGACGGCACACATAGGAATCCTAAATCCCTTAACCACACCAAAGTATAGGGTTAAAGAGCAATCAAAATGTCTCTAACTACTTTCTCACACATGTTTAATAACAAGCTCCCATTAAGCTCCATCCTTATTTTTCTTACAAGAAAATTAAATGACAGATCTATATACTTACTCTATCATTTAGATATCCAATTTTCAGGATGTGTTCAACATTGGCTACTCCATCTGCCATTCTTATGTCCCCTTGGGAATCTCCCAACAGAATGATGTTGCTATTGTCTTTTAGTCGATTGAAATATTCTGTGTTCTTCAAGGCACCATCATGTTTGTTAAATACATGAATTAGTTCGCCTTTAAATCCTTTCAGCACTCCCTATAAAAATATAAATCCTTTGAAACAAATAGGTTTCAAACTGCAAATTCTGTTTGTTCTATTTTCACATTCATGATAGGTAAGAAGGGCTCTGAGAAGTTAATGACTTTCTAGAGACTACTTTAAATGTCAAACACAATGAGCTGAAAATCCAATTTTTACTTTTCATTTGTTTCCTAACTGGAGGTCCCATTTTCTGTATGTCATAATGTACTGTTTTGATTAGAAGAGTTTGTTCAAATAACGACAGTTCTAATTCACTTCTTTTTTTCTACCTATGGATATTGAGTCTTCAGAGTTGCTGCATTAAATTATGTTAAAAGAACTTTTCCTAATTTTAATATTGGTCTGTAGCTTGGGATACAAAATTTAAGAAAGGGGGCACCTGGGTGGCTCAGTTGGTTAAGCGACTGCCTTTGGCTCAGATCATGATCCCAGGGTCCTGGGATTGAGTCCCACATCAGGCTCCCTGCTCAGCGTGGAGCCTGCTTCTCCCTCTCCCTCTGCCTGCCTGTCTGCCTACTTGTGACCTCTCTCTCTCTGTCAAATAAATAAATAAAATCTTAAAAAAAAAAAAAAAGCTTAAGAAAGGTATAACACTGGGAGTTGATAAGTCCCATAATAGGCCTATTGAGTGACCTAATTTAATGAATATACATTAAATAAAAAACAATTGCATTTATATGATTAAAATATATTCGGATTTTAAAAGTAATTATGAAGAATGATTTGCTGTACTTACATTGTCATCAAAATCCATGAAGTTGGACACTACAGTGATGTTCGGGTGATAAACCCCAGCTTGATGGATTACCTCCTCTAGTATATCACCAATACCAGCCGAAAATATGAACACAGGGATACCATATTCTTGGAGCTTATCAAAGAAATTCTCATACCCTTCCCTGAAAGATGGAGGTAGGAACTGATTGTTAAAGAGCAAGATATATCTCCTTTTCACCTAGAAAGAAAAAAGCAAAACATTTCTACCTAATTCCATAGCTCATTCGTATTCCCTTTTCAGAATACTGCCCAAGAGTGTGGTGATTGATGTCTATGACAATAGTAGTACAAGTTTTTCAAACAACAGTTAACTCTTTGCCTTCCTGTTAATAAATTCTAATAGTACAAATTAGATGCTTTTAGACTCAAATTAAATATGGATATAAGCCTACAGTTCACAATCTACACCATTTAACAGCAAATAGTTAACCACATCTTGAAAAGCTTCACCCTGGGAAACCCATTTAGGGTGAGCTGGAGCACCTCCTGCTGGTCATCCTGCTCAACTACTTCCTCTTAGAAAACTGGAGGGGGGTGGGCAGGAACTGAGCTGCATTCTCTTTACATCTGGCATCTCTCCTACCTAAGGTTTAACAGCTGTTGGTCATGTTCTTAATCTAAGTTTCTCCCTTTTCTACTCTTCCTGGGCTACAGGCTAAGCTGCCTACAAAGGAATGAAATACTTACTAGCTGTCCTTACACTCTTTCTGACACTTAATGCTTTCCTCCTTAGAGGTAGATCACCTTAAAATGTAGCATCATCAAAAAAAAAAAAGGCATCATCATATTTACCTAATGAGTTGAAAATTGTTAGAGGTGGTAAACCGTATTGAAAAGAAGCTTAAAAATTTTTATCTTATCATTTGTGTATTACAAATATTTTTATTATTTGCTAAATCATAGTCACTTTTCCTAGAGATAGTTTTCAAGGAAGTCTGAGAATTCAGAAAGTAGATTCATGTAACTTTATACACTTTGAGCAAAAATTTTTTTTTTCAACTTGATTTATAAACATTCCTTTTATATTTCATGTCTTTTCAAAAGTATTCTGTTAAAAAATTTCAAAATTGTCCTGGTTTCATAAACTTCTAGAAAGAGAGAAAGAGAGAGAAAGAGAGAAAGAAAGAAAGAAAGAGAGAAAACAAACTTAAATCTCATAAGGCTCTTATTCCCTATACCAAGATGTAATATTCTAATTCTAAATTCCTTACCTCACCCTATTCTGTGATAGGTGGCATATTTTGGCTTTGTTTTTATATGCAACATAGTTATATATTGTTTTAATAAAAACACACACTTGAATACATATGTAAGTCTGTAGACAATTAACAGCAAACACACCCAAGAAACTTACTTGAGCATAACATCAGATTCTGCCACAATTTCTTTAAGTTTAGCTTTTGGTAAAGCTTGTTCAACAAGCAAACCATGTGATTTAGTATACCTGGAGTTTATGTACAAAGACAAAGAGAATATCAATTAAAGCAAATTAAAACTATCATCTTCATTAAAAAGCATTCTTCAGTAATAGATAATGCAGTGTTTCATTCATCATAATTTGGACTTAAATTTTAGAAATTTAAATTCATCACTAATGAATGTATATCCTAATGTCTCAAAATAAAATAGAACATGTTCTCACTGCATTTCCCAGTTCTCCCCAAAACCTCTTAGTTTAAATGTGTTAATAAGATAATGAAAAGATACGACGTGTAAACCTTTCCTCAGTCTACAGATAAGAGCTGAATCCAACCTGGGGAGGAATAATCACTTCTCTGATTACAAGAATTAGAGCAAAGCCATTTGTTTCACCTGTGTGTAGTCTAAATTGTCGTGAAATACCTTAGTAGTGAAGGTGCTACCTAGTGCGCGAGAGAAAATCCTTGTTATAATTACATCAAAGCACCTATAATCACTACATCTCAGTCACAGACCTTTAGAACCTCTCTACCTGATACGCAGAAGCCCTGTGACCCTCCTAAGTGACCCTCCACTCTGGGTCAGCTCCCATCATGTTAGTGAGCTCCTTCTGCCAGGGAAGCTTATATTATTGCTAGAAAATTCTAATTACTAGACAGTCCTTTCTTTCATCACGCTGATATCAGTCTTCTTAAAACTTCCAAGTCTGATTCGAGTTCTGCTTCCACAGGTATGTGGCCCAGGTCCAACTTTTCAACATTTCGTACCATACACATTAATTAAGTGTGCAAGGTATTCAGGTTAGGTCATAGGATAATGAAGATAAGTAACATCACTCCTGGTCTCTTAAGATTCTAAAACCACAGTTGTTGCTTCTCAAATCGCAGCTTTCCCTATTCTGTGAAATCTTCCCCAAGTGGGATGGCTCCAGTTCCTGTGATTTTCTTTGTGGATTCCTCTGACACACTCTACAGAGCTGTCAACTTTCTCTTAATAACAGCATTCTCTCTGGACTCAGCACAATGCTTTCAGTGTGGTCTGCTTGGAAGGCTGTATTTCCATTAATGCAGCCAACGCTAGGGGTCCATTTCTCAGCAACTATGTCAACCTGCTGGCTCTAGCTCAGTTCAGAGTCAATTTAAATCCCAATTCTTTTTCTTCACACTTTCAGCCACATTTTGTCCATATACTTTAAAAAAAATGCTTGTTTTTAATTTAAGGCTTAAGCGCAGGATTTTAAATTTATCTTCACTGACCTTCATCTTAAAAAAAAAAAAAACAGAACAAAACAAATTCTAGACTGTTAGAATGATGAGAAAATTATAGTTCATTTTGTTATATTTCATCACTGCTCTAGCTCATCGGATACTTTATGAATCTATTATATACACTAAAAGGGAAAAAATAAGCCATTAGTTGTAACTGCAAAGTTATATTTTTAACCCTCCCATTGTCTGATACACACTTACCATTCTACCATGTAGGGGTACTTCTCTTCTATGGTAAGAACAGGATCAATTTCAATAGCATAATATTTTTCCTTTAGTTGTAGTAACTAGAAATAAATGAATAACTTAATCATGAGGATGACAGAGTTGTCATTAAGCTGCTGAGTTTTACAGAAAGCAAAACAATACAAACAAATGGTTTCCATAAACTGCTGTTAAAGATTAGATCATGAGTACTTGGCTAATGCATATATCAACTGAAGAGATCTTTGTTGATCTAGTTTATATGTAACAAAGTACTTTCAGGTCAGCAATTCAGTGAAACCGACTAATAATCAAATTATTACTACAAAAAACCCTTTCATTCTCATATGAAAGTATTAAATTTGATTCATCTTTGGAGTCTATGTTGTTAACATAGACACAGACAGATACATACTCAAGCAGAGAACTGAGGCAATTTCCTGGTCAATTTAAAGGAGCAAAACCTACACAAAACCAAAGTACTTTTGTTTTAATGTACAGCTAATGTAAGAATAGCAGAATATTTTGATAACCAATTAAAAGTTTTTTATGTAAATTTTGTTTTTGTTAAAAAGTTAATTTTTTCTTTAAAATAATATTGAGAGTGTATAACCCACACAATAAAAGTAACATTTATTCAGTGTTTACTAGGTGCTAGGTATGGTTAGAAGCACTTTATATCCATTGTTTGTGTGAATGAACCTGAAGAAATTCTCAGGCAAAAGGAAGACTTTGAGTAACTCTGGATTACCGTTAGCGTTTACCTTTTTTCGACATTCATCTGTAACCAGCTTACTGTTGTCAATGACATCTGAAGAGTGAAAGCAAACTAGCATTAAAAGAAACATTCTGACTGATGCTACCACTACTTTAAATAACTTACGACTTTTCTTTTAAGTTTAAATGCCAAGTCCACCAAGCATGGTCATTACAACTTTTGGACTTAGTTCTATAGTACATATGGCATTGCTAGAGAACCTAATTGTTTTAAAATCTAAACTTTGGATCTAAAGCTTTTTTCCTACATTTGGGAGTACTTCATTAGAAATTCTCCAAAGAATTACTGGGCCAAAGGGTATGATTTCTAGTGGTTTTAATATAAAGTATCAAAATGAATTCTCAAATTCCACATGCACCTCCAGTAAATGAGAGGCCTTATATCACTGCTTCTTTGTCAGGTTGAAGAGTATTATTTTTTTAAAACTCACTGCCAAGTTTGGAAAACAAAAAAGGTGTATTATCCTAGCAACATATTTTAACTGGTATTTATTTAATTACTCTTTTACTTAATTTATATTATCAACAACAAAAAAATTCAGTAACGTTCTTAGAAAACCAGAGTGGTTGATAAATGCTGTTTCTTTAAGTTAATCCAAAGTTTAAAATCCATGTAAATATTTCTTCAATAGATAATGAACAGACCACATCTGGAGAAAAATTTCAGAAGTCTTCATTCCTCTTGCAACCAAAACCACACTTGAAAATAGTCATGTATATAACATGGGTGAAAAAAACGAATCCTCAAAATATAAGAAGAAAAAGGCAAGTTTTCTCACTTTCAATGTCCAAAAAGAAGAAAAAAAAAAAAAAACCCAGTCAATCTCATAGATCATATAGGTAAGAAAAGATCTTAAAATAAGAATTACTTTCATGAATTTGTTTATGAATGCCACACTTACAATGACATGTTGGGCATCTTTTCCCTTCATAGGAAAATCGACTCAGTGTCATATCAAAGTCTGTTATTATCTGTAAAGAAAGGGGGAAAAGCATTATGGACCATACAGGCACTAAGGGCAGACACATACTGCACCCTTCCTAGAGGTATGGGACTGTGCTCAGTCCCTGACCTGCCCCCACCCCCACAGGTTATTCTCTCTGCATTCTGTGTTCTAATGTAGCTCTCTATTGGGAACAGCAGCCTATCTCCTCCAACTGCAAATTCCTGTACTGATTAACCAGATTTTATTTGGTGGCAATGCTGGGGCACTTAGGGTATCGCCTTGTAGTTAAGTCCTGGGAATCACCTAAAGTACACAGTGATACCTTAAGTGCCCCAGCATTGTCACCAAATAAAATCTGATTAATCGGTATAAAAATTTGCAGTTGCAGGTGACTGGGCTACTATTCTTGATAGAGATAAAATGTCGCACAATTTCAACCCACCTGGTCAATGTACAAAAATGCAGTGGAGACAATTAAACTATATGAAGCTCTCAATTGCAAAGAAGGACATCCTGTCATATACTACAACATGGATGAACCTTGAGGGGACATTATGCTAGTGAAATAAGCCACTTAGAGATGGACAAATTCTGCATGATTCCACTTAAGTGAGGTATTTAAATCAGTCAAACTCATAGAAGCAGAAAATAGAATGGTGGTTGTCAGTGGCTGGGGGTGGGGGGAGAAGGAAATGTGGGGTTGCTCTTCTATGGGTATAGAGTTTCAGTCATGCAGGATAAAGAAATTCTAGGAATCTGCTGTATAACAATTCACACAGAGTTAACAACACTGTACTGTACACTTAAACATTTATTAAGAGAATAGATTCATTATTACGTGTTTTTTACCATAATTAAAAAAACATATGTCTACTGCGGGGCTTGAAATCACAACCCTGAGATCAAGGCCTGAGCTGAGATCAAGAGTCGGATGCTCACCTGACTGAGCCACCCAGGCGCCCCAAATTTGAATATTATTCTTAAAATGGTTTAATACTTAGGCACTTGCATTAGTTAGCTTGGAATTTAGTATTACTCAGATTTGAACAAAACATGA
This sequence comes from Phoca vitulina, assembly GCF_004348235.1. Taxonomy (NCBI): domain Eukaryota; kingdom Metazoa; phylum Chordata; class Mammalia; order Carnivora; family Phocidae; genus Phoca; species Phoca vitulina. The sequence goes on along the minus strand of NW_022589707.1, from coordinate 36,736,453 downwards.
GATGAGTCCACCTGAGCATTAAAAATAAAGACTTAATAATAAAGACTTCTTGATAATTATTCACCTGAAGTTTGGCAGCTCCACCCTTAATAAGACCACAGATAATTTCTTCTACTCTTGCAGGGTTCTTAATCCGAACTGAACTTCTCTGGAATTCAGGCATCTAAAAAATAAACGGAAGTTAATTAACTATTTTTAATTCCTCTTTCCCCAGGTTCTTTTGATACCAAGCAGAAGCTTATATTATTTTAAGATGTAAAAATGTTGAGGCATTATTTAAAAAAAAAAAAGCAAATCATATCAAATTACCATTTATACATATAACATTTTTTGAAGCACATTAACAGTTTCTATCTCAAAGATTAAGACAAAATTCTATTTGTAATATATTATCAAAAAGTATAATTCTCCTAATTATAAAAGTCACGCATGGTTATCACAGAAATAACAGAAAAAATATAAAAAAGAAAATAAACATGGCTTGGAATTCTACTACCGAAAGATAAACAAGTAAACATTTAAATTTATTTTCCATTCTTTTCTTTTCTTTTTTTAAGATTTTATTTATTTATTTGACACAGAGAGAGATAGCGAGAGAGGAAACACAAGCAGGGGGAGTAGGACAGGGAGAAGCAGGCTTCCCAGCAAGCAGGGAGCCCGATGCGGGGCTCGATCCCAGGACCTGGGTTCGTGACCTGAGCTGAAGGCAGACGCTTAATGACTGAGCCACCCAGTCGCCCCTATTTTCCATTATTTTCATTTCTATGATTACAAACATGCCTGTTTATGCACATAGTTTATCTCATTCTCATATATTTTTTCATCTGGCTTTTTAAAATTAATTATTACTTCATATAAAAATGTTTTTAGCAGAATTCATTAATCAAAATAAAACCTTAGAGTGGAATGGGGAATATCTGAACTTCGTGATAAAGAGTTTTCTTATAAGATCTTTCTGCTTAAGGGGTGCCTGGGTGGCTCAGTCGGTCAAGCATCCGACTCCTGATTTCAGGTCAGGTCTTGATCTCAGGTTGTGAGTTCAAGCCCCGCACTGGGCTCCACACTAGGCATGGAGCCTACTTAAAAAAAAAACCAACCAACAAAAAAACTTTCTGCTTAAGATTTAGCTTACATTTATATTTACATTTAAAAAAATCTTAGCAGAAAGGTAACAAATGTTACATGATTATTCCCCACAAGTGTACCTTTGTGCAGGTAATTAAAATATATTTTAAATATATTTAACTTGAAAAGGTGCTTCAAGATCTTTGTTCCTTTATCATACTATACATAATACCAATAATCCCAAATAATTTCATTGCTCTTGGCATAAATGTTACAACAGATTTATTTCAGTTTAAGACAACTACTAAAAAGTATGAGACCATCAGCATAAGACTCTTGATCTCAGGATCATGAGTTCAAGACCCATGTTGGGCATGGAGCCTACTTTTAAAAACAAACAAACAAACAAACAAACAAACGTATTACAACACCTGGGCTTAGGCAGCTACTAGGCTGGTTTATTCAGGATTTAGTGTTGCTCAACAATTTAATGTTAAATATTGTTTCTTTCTTCTACCCCATCACAGAGAAAATGAAACTGATCACAGGCACAGTGTTCTTAGAGCATGTGTACAAGAAGACGGTGGGGGTGGGCAGGAGATTAGAGGGCATATAATAGCTCCACAGTATAAAAGGGCAGTAAGAGAACTTCAAATCAAGGTTCTATACTGGTTTGTACCCAGTAACCTTTATTTACTTTATATGCTATTATTCTGGGTATGTTACCAACAATATTAACATATTTCATGTGCATCACAGACATGATTATGGAAAATTCCCTAGACCTTATAGCTCTGCTCCAAGAGCATACAACCAGCTGAGTCTCTCAAGTTCTATGCTGTCTCTGCATAATAGACAAAATTAGAAAATCGGAAAAAGGCTAAACTGTTTTCCTAAGACTGAAAGATACATACAGGAAAGAGAAATGCTAACATTAAAATTTTCTCCACTAATGAAAGATGCTACAATACGCCTAATTTTAAAAAGCCATATTTAAATAGCATAGGATAACCTGCAATGCAACTAACTTTCAAACAGTGATTCTTTTAACTTAACTGGACTGTAGAGGTGTCAACAGAATAATGGTTATCTAAATATTTATTTTACAGCGATTTTTCAATAGATGAGAAAAGCAAATAGGCACTTATTCCTACATTCCTTTTCTTCATTCATTAATCCATTAATTTGCTTAACAAATATTTACCTGTATCTACTTTGTGTCAGACGCTAGATGCCAGGGATATGATGATTAGCAGTACTTACACCATTTTCCTGTTGAGTTTTAGAAACCGTTGCTGTTTTGGAATATCACTTCTATAGCTCCCCTACAAATACCTTAACTAGTAAGTTCATCTCCTAACAACTATATTCTGCTCTTACCTCTGCCTTAATTGGCAGATGCACAGTAATCAGCATATGTTTGACTTAATAACTAACCCACTACTGAAAGCAACAGAAGATAAACGTCACTAACTATATTTTCACCAAGAAAATTAAACATTTTATATCAGTGTGTCCATACTGACAAAGATGTCCTGCCTCAGGCAAATCACATCCTATAATACATTCAATTAAAAAAAACACCACCACCACCACCACCCAACACCCATATTTAAATAGGATAGGATAACCTCTTTCAGATAATGAATAGGAAAATAGTACCAAAGCCACTTCAAAGTAGGCTGGTTTCTGCTAGGTTAACAACTAATAGATTGGATTATAATATCACTTAGGGCCTGAAAGACAACCAGAAGCTGGAGGAATTGATATCCCTGCTTCTGTACAACAGCCATTCATTTTCAGATACATAAGCAGTGAATACCCAAATAGCACCAGGGTGAAATCACAGTGATGAGAACAGATGAAAGAGCAGCAGAGAACACAATAGGAAAGAGGACACAAGTGTAAGAAATTTAAAAATGATAATTATATCTGCTTTGGGTTATATGATAATATACTTATACCCCCCCCATGATACACATACAATGTCACCAAAGCATATCATAAATACTTCTCAGAAACTTGAGATATTGGGCATTTTACTCAAATATTTTAGAATGCAACCTAAGAAATATATTTTTAAAATACTACATGAAATATGTCAAAGAATGTCAGAATATCAGAATATTAAGAAGTATACTGCAGGAATATACATTCATCATACATCACATACTTTCATTACCTCCTCAAATCCCTTCTTCCATAATTCTTCTTGGACAAAACTACACCTGTTTGGTAGCACTTAAAATAATGATGCTTCAAGTCTGAAGGGCAAGTTATTTTGAACTGTCCAAAAACTTTTCAACTTATGATATAATTTTATGGTAAAAAAATAAGGGGATAAAAATGTCCATCATTTGCAAACAAAAGAAAACAAATTCATTTTATAAGGCATAATGTAAAATGCTGAAGGAGTAGTTTTCCTGACAAGAATCAGGGCATTTTCGTTGACTGGAGCCAAATCTGACTTAATGCTAAAGATGACTAACAAAAACCTAAAATACATGTATTCTGGCTGTAAAATGAATTTGTACAGATGAAATGAAATTTGTACAGACCAATCATTAGTCTATTTCCATAATCGAAAAGCAATAATTTTTGGAGAAGTTGATTTCAAAGTTATACAGTTTTATTCACAACTCTAGAGCAATATTTGATAATTTGATATTATTTTGCAGATACACTGAGACAAGATATAACAGAGTATCTGCATGGCATAGTCACAAAATTGTCCTAATGATGTTTTAGCTGTATTTCTCTGAAAATGGACCACATAAAAATTAGTTTAAATGACTTAAGGATCTTTGTCTGAAGTTCTCAGGGGAAATATTTTTTTTTTCAATGTTCATATTTGGTACAAGCAAAAGACTTCATTACTACTTTGGTACAAAGGAGTGGGCACTACAATTTTCATGTAACTACATAAAAAGTATAGATCCAAAGCCACCTATTCAGACTGGTATATTCATTCACATACATGGATCATTCTATGGCTTATTTGGAAGACTACGCATTACTAAAGTGTAGTGATAGCCAGTTCCCCCTGTCTACCACATTTTTGGCCTATCTCCACATTAAGGGAGTGTAGGCCAAATTCATTCATTCAACATATAGTCATTAAGTGTAAGGCAGCTCTGTAAGAGATACAAAAGTTTTAGTAAGATAAACATCTTAAACTCAAGGTGCATGTTCTCTAACATGGATTGTAATACAGGAGCCCGAATAAGTAATACATTGCTCAGACGTCCAGATAAAATACAAGAGGAACATAAGAGACTGTGATTACCTCTGCTGGGGCCAAAAGAGGAAGAGCCAACTGAGCTAGGCTTTCAAAGAGAAGTAGGATTTGTATATGCTGAAATCATGAGCCAAACTGCAGGGTCTAATGTGGGGGGAAAAGATAAATAGCTCTGTCTAGAACTTTACTGTGTGTGGGAGAGACAGAGAGAGGGGGGCAGGGAGGGAGGGAGAGAGAGAGTTTGTGTGTGTAAAGTGTGGAAAGAGATTTGGAGCCAGGTCATGAGGAGTTAAGAACAACATTCTAAGGAGCTGCCAACTTAAAAGATGTATCAACATTTTTAGAAAAGCAAACCCCAAGGTAAAAATTGTGCAACTTAATGCAATGATAGTAAAAAAATATATATATAAGTATGTATAATTTTTTGGCTGGTTTTCCTTCAACAGTCTCTTTGTGGGTTGACTACAGTGCTACTTACTTCCAAAGAAGACATGCTAGAGAGTTCTGGGACCCAGGTAACAACAATTTATATGGTAGGACATTCCTACATCACTTGTATTAATTTTGGTTAAAAAAAAATCAACTCAAGCAAAAAAAGAAAAAAAGTTTTAGATTGACTTAATGTTACATATCAGAGACAAATTTCAATGCTAATCATGCAATAGAAGCAAAGGTCATGCCGATGTAGTAGGCTGAACCAAATGAAACTGCCAATGTTGGACTATTCAACATACAAAAACACAGCAATTTCACATGCTCCATCCTAACAGCAGTAACTACACCAACAGCAGCTTAATCAGCACTTTGAGGCAGCCTTCACCTCCTGTCCCACGCTGGATGAGGACAGCTAAGCTGAACAAGAGGTTTATTAACTGTGACACAAAGCTGTTTTCATGCTAAGTCATGTTCTGGTTTATAGGCTCAAATGAAAAAAAAAAAAAAACTAGAGAGAGGAAGAAAAAAATACAAGAGAAGAGGAAGAATGACAACAAAACAACAGAAAGAGAAGATATAAGGTGATCATGGGGCAGTTGTCCTCTTTAAAAGAGAGTGAGAAACTGTGATTTTTTACAATTTTACCACTATGAATATGGGAAATGGATATAATTTTTTCCCACACATACAAATGCTACTTACATAGTGAAAACACTAACATAACAGGGAATTAACATTTACTGAGTGCTTACTATGTTCTATTAGGCACTTTACATACTTTTGCATTAAATATGAATAAGAACATTCATTTATAAGATGAATAAGGTCTGAAAATCCAATGTATGTTATAGTGACTACAGGTTATAATACTCTATTATATAATCTGCTAAGAGTAGAACTTAAATGTTTTCCACCCCCCAACTCCTTCCCCCGCCAAAAAAAGGGTAAATATGTGAGGTGATAGATGTGTTAACCAGATGGGGAAGATGATTCACAATGTATATCAAATCTCAAATCATCACATTGTACACTTTAAATATCTCGCAATTTTGTCAATTATATCTCAATAAAGCTGGGAAAAATCTGAATAAAACAAGAGTTTGGTGGTTTCATACAATTTCTTAAAGGTGAGATTATTACCCTCATTCAAGGGTATCATAGCTCTTAAGGACTAAATTAACATCTGAAGCCAGCTCTGACTCCAAGGCCTATATTTTTTCTTCCTCAATCTAATGTCTATAATGCAATGAGCTCTACTGTTATACAAGAAGTTTTTTATTTAAAGACTTGTCATTTTAATTCAGAAGCTTAAAACATCTCATGCTGTATAATTTAAGTGTGTTATTGCTGAGCAAGGAAAATTTAGCACAAAAAGGAATGGGATAACCATTTTATATGCTGAGAAACACTATAATACACATTATATTTCAAGCAAAAAAAATTTTCTAAGGTAAGTTGAAATCCAATTCAACAAATAGTTGAGGTTCTATTGTGTATCAAACACTGTGAAGAAAGACCTGCATAAAGTTACAGTCCCATAATTAATGATCTGGTTAGAGACAGAGGTAAAAGTGGTGAAGATTCACCATTAATAAATGGAACTGGAAATACTCAAATACCCACCATTTTCACATGTACAGCAGAATCTTGATTAGGCATTTCTTGGTTATCCAATCTTCTGGATTTCCCCAGGTGATGTCACAGTAAAAGAGAGAGAAAAAAGGTACACGTGACATACATATATTTCAGGCTGTTCCTGTAGGTTAATGACATAGTAAGGTGGTACTTTTGGTTTGACTTAAATACCAAGTTACTGAAGGCACCTTTTCCTCTTTCCTAAGAAGCTCAGCAAAGATTTTCTCTATCTTACAAAGGTTGGAGTTAAAAATTTTGTATGAAAAGTTTGCAGCTCTCCTATAAGAATTTATATAGTGTCAGTAAGATTTGAATAAAGTTTATATTTGCAAGAAAATGCTTTATTACAAGAATATTTTATCAATATTTTCTACATATAAGGATGAAGTTTGTGGGAAAATCATGCATTGCTATTACTGAATCAATGGAGGAAGATATGAATTGAACATAAGGAGAAACATAATACACAAAAGTCAAGTTTATTCTTCAATTTTCCCATATTAAACTCTAATTTTGTGAAATGAGGCAACTACTATCTGAGTTAGTGTCTGGCCCAGAATAAGTATGTGATAGTGTTAACTAAATGATAATTTTATGGGTTAGGGTGGAATTTATACATATCAATTTGTTAAGCTAAAAGAAATAGTTTTTATACTATCTCCTAATAAAATAAAATACCTCTTATCATTATTCTATCTTTTTTTTTTTCATTTTTACAGTATCAATCTTAGGGAAAATTACTTACTTTTGTTCCTCAATGACTTTACTTTTACTTCACACTAAGTAAGTAAAATTTTTTTAACAAAAGCAGTATTTAAAAAGGGCAACTTTATCAAAGGGAAAAAATCTGACTTTTCTTAAAATTTGGTCATCATAGGGGTACCTGGGTGGTGCAGTCAATTAAGCGACTGACTCTTGGTTTTGGCTCAGGTCGGGATCTCTGGGTTATGAGTTTGAACCCCTTAACAGGCTCTGCGATCAGTGTGGAGTCTGCTTAAGACTTTCCCTGCCCCTTCCCCTGCTCTCTCTCTAAAATAAATAATCTTAAAAAAGTTGGACATTATATCTGTGTTCTTTATAATTAAAATGTATTGTAGCAGATACATAAAATTTTCTCAATTCTAAAATTCATTCCTCCCTCCTTCCATTTTAAATGCATAAAATTGGGAAATGTCTTATAAAAAGGTATTCCCCCCCCACCTCAGAAAAGCTGTTAGTAAGTTAATGGTCTTATAATTGATGGCATCTTCAAGCTGAGTAAACAGTATTTCCAAATAGTAAGATACCTCCAATTTTTCACATCCAAAAAATAATATAGTACCTGCAGAAGTATCTATTTATCTATCTATACACTCTATATAACTCATAAACACTTTGATCACTACCCCCAAAATGTAACTGTAATGGTAGTTTGAGGGTTAGTAATCTTTAGATGATTGTAGTCAAATTTAAGTAACCCTTCCTTTCTGCTGATCCTTGATCTTAAATAAAGAAGATGCCACAGAAGTTGCCTGCAAATCTCTTTCTTCATTTATAGAAACCAAAGCATACAATATGCTTATGGTTTTCCTTTGATGTTTAATATCTGAACAGGGTTCTATATTTCTCGGAAAGCACTATTTTAAACAAAACCATTTTATTAGCCTGAAAAAGAGGAAGGAGAATGTGGAAAAGTACCGTAGAGTTTATAAAACATTTTAAAAGCCCAAAGGAACACAGAATTCAAGCAGTGCAGAATACATTTTAATATCTGGGAATCTCAGCTCTTCTTGTCGCACAGAGCCAGGCAGCACAATTCCTGTTCCCCCCACCACCAAGTTTGGCTCATTGATGTAAAAAAAAAAAGATAAGGGGAAAAAAGCCAGTGTCAGTAAGTAAAAAATAATTGTCTTTCTCATGGTCTCTACATATTTTATTTAAACAAAACACAAACAAAAACAGAGTCATCAGAAATTTGATAATGGCCAATTTTAGGACATTATTTTTGATAGATAAACCTACTAGTTCATGGATTCTATGCAAATTTCAACTGAAGGTCCTTCATTCTTCCCGATCCTCACTGGCAATCTGACCAGAATGTATCCTTGTTCAGAGATAATATCACATAAAGTGATACTGTTGTCCCAATGTAAAAATCACCCCATTGTCTCTATAATTACAGAAGTGTCAAGAGTAAGGCATAAATGCCAGCATTCTGGCACTATTCTAAGGAAGACACTGAAAATTAGGGCAGGGTATTTTTAAACCAATCGGCTTGTAAACCTATACTTGGTATATAATGTTCTGGCTCACTTTGCCAGCAGTCATCTGTTGCAGATGCTTCAAGAGAAGAGCTGTTGGAAAAAACACATCAAGTGTAGAAGACACGTTCAAAAATAGAAAATACTAGCCTGGAAGTATGAACCCTCTTCATAGGAAGTTTTGAAGTTCTAAAGTCTTTTGAATTTTTAATGTCGACTAGAAAGTGTGGAAATTGGAAAATAATTACTCTGTGTGCTTTCACTATGAGGTTAGGGTCTCTGCTCTAACAGTGTTCATTCACAGAATATGTAGGACAAAGCTAAAGACTGAAGCAAGAGGTAAGAACTTCATTGGAATAGCACAAACTTGATAACTGAAAAGTTCTAGTGATTGTGATTATTTCCTTCTGAGATCATTAACTTTACCTTGAAAAGACAGTGACAAATCAATGACTGAAAATTCCTATGTCTACATGAAAAAATTTTACTTGCCTTTATACAAGTTTTAAAGTATCTGAATGCCAATTGAATATTTTTAAAGGCCCACTTGACTTTGTCTTTTGGGAAAGTGAAAAAGATTAAGTTCATCAATATCATTGGCTTAAAAAGTTGTGATCCTGCTTCAGTTGTGATACTTGCAGAAACATTTACAGGACACAACAATAAAGTAATGAAATTTTGAATGGTCAACTGTGTACTACTTACATAAGAAAAGGCACGCATTACTATAATATGGACAGAGTATCAGCAACAGTACTAAACTTCCAAATGAATCCATTTTTTGCTGCACTTTTCCAGCAACCTGTAATTACTGGTCTTAAGCTTACTTATGTTTTTAATAATGACACTTGGGTGATTGGCACAAGAAAAATCAAACATAAGTTTGTTATTTCAGTAGCATTGTACATCAGTTTCTTGGATCATTTAAATAATTCTCCCTAATTCGATTTTCAAGGCAGCAGTGAAAAAAAATATACAAACTGGAAAGTGAAACTTTCTTGATACAGATATGAGACAAAAATGAAACTGAATATTCTCAGGTCTTTCCTGAGCCTGTTGGGGGAAAGAGAAAACAAACTGAGGTGGGAAGGGAAGAGAAGGAGATAGAAGAGAGGAAAAATAAATTTCAAAGGCTAGTTATTTAAAAATTGGCAATTTATACCAATTTTCTTAAATAGTAAAACTTGGCTTCTCAGTCAGAATTTTATGGATACTTAAGAAAATACATAATTTCAGAGCTCAGAATTTATTCATATATGCTCCTCACTCCCCATGGCCTTAATATCTAATAGCATTTTTCAAGCTGAGTAAACCAAGGCACATGGAAATTAAGTTATTTATACTGATTACCCTTAGCACACTCTGAGTTCTGTCCTTGAATTTGTCCTAGAACAACAGCATAGGTGGTAAGCAATATCCAGAGATGCAGGGGCTTGGATATAGACTGCCAATAAAAACCAAGTAAACTGCTTTAAGAAATGGTCTGCTGCATTATCTAATTCTCCTGATTAAAAAAAACAAAAACAAAAAACAATTATAAAAAATAAGGTAAATCCAATTATTTAAAACTAAGTTAGCCACAACATTCTAGGGTTTTATAGCAATATATGCTTGAATCTTAATTCTCAATATACAATTTGTTATAAACCTTAGAGACTGTAAATCCAGCTTTTATCAATTCATAAAACATACCAATATAATCCTATTCCATAATATCTTAGGTAAAACAAGCACAAAATAAAAATTCATTATCTTTATTACTAGGCATAATATATGGTTCCTAGACCTAGGGACACAAAGCATGTGGCAATTAGCAAAATTGAGTCACAGAGCACTAAATGAACAACAAAATTGGATCTTACAGTGCCTTTTTTTCCTTTGAAAAGAGATTTTTGAGGATACATTGCTTTTTCTCAACATGTACATGTGAAACAAGAAGCTCTTAAAATTAGATGTTTTAAATTGTTATTTCGGAGACCCAAGATACTGCAAAGTTTTACATATTCATATCTTTGCAAACTGTAAAGTTTTACATTATACTGCTTTATTCTATTTTTATTTCCTTAATCTGTATTTTTAAATGCTTACAATTTCAACAAGATACTGAACCAAATAAGAGTCTATAGATAAAGTTAAGCCAGAGAAACTAATTGGTTTACATGAACTGTACACACTTACCCTGAAGGTAACCGGACAAGCTACGCCAGCAAAAGAAAATTCTTCCTGTCTGAGAAGTACTAATATAGCACAAGGTGCAACTGAGGGCGGTTCCAAAAGCCTTGGCTAAGCTCTATGCAAAAATGGTCTTGTGACGCATTACTACACAGTGCTTTATTATGCTCCGGGTGACACTTGCTAGCTCTGAGCTAACAGTCACCAGCCAGTCTACAGAAAATGATCAATTGAAAAAATGTGACAGTTAAGAGAAGGTAAATCTGCACTATTAGGGCTGGCAACTTGCTCTGCGAAGAAAAACGGAACCTCCATATTAACACTTAAAAATACTCCCTTCCTCATCCTGTTTTTTGGCTGTCAGTGTACTTGTGGTATGTGCATTTTTCTGTATGAATATTATATTTCAATACAAAGTTAAAAAAAAGTAGGTCACGGTTGCTAGGAGCTGGGGGAGAGGAGAATGGGGAGCCACTGCTCAATGGGTACAAAGTTTCAGTTTGGAAAATGAAGAGTTCTGGAGATGGATGGGTGGATGGATGGGTTGCACAATGTCAGTGTATTCAAAGCCACCAAACCATACACTTAAAAATAGTTAAAATGGCAAATTTTATGTTGTGTGTATTTTATCACAATTTTAAAAAGATTACCTCATTTAAGACACAGGAGAAAAGACATGATGCATGTAAGTGTGGTCACTAGAATGTTAAGAGCCTTTACTGCAGGGCACTGGGATTTAAGTGATTTTTATGTTTTTCTTCATATTGCCTAGACTGTAAAATTTATTTGCTAAAAAAATCTGAACATAAACGATGAAAACTCATTTATAAGGTTAAAAATTGAAAAAAAGTAATTCTCCTGTTAGAAATAAAAAGTCAAATTGTTATGAAGAAAAATATTTTTAACCTTTAAAGAGAACCAGGCTTGCTTTTAACCCGAGTAGCAGGATTGCAATATGCTAATACCACATGTCAGGGCCTGATAGATAAGTTATGCTACGGGCCCTCTGGGAAGCTTTATCATTAGGAACAGGAGGAAGCTACACTTACGTAAATAAACTTTTATATCTGCCTTCTCTCTTCTATGCTCAAGAGAAATCAAACCCACATAGCATTTCAGTAATCAAACTGTGAAGTAGCATGCTCTATTAAAAACAATAAAAAAATTTTTTAAATGATTTTTTTTAAAGATTTTATTCATTCATTTGTCAGAGAGAGAGAGAGAGAGCACAAGCACAGGCGGAGGGAGAAGCAGGCTCCCCGCTGAGCAAGGAGCCTGATGTGGGGCTCCATCCCAGGACCCTGGGATCATGACCCGAGCTGAAGGCAGATGCCTAACCGACTGAGCCACCCAGGCGTCCCTGTTTAAATGATTCTTTAAAAGGCCACTAACAAATTATCCAAACTTGGTATCTACCAAAGGTTAAAATGGCACTGCTATCTTATTTTAATAAGATGAGAAGATTCACAATAAAACATTCCTCTATGAGGAAAATCTTTTATATTTGACTAATGGAGGCTCAAGGGCTACCAAGTGATCCTTTTTGAAAATATTCCTGTATTACATATGAATATGATGACTTAACTGTCCTGTAATATATGAATATAGGTAGCAATGGTAAGAATTTTAAAGATATCACTTAGAGAGATGACTTAAGATTTAAGTCATTCTCAACAACAACAAAGGATGCTGGAGTCAGAGTTCTTTCTTGGAGGGCTAATATTTAGAGATCCTATTAAAAGCTTCAGAAATATACATTTCCCTTGACACACCAATTTTATATCCTAAAGATTTTAACCTAAGGAAATAAGGCAGTACACAAAGATTTAGTTGCAAAGATATATACTATAGACTTCTATAGACTTGTTTTTTTGTTTTTGTTTTTGTTTTAAGTAGGCTCTACGCCCAGAGTGGAGCCCAACATGGAGCTCGAACTCATGACCCTGAGATCAAGACCTGAGCTGAGATCAAGAGTGGGATGGTCAACCGACTGAGCCACCGAGGCGCCCCATAGACTTGTTTTATAATACTGGGAAACTGTAAACAACCTAAATGCCCAATATCTAAATGTTCATTAACATAAGAGAAGTGAATACATTGTGGTATACACATAAAATATAAGATTACACAGTTCCCAAAAATGATTATTATAAATAGCTAAAATTTATTGTATGTTTACTGTGTGTTAGGTACTTCAAACACTTGACATACTTCATCTCATATAACACTCATAACCCCAGAAGGTATGTGCTATTATTATCCTCATTTTTCAGGTGAAGAAATTAAGGCGGTAGCTGAGAAGTGGCAGAACTGGATTCAAACTCAGGTCTCTCTGACTTCAGAATCCATGCCTGTAAATCACTGGACACTACGGCTCTGTGAGACCGATATTTACAGATATACTCAGGTGTACATGATCTACAACTGAATGAAAGAGAGTATCTACAGCAAGAGTCCAATTTTTGGGCAAAATTCTTTATACAAGCATAGGAAAGTCTAAAATAGAATATATAATATAGTATCAGATGGGATTAAGGGGCCATTTTTATTTTCTGAGTTTTATAAAATGAGTTCCTTGGGAAACAAAAAATGGCTTATTACAAATGTTACAGCAGTAGCATCAACCATGTCCATAATCAGAAAAGAAAATTAAAAAAAAAAAAAAAGTACAACCGGAGCTGGTCAATATCATGGGTGGATTACTTGAAACAGGATTTCTACAGTGGAGACAGAACAAGGAATTAATCCAGTTGGCCCTAAAGCAAAACAAAATACAGCATGAAAAGAAAGATGGCTAGTATGTTATCAAGGGGGTGGAGGATGGCTTTGGCTCTGCTGGTGTTCTGCTCTGCTAGCCTAAGGAGAGAAGAGAGGAAATAGGAGCATTGCTCCCTGCTTACAGGGAACTTTTCCCACAAGATCAGTTCCACCCAGTGTGTATAAATGCATGGGGTGGGATGGGATGCCTGGTGGGCTGTCCCTCCAGGAAGGACTAACATTTTTCAAGCACTTTCTTAACTTGTCAGAATCTCAGAAGCATGCAATGGCCTTTTATACACTATGGGACCAAGGGCACGCTGCCCTAAGGTGGCTCACTTTTTTATTTTTATTTTTTAAAGATTTTATTTATTTATTTGAGAAAGAGCGCAGGAGCGGGGGTGGGGTGGGGTAGGGGGGAGAGGGAGAAGCAGACTCCCCGCTGAGGAGGGAGCCCAATGAGGGGCTTGATCCCAGGACCCTGAGATCATGACCTGAGCTGAAGGCAGACGCTTAACCGACTGAGCCATCCAGGCGCCCCAAGATGGCTCACTTTAGCATAAAGATTATTTTGAGTTAAAAGCAAGCAAGATCCAGCAGATTTAGGAAAAGCTCCTTACCCCCACTCTCCCACCCTCCACAACTGCGTAAAAAGAATTTAGATAAAGGTCCTGCTCCAGGAAGAGAGCTAACCCCAGAGATAACTACATTATGCTATGAATTAGGTATAGTGCGTGGAGAAGAACCTAGCAAGGCCTCTTTGATCAAAGTCCTCTCTTTGTCCCACCATTTCCAAGTGACCTAACAAGTATCTGTTTACCAAACATTTACTTTTTCATTCTTTCTGAGGAATACATTCCTTCCCTTTGAAGACCCAGACCCCTACACCCCCTTCTCCTTAGTTCAGAATGACATATACCTCATTTTGCCTGACAGTGTTTGGAATTTCTTTGTGCATTCCCCATATGTATGCTAGTAAGTTTGATTTTTCTCCTGTTAATCTGTCTCATGGCAATTTGATTCTTATTCTAGCAAGAAGGACCCTGAGGGGACAGGATATTCTTACTCCCCGACAATACATTCTATTTATTCCATAAAGCCTTATGAGAAATATAATACTTCTCCCCTTATTACTGGTAAGGAACCTAAGGTCTGGAGAAGTTACTTACTACTTATGTGACTTTTCTTCTTATTATATCATGCTGCTTCTAGACAATAATATACACATTACTTACATGAGAGGGCCAGAAATGTCTGTGAATAAGAATAATGTTTTGAAACTGTGCCAAGAAAAAAGAACAAGGACACAAATACAAGCAAAGTACTGAGTAAAAGAAAATGAATTTTGTTTCAAATAGCTCTAAGCTACTGTGTTCTGTTTTGTTTTTGAAAGGGAATATAAAGGATTTAGAAGTAAGAAGATGTAAAGGGAGGCTTTTTTAGCAGCACAATGAACTGTGATCTCTGGACTCTGACAGGCTCCTGTTTGCCTTGGGAGTTTCTTTACTCTTGGTCATACAAACAGAAATCACTCATAAAGCTCTGAAAGGAAAAGCTACACCTGCAACTGACATGCCAAAGAGCAGAGAAGTTCTCCTACAGGACTCACATCTTTGGAAGCTTTTTCTCCCCTTATAATACTGTAACTGGCTGTCTTTTATCAATGGAGAAAGAGATACCCATTTGTACTTCTGAGGAACGAGTTACAACGTTTTAGATACTGTCAATTATTCAATCAACTTGAAAAGCTAAAAATGACCACTTCATATTTTGCCATTAAAGAGTTTCTCAAAATTTTGAAATACTGAAAAAACAAAAAGCCCACAGAAAATCAAATCTTAAACCTTAGTAACTTATTGATTGATTCATTCATTTTGCCTTTAATCTGGGGGCAGGGAAGTAAAGGGAATAAAAGTATTACATTAATTAATAGTTGAATGTGAAAGAAATCACTTCATAATTCTACATAAAACCTGTAGTAAGGATAATTTATTTCTCAATTATCCAATCTAAGACTTAACTACTAACTCACTTAGCTTACCACAATCCAATTATTATTTGGCTATGGAATGTATTTTTAAACTTCAATCTGAACTTGACTGACACTCTAGGAAATTATTCCAAACAAAACAATAAAATCATATAAGGAAACCATTCAGGTGAGTCCTCTATAAGGACTCTTGCAAAACTTGTTCCTGCTAATTGCTGTAATTGCTGTATAAATAAAAGATTATTTTTTAAACATGCAAAACATCCATCTAGGCATCTGACTTCTCTTAAAACTTCTCTAAAGAAGACAACAGTCAATGAACTTCAGCACTGTGACTATTCAAAACAGAATTGAAACAGATGCTATTAATGTTTATATGAGTGTGATTTTATTTTTTAATTTATTATTTTTTTATTTAAATTCAATTAGCCAACATATAGTACATCATTAGTTTCAGATGTAGAGTTCAGGAATTCATCAGTTGCATATAACACCCAGTGCTCATCATATCATATGCTCTCCTTAAATGCCCATCACCCAATTACCCCCATCTCCCCCACCCATCTCCCCTCCAGGAACCCTCATTTTGTTTCCTATAGTTATATGAATATGATTTTAAATGTTTAAGGAGCAAAAACAGAGATGAAACAATGAATTATTACATTTTGGGGAAATGAACAGGAAGTAAAGATTTTCTGTAAGTTTCTTCTTACATTTAAAATCATTCCAAAAACTTATCCCATTAGGTGACTGTTAGTGAAGTTGATTGCTGCATTTATGAATTTGTATACATATATGCAAACGGAGGAAAACCTATGGTTCTAATCTCAATGCATTTCTTAAAAACTCTGCAACAATCTAGGATTGACTTAATTTTCAGAAACTCGAAGTTCTTGAACATAGTTTATATCTTTTTAACTTAAAAAGTAATAAATTCTGTAGTTTAAACTCCTTTAGAGGCAATGACATTTATGTTGCAATAGGTAGGTCAAGTTCAAGAAACTTGGATGTAAGAAAATATCATAAACAAGGGAGTCTTTCCTAGCTCTCCTCTCAAAGGAACTATGTTCTAATATTTCAAGACGCTTAGCACTGAAATTGTTTCCATTTTATTATATCTGGATCTCTGTGCCTGAAATGGAATAAGAAAAACTTTGTTTTAATTTTGGACTCCTTCCATAACACACAGTTGGTATTCTGTCTGTTGAAAAGAAACAGTATTGTTTAGGATTGCTATTTGGGTATGGGTCATATTAAAAATGGCAAAAATGGTTATGTTATTGGTGTATTATATCTGCTACCTCTAAATGGAGAGTACAAAGACTTAACTTACTATCCTCTTTTTGCTATGCCGGATAAACGCATTTAAAAAATAGTAAGGTAAATGGGGCATCTGGGTGGCTCAGTAGGTTAAGTGTCTGCCTTCAGTTCAGGTCATGATCCCAGGGTCCTGGGATAGAGCCCCACATAGGCTCTCTGCTCAGCAGGGAGTCTGCTTCTCCCACTCCCTCTCCCCCCTGCTCATGCTCTCTCTTGCACGCTCTCGCTCTCTCAAATAATTAAATAAAATCTTTAAAAAAATAGTACGGTAAGAGGGGCGCCTGGATGGCTCAGTCATTAAGCGTCTGCCTTCGGCTCAGGTCATGATGCCAGGGTCCTGGGATCAAGCCCCACATCGGGCTCCCTGCTCAGCGGGAAGCCTGCTTCTCCCTCTCTCACTCCCCCTGCTTGCGTTCCCTCTCTCACTGTGTCTTTCTCTGTCAAATAAATAAATAAAATCTTTTTAAAAAAAATAGTAAGGTAAGAAAATGATGAAGTAAATTATTTGGAGAGATTCAAGTTCATAAACGAGTAACTTGTAGCAAAGAATTACTTGAAATTACATGGATGATAAGTGATAACTTGAGTTTTAAAAGTATGTAAATAGAAGAAACCACAAAATATAGTCCTTTTGAAACATCTTTCAATATTAATAAACTCAGTATGTTAAACCAAAGTACTTAATTTAACCTATGCAAACTCTTGGTAACGTATATTATGTCCAACAAGGGAATATGTGCTCATCAGAATAGACCTTATAAAAATAGGTTTATCAGAGAATGGCCTTCAAAGTGCTTTTTATGGTCAAGTGTCATGCTGGTGAACTCTTTCAAACTTTTAAAGAACAGATGGCCCCATGCTAGATAAACTGTTTAACAGCACATAAAAAAAGGTTAAGCTATCCAATTCCATTTATGAAACTAACTAGTATAAAATCCTGAAACAAAGCCTGTCAAAAATAGTACAAAAAGAGGAAACATAACCTAAGTTCACTTATGAATATAGATATAAAAGTCCTAAGTAATAAACCAGTAAAAAACTAAATTCAATAGCACAGATAATCATTGAACATGGCTGAATCAAATATATTATAAAAATCAATTAACATTCATCACAGAGGAATAAAAGGGTCACAGGTGTCTCTATTTTCTTCTTCATGCTCCTTGGTATTTTCTAAATTTTCTGTAATAAATCTATATTATACCCAGAAGGAAACAAATAATATTTTTAAAAGGTTACATGTCCCAAAATATAAGAAAGCAGAAGTGTATATAATGCTACTATATCTTTTGACAAAATAGACATGGCATATGTTAAGTCATGTTTATGGAAGGTAAAATGAAAATTATCTCTTGAGGCAAAATTCCACCTTACTACGTTTTTTTTTTTTTTTTTTTAATTTTATTTATTTATTTGACGGGGAGAGACAGCCAGAGAGAGAACACAAGCAGGGTAAGTGGGAGAGAGAGAAGCAGGCTTCCCGCCGAGCAGGGAGCCTGATGCGGGGCTCGATCCCAGGACCCTGGGATCATGACCTGAGCTGAAGGCAGACGCTTAACGACTGAGCCACCCAGGCGCCCCTCCACCTTACTACGTTTTCTGGAGTAGCCTTCCTCATTCTTTGCCTGTGAGGATAAACTAATGAGTAAGCTACACAAACTACTTAAACAATATGCTATATTCTCCTCCCACTCTGGATATCGAATGAAGTCATAATGTGTAAATGAGGAGTCATATACAAATAAAGCTCTGTAAAACATTATGAAGTAGTAGGACATGGTTTAAAGAAGCCATTTAGGTGGGTGGGGAAATGGGCTAAAAAGATAAAAAGGGATTAAGAAGTACAAACTTCCAGTTATGAAATAAAATCACGGAGACAAAAAGTAGAGCACAGGGAATATGGTCAATTGTAATAACTTCGTATGGTGACTAAACTTGTCAAGGCAAGTAACGTGTAGAATTCTTGAGTCACTATGTTGTACACCTGAAACTAATGGAACACTGCATGTCAGCTGTACCTCAATAAAAAGCAGCAGCACCAACAGCAGCCACTTAAAGATTTGAGAGGAGGGTCATACATAGACTACGCAAAAATGAAAGTGAAAACAAAAAAAAAACTTGGAAAAATACATTTCTAACATATTTCTACAGTTAAAAACATTTTATAAAAGCCCTTGCAAATCAAGAAAAAGAACCTAAGACAATTCAGAAAAGAAGAAAATAAATGGCCAATTATTTTTAACAGTTCAATTTCAAAAGTAATGAATACTTAAGAAAAAACAACTATCATTTGGCAAAAATAAGAAAAAAAAAAAGACACCTATTCCCAGGAAAACAGGGAGCTAGGTACTTGTATGTACTGCTAGTGGAAATGTAAATCGGTACAACCTTTTCAGAAGGTAACCTGGAAGCACATTCAAAAGCCTTAGATTTGTACATGCCCTTTGATCCAGCATCCCACTTAAACAGTCATGGACTTGCACAGATGCAACACAAATGTTTACTGACTCATTATTTATTATAATGAAAAATGGTAAACAATCTAAATGTTCAACAGTGAAGAACTTGCTGAAGAAATTATAACACATATATGATATAAAGGAATATAATATAGTCACTAAAATAAATATAAAATTAGGAAGGAATAAATTAATAAGTGAATAATCTTGGGGCGCCTGGGCTGCTCAGTTGGTTAAGTGTCTGCCTTTGGCTCAGGTCCTGATCCCAGCGTCCTGGAAAGGAGTCCCGCCTCCTGCTCTGCTCAGCAGGGAGCCCGCTTCTCCCTCTGCCCCTCCCACCCTTGTGCTCTCTCTCTCTTTTTCTCTCTCTCTCATAAATAAATAAAAATCTTGGGCGCCTGGGTAGCTCAGTCGGTTAAGCGTCTGCCTTCGGCTCAGGTCATGATCCCAGGGTCCTGGGATCAAGCCCCGCATCGGGCTCCCTGCTCAGCGGGAAGCCTGCGTCTCCCTCTCCCTCTGCCCCTCCCTACTGTTTGTGCTCTCTCTCTGCTCTGTCTTGCTCTCTCAAATAAAGAAAATCTTAAAAAAAAAAAAAAATCTTAAAAAAAAATAAGTGAGTAATCTTATTAAAAACAATGTTACAGTATGATCTCAGGTTGGGAAAAATGATACTTAATAGTTATATATAAATGAATCGAATGCATAGAAGCTTTATCCTTTACAAAAAAACATGTTTCCCATACGACTTTAGCAAAATTAAATTTCAGTAACTGAAAATGATATAATTATATATGCCAAGCTTGTAAGTATGCTACTCAGGTCAATTTACCCCTCTACAAATTATTATAGCAGGCAGGCAGGGATTAGGCCCCAGACTGCGAGGTCCTCAGGTTAAAAACCGTTATTCAGGGGCGCCTGGGTGGCTTAGTCAATTAAGCATGACTCCGGCTGGGGTTATGATCTCAGGGTCCTGGAATGGAGCCTTATGTTGGGCTCTGTGCTCAGCGGGGCGCCTGCTCCTCCCTCTCCCTCTGCTCATGCTCTCACTCTCATATAAATAAAATTAAAAAAAAAAAAAAAAGACAAAACCAGGGCACCTGGGTGGCTCAGTCGTTAAGCATCTGCCTTCGGCTCAGGTCATGATCCCAGGGTCCTGGGATTGAGCCCCACATCGGGCTCCCTACTCGGCAGGGGGCCTGCTTCTCCCTCTACCCACTCCCCCTGCTTGTGTTCATTCCCTCTCTTGCTGTGTCTCTCTCTGTCAAATAAATAAATAAAATCTTTAAAAATAAATAAATAAATAAAAAGACAAAACCATTACTCAACATTTGGGATAACGCTGGATATCTTTCTATTCCCAATCTTTTAACTTCAAGGATGTATGATGCTCTAACTAGACATTCTTCTTTTCCAAACCTGAGAGCTCAAAGAGAATATTGTTTAGAGACAGTTGTTAAATCATTACTTAATCTGAATCTCTTACAAGACAACATCCTGTCTAAAAGAAAGTCGGTCTGGAAAACAGTATGGAGGTTCCTCAAAAGGTTGAAAATAAAGCTAACCTATGACCCAGCAATTGCACTACTGGGTATTTACCCCAAAGATGCAAATGTAGTGATCCAAAGGGGCACGTGCACCCCAATGTTCATAGCAGCAACATCCACAATAGCCAAACTATAGAAAGAGCCCAGATGTCCATCGACAGATGAATGGATAAAGAAGATCTGGTATATATATATATAATGGAATACCACTCAGCCATCAAAAAATAAAATAAAATATTGCCATTGGCAACAATGTGGATGGAACTAGAGGGTGTTATGCTAAGCGAAATAAGTCAATCAGAGAAAGACAATTATCATATGATCTCGCTGATATGCGGAATTTAAGAAACAAAAAAGATCATAGGGGAACAGAGGAAAAAATAAAACAAGACAAAATCAGAGAGGGAGACAAACCATAAGAGACTCTTAAGCATAGGAAAGAAACTGAGGGTTGCTGGAGGAGCGGGGGTTGGGGGATGGGGTAACTGGGTGATGGACATTAAGGAGGGCACGTGATGTAATGAGCACTGGGTATTATATAAGACTGATGAATCACTGACCTCTACCTCTGAAAGCAATAATACGTTGTATGTTAACTGAATTTAAATAAAAATAAATAAATTTAAGAAATAAATAAAAGAAAGTTGGGAAAAGAATAGCTTTGTTTCACGAAAGGAGCTGAAAAGAGAATTAACATTTATTGAATACTATGTGGTAAACAGTTTGAGACTGTATGCATATCATCTCTTTTTTAATCTTAACAACCCACATAGATATTTAGAATATACTGTTGGAATTCTCCGAAAGTATAATTATTTAAAACACTAAGTGAAATAAAAAATACAAACGCAAAGACAGAACATATTCCTAATATAATACCCTGAAAGAAACAAGGGGGCAGAAGATTTTTTAGGTGAATCTTCTCCATTCTGGAGAACTGGAAATTGAGACTTAGAAATTGTCCAAAGTTAAACCATCGGAATGTGGCAGGGCTGAGTCAGAACCAAGGATTCGCCAACTACTAAACTCTCAAACATTATATATTTATGACTTCATTCCCTAACAAGATACTCTAAAGTTCAAATCATCAATTACGTAACTTATTAAAGAAGTTACTTTATCTTTACTATATAAGCTACAATACTTAAAAAGCACAGAATAACTGAATAATTATGGAACACCAGATAGATTTCCCCATCCTACAAAAACTAGGCCTATGTGACAAAACCATGTACATACACATGGATATCTCTCTCTCTATACATCATATTATATATATACACATACATACATATATATGGTACATAGTTCTGCACAAAGAATGAAATAGAATAAAATATTTAATTAGCTTGGAAAGAGATAAAATTTTTATTTTCTTAATTTTTATTTTATTATTTTTTAAAGGTTTTATTTATTTATTTGAGAGAGTGAGAGAGAGAGCATGAGAGCAGGGAAGGGCAGAGGGAGAAGCAGACTCCCCACTGAGTGGGGAGCACAGATGCGTTGTGGGGCTCGATCCTGGGACTCCGGGATCATTACCTAAGCCAAAGGCAGACTTGACCCACTGAGCCACCCAGGCGCCTCAAGAGAGAAAAATTTTTAAAGATCAGCAACACAGGAACACTTCATTAACGCAATTGGTGTTCCCAACTGAGAAGCATGCTTTCTTTAAAAGCTTCAGAGAGAGCTAAAGTCGGACTGAGTGCTGGCTCTGCTACTTACTAAGCTACATCCTAAGCAAATTAATAAAAATTATGACAATTTACCAGCTGGACTGTGTTTTTAAGGATTAAATAAGGTCATGCACTGTGAATGTGGCCATAAGTAGACACCCCAAAATTTTAGTTCCCTTCCCCTGGTTAACAGATAATAGGGGCTTCTCCCTCTGACCCTCCCTCCTCTCATGCTCTCTCTCTCTCTCAAATAAATAAATCAATCTTTAAAAAAAAAAGGGGGGGTGCCTGGGTGGCTTAGTTGGTTAAGCGACTGCCTTTGGCTCAGGTCATGATCCTGGAGTCCCAGGGTCAAGTCCTGCATCAGGCTCCCTGCTTGGCGGGGGTCTGCTTCTCCCTCTGACCCTCCCCCCTCTCGTGCTCTCTCTCTCTCTCTCTCAAATAAATAAATCAATCTTAAAAAAAAAAACAACAGATAATAGGGCAGTGCCCAACTAACCCAAATGGGAATCAGTTTCTAATTGTTTTCTAGTTCTAGTCCCAGTGTAGCCCCCTGTTTTCTTTCCCCCCCTATTATCTTAATGTGACTTCTGTAGGTTTCTTTTTTGTAACATTTCACTATGCTGTAATGCTTAGGTTCTCAAACTTTTCCTATCTCCATCAAAATTGATCGAGTGCCTCATTCCCTTAGAACACTGTGACAGAGAAATCTAGATAAACATAAACTGTTCGGGGGAAGACTGTATAAGAAGATAATGATTTTTTTTTTTTTTTTTTGGATGATGGTGTTCTGAACCCCGGTCCTGGGTAGGGCATTTGAAGTAAAATAAATGAGAGGGCTGTGCCATGACAAAGCTTCAGAGATAAAGTGGGGACAGGAAGGATCTCACCACAACCCACATGTGACTATCTACTTCCACCCACTCACAAGCAGGAACTTGCCACACAACCTTCCATTAAGCAACCTTCCAATCAACCAACAAACAACTCTGTAATCTATTAGCACCTTGAAATATGAGGAAGATAAACAACACATGTGAAAAAATAGACCATGGCATTTAAATCTGTAACAGCAGAAGACTGTCAAAGTTGGTTTAGATTTTATAGATTAATGGTTTTAGGGGAGGAAAAATAATTTTCCCTGTACCCTTCTATGTTCTTTGCTGAGGCCATCCATCCCATAATAAAAAGACAGATTAACAGAAAAAGAAATCCTTAATTTCACACATATGGGAACCCACAAAGATTCGAGACCCAAAGGCAGTCAGGCAATTGAGGCTTATAAACCATCTTGAGCTCAGGAGAAAGGAGAGGCTTGGGGCTTCAAAGGGGAGGAAGGCAATTCCAGGAAAATGAGAAAAGCAATGTTTGCCTTCATGCAGGTAAGTATCTCAGATAAAAGAGTAATCTCTGGTAATAGCTCTCTTCCTGGTACAGGCCCCCTTTCCAAATTCTTTTAGGCAGGTAAAAGGGAGTTAAAAAGCTCTTCCTGACCGCTCTGGGTCTTGACTGCCTTCAGTTCACAATAATCCCCATACCAAAGTGGCAGACTTTGGGGTGACAAATTCTGCTCCCCTCAGGTTGAAGCAACAGTGAGAGAGTAAACATAAAAATAAAACAAGAAAGGTAATTTAGAAAGCTAGCACCAAGCCATAGCACAGAGAAGTCTGCCATCTGCTGACACAAAAATGGAATCGTATAGATTTCCCTGATGGCTGTTTTTAAAGCAGTGGGAACCTCAGGTAAGGCTTATGACATTAGATTTCAATTAAGTCACTGTACTGAAGAGATAAATTACAACCGCTAATTCAAAAGACAATAAGGATTAAAATGGGATTTAAGATTCTTTATAGGCTTATTAATTCAGTAACTCTAAATAATGTGATGTCCGAATTACTTTAAAAGCAAACAAAAGAGAAATCTATGGAAATGATTTAACATAAACTGTAGGGAACATTCAAACTGCTATGATGAATTAAGGATAATCTAAGACACTTTGCAAAAATTAGAAAATCTGTGGGAGAGGAAAAATAATTTTTCCTCTACCTTTCTAGGTTCTTGGCTGAAACCTTCCTATAATAAAAGACAGATTAATAGGAGAAAAACAAACACGAATTTAATAACATGCATCCCTCCTGAATACATGGGAGATACCCAGGAAAATGGAGTCACTCCCTGAAATGGGTCAGGTTATCATCTTAAGTACCATCTCTAGCTAAAGAAAAAAGAAGATGGCATATCCTGGGGTTACAAATCCTGTTCCCTTTCAAATCCTACAGATTTCACCTCTGCGATCAGTCAATGTTCTGTCCTCTTTCTCTGGCTCCCATAGCAGGCTAGGGTTCATTCTCTTTAATCCAGGCTTATTTCAATTCCTGCTTCTCCAGTGACAGAATGCTGTCCCAACATATGCCTCTTTGGCATGACGACTATTTTGAGCTGATTATTTCAGAGAAATAGGAGACACAGGTGAAGCTCTGAAAAGAGAAGTTCCCTTTTGCAAGGGAAATTTATATTTATAAAGGAAATCCCCATTTCTATGTGTGTCTCCACTCTGTACCAAAAGAGAAGGAAGAAAAAGATGAAGAAAGCACGGCAAACTCAAATCAATGGAGAGAGTGCACTTAAAATCTGCATTATCAACCCTTACTCTGGTTTACCATTTTTTTCCTCCTTCCACCCAACAACAGGCCTCTTCCATGCCCTTCTTTTTGCTTATAGCTGTAGATGGTATAATTTTAAACCATCTAAGAGAGTTACTCACTATTCCCAAGGCATCTCTCGTGTCTATGTGTTTTTTTTTTTAAAGATTTTATTTATTCATTTGAGACACAGAGATAGAGAGAGAGCATGAGCAGGGGGAGAGGCAGAGGCAGAGGGAGAAGCAGGCTCCCTGCTTAGCCAGGAGCCCGATGTGGGGCTCGATCCCAGGACCCTGGGATCATGACCCGAGCCGAAGGCAGACGCTTAACCATCTGAGCCACCCAGGCGCCCCTCGTGTATATGTGTTAATAAAACTTTTTCTCTTGTTAATTCTATCTTTGGTTATAGGGTCCCCAGCACAGACCTTAGAAAGGTAGATGGAAAATTATTTTTTCCTCACACTCCTTGCCTCTTGATTCTAGTTATGCTAATTTAGTGTACTTCAGCTACCAGATTAAGCAATTAAAATGCATTCCAGATCTTATCACTTTTTGAAAATGAATTTAACTCTCAAAGACTCTTCAGCAAGTTAATTACAAACACCTCACTACTGATAATACAAACGTTTCTACAATGTGGTCCCAACACTTTTTTTTTTTTTAAAGATTTTATTTATTTATTTGACAGAGACACAGCAAGAGAGGGGACACAAGCAGGGGGGAGTGGGAGAGGGAGAAGCAGGCTTCCCGCGGAGCAGGGAGCCCGATGCGGGGCTCGATCCCAGGGTCCTGGGATCGTGACCTGAGCCGAAGGCAGACGCTTAACGACTGAGCCACCCAGGCGCCCCCCAACATTTTTTTAAAATGTTGCTTTCAATTAACCGTTTTTTAAAAAAATATACATGTTCATGCTATTTCAAACAGTGCGGAACATTGAAGGATGAAAAAGTACAAGTCTCCTTCCTCATTCTCATCCTCTCAAGTTCTATCATTACTAGGAACAACTACAAACAACTAGCGCAGTTTTTCAAGAATTTCCAATGACATAAAAGCACATACATGTGTATCTCCCTGGAGCCACAACTGTTCTACAATGTGCTTTTTCCCCCTAGTTACTATCTTTTGAACTTTTTAAAATGTTAACTCAGATTTACTTTCTTGTATGTATGTATGTATTTATTTATAAAAGATTTATTTATTTGAGAGAGAGAGAGCACACATGTGAGCACAAGCGGGGGGAAGGGCAGAGAGAGAGGGACAAGCGGACTCCCCACTTAGTGGGGAGCCTGAGGCAGCACTCAATCCCAGCACCCTGAGATCACTGACATGGGAAACAAAGGCAGAAGAAAAATTATTAAATTTCCTTATAACGTACAGCCCATTGACAAGTCCTTAAAACAGGCAGAGTGACATTCCTCTAGGGACTCAGCTGCCTCGATGTTAATACCTTGTAAAGGGCAAAGGCAATCTTAGCCCAACCCCCAGGACCCTGTAAGTCTACTTTAACATACCAAGATACATGTTGGCAATCATCCCCCAAGCATATGACCCACCAATATACATCCGAAGGGTCTCATGACTCAGGTTTTATTAGACAGTAATAAATGACCTTATCCCAACAATAGCTAGCTCCTCAAGGTCCTGGAAACCTTCCTTCCAAAATTCCTTAGAGACTTAACGCTATCCCTACCCCTCTCCCAACTTGAAAGTGTATAATGGGCCACTCCTCATGACCCCAGTGCTGCTCTTTCTGCCCACGGGTCCTGTCCTCGTGCTTTAATAAAACCACCTTTTTGCACCAAAGACGCCTCAAGAATTCTTTCTTGGCTGTCAGCTTGGAACCCTGATGTCTTTCCTACATCAATCATGATCTGAGCCGAAGTCAGACACTTAACTGACTGAGCCACCCAGGTGCCCCTACTTTCTTGTTTTTAAAGCTGCACAATGTTTTATTATACAAATGCACCACAGTGTAACCAATGCACTATAATTTATTTAACCGATGTATATACCGCCTCCAACAGAGTAAACAAAAGTGCCCATTTTTCTATATCCTCATCACTCGGATTTCTCTCTCCACACAGTGCTTGGCAGTCCCCAGTTTTGCCTATTTGTGAGCAATTAAACTGGATTTTTTTAAAATACATTTTGTAGGGGTGCCTGGGTGGCTCAGTCGTTAAGCGTCTGCCTTCGGCTCAGGTCATGATCCCAGGGTCCTGGGATCGAGCCCCGCATCGGGCTCCCTGCTCCGCGAGAAGCCTGCTTCTCCCTCTCCCGCTCCCCCTGCTTGTGCTCCTTCTCTCGCCATGTCTCTCTCTGTCAAATAAATAGATAAAATCTTTAAAAAATAAAAAAAATAAAATAAAATACATTTTGTAAACTTTGTAATTTTGCTGGGGGCAAGAATTTCAATTCTTTACTTCTACGGTTCTCAAATTTTAGCCTTCACTGGGAATCACCTGGAGGGCTTAAAGTAAAGGATCTAAGGATATGATGATTTTTACCTAGAAAAGAGACTTTCTAGATAAATTAAAAATACTATCGGGTCCCTGGCTGACTCAGTCGGTAGAGCATGCTACTCTTGATCTCAGAGTCTTGAGTTCAAGCCCCACATTGGGCCTAGAGCTTACTTAAAAACAAACAAACAAAAAATATGATAGCATCTGGTTCAGGGGCGGCTCCATCTGTTGTGTAAATGAATTCCCAACTAAAAGCTTAAAAAAGTTTTGTAAAAACTCCAGCTGTTTCAGGAAGTATTCTGGCTAACATAAAAACAGCTCATTAGATAATTGTTGAAGCTGAAAATGTGATTAAAGTTGAGTGAGGATAATACATTGGAAACATGACAAATGTGATTTGCAAAGACAAAGTCATACGCCTGGTATAAATATCTCCATATTTGCAAATCTGGGGATTCAAGATGACCTTGAACATATTCTTTGCCAATGTTAAGAGTTTAATATATTCCCCTTATTTTACAATATATTTTATTTAGACTGACCAATCATGATTGTTATCCTTCAAACACCACAGCCATCAAATATTACCCAATGTAATCTATTCCTTTGAATTTCACATAGCCTTTCCTTGAGATCTCTCTCCCAACATTTATATTCATTCATTGTAGAAGTACTGTTAATGATGTGGAGAACAAAGGCAAAAGGAAAAAAAAAAATTAAGCTTCCTTATAACTTACAGTCCATTGACAAGTACTTGGGACAGGCAGGGTGATCTTCCTCCAGGAACTCAACTACCTCAAAGTTAATACTTTGCTAAAGGCAAAAGGCAACCTTAGATTGACATTAGCCCAACATCCAGGATCTTGTAAGTCTACTTTAACATATGAAAATCCTTTTGGAAACTTCCTTTATCTCTACCCCTTCCCCCCAAGATATATGTTAGCAATCATCCTCCAAGCATATGGTCCACTGATATACATCTGAAGGGTCTCATGACTAAGGTTGTACTAAGACAGTAATAAATGACCTTTTCCTAACAACAGCTAGTCCCTCAAGGTCCTGGAAACCTTGCTTCCAAATTCCTTAGAGACTTATGCTATCCCTAACCCCCTTCCAATTTGAAAGTATATAATTAGTCACTCCTCACAATCCCAGTGAAGTTCTTTCTGCCCATGGGTTCTGTCCCTGTGCTTTAATGAAACCACCCTTTTTTGCACTTAAGATGCCTCAAGAATTCTTTTTTTTTTAACATTTATTTACTAGAGAGACACACACAGAGAGGGAGAGCTCAAAGGGAGAATGAGAGGGAGAAGCAGACTCCCTGCTGAGCAGAGAGCCCGATGTGGGGCTCAATCCCAGGACCCTGAGATCATGACCTGAGCCGAAGGCAGCTGCTTAACTGACTGAGCCACCCAGGTGCCCCTCGAGGATTCTTTCTTGACCGTTCTCTCCGAACCCCAACATTTCACATCATTAGGACTCTAACTTTTAATAGTTGTGACACATAATTGTGAGACTAGTTTCTAAATCTCATTAGTATATATGAAGACAGTGGTGATATCTCAAGAATTATTGAAGACCTAGGTATTTTAGGTGTGAAGGAATAAATCTTCATGCTTGGGGTGGACAGAAGGGCAAAGCTATTCTGAGTCTGTATTCTGTCCTGCTGTATTACCAAAGATTTGTAACAGTTGGAATGCTCTATTTTTCTACCAGCCAACTGACCACCAGTAATACCAGATTATATATATGTGCTTTTATTTGATCAAATAGTAAATGAATTTACTGAGTGGCAAATGATATGGAAAAGGAATAGGAACTATGGTATAGCATGGTAGACTGCTTATTACCTAATTCCTTCCTTCCTTTCCTACTAATAGAATCTCAATTTTGTTGGAGGGTGGCCATTTGCTCAGCCAAAAAATTCCTCAGCTTCACAGTTAGGGTAGCTATATGACACTGTTCTCTCCAAATACATGTGAGGAGAAAGTTCTGCTTTACTTAATTGAGTATCCTCCTCCCTGGAAGATGGACATGTTGGCCAGGACTGCAACAGCCATTTTGTGACCAAGAGAAAAGCCAAGAGAATTTCAAAGACCTCTGTCTTGATATCCTTGTACTCCCTAATTAATACCAGCAACTGCCTACTTTTTAGACCTCTCCTTATATTAGAAAAATAGAATGTTTATTGTTTATTAAAGACACTGATTTTGGGTCTCTGTCTCTCCTAGGTGCAACTAATAAAAAAGACAAAGGGGGCACGTGGGTGGCTCAGTAGGTTAAGCGTCTGCCTTCGGCACAGGTCATGATCCCAGGGTCCTGGGATCCAGCCCCATAACAGGCTTCCTCCCTCCCTCCCTCCCTCTCCCTCTGCCCCTCACTCCCTCCACCCCTGCCATGTATATGCTCTCTCTCTCAAATAAATAAAATCTTAAAAATAAAAGACAAAGAAATATGTACAAATCTAGACCCTTAAAGAACACACGTAACAGTAAACAATACAAGACAGTGTATAAATTACTACTTTATGAAAAATCATCAGGAAATGCCACAAGAGTTCGGGGGAATATGCTTTACAAAACAAGTGAATTAAAAACAGGTCCTAAAAGGTCATAAATCTGAGTGCTGATATAAATTAAAGTTGGGATACAGAGATATTTTTAAAAGCCTGTGTAATAGCATTGAGCCACTTAAGCAGTTGTATTTAAATCTTGATTCCCTGCCCCCTCCCTTTTCTAAATATAGACTCAATAGTGGGCTTTCCACTTACTCATATAGTACCCAGAGAACATCTGATGTTATCTTAAAATAGAAGAAAGGAAGGACTTTTTGTCAGAAGTCACCTCCAGGAAGGAAACTCACTCAAGTTTCAAAAACAGCACCAGCTTATAAGGAGTAATTGTTGGTGTTTACAAGGAAGCCATAAAAAGTTGAGATGTGTTTAAATTAGAAATGGGGGCACCTGGGTGGTTCAGTCAGTTAAGCCTCTGCCTTCAGCTGGGGTCATGATCCCAGAGTCCTGGGATCAAGCTGGGCGCTGGGCTCTCTGCTCAGCGGGGAGTCTGCTTTTTCCTCTCCCTCTCTTTCTGCCCCTCCCCTTGTGCGCGCTCTCTCTCAGATAAATAAATAAAATCTTAAAAAAAAAAAAGAAATGATAATTTTAACTGGTTGGGGAGTGTCTAGTGAGAGCGAAGCCAGTGTCCATCTTGAATACTAGATGGAGGTCATATCGCCCACAAGGCAGGGCTGGACCGGCCACAGAGGACACAGAACACACAGACCAAGACTCAAGAGATGGGAAAGCTTGCTTATCATTCAAAAGCATGTAGGGGCCGAGGGTAGGCCACCCCAAGATGGGCCACTCTGGCATGAAGATTATTTTGAGCTGAAGGCAAGACCCTACGGGCTCAAGAGAAACTTTTGCCCATGCTTTAAACACTTAGAAGAACTCTTAAGTGGGGGTCTTTCCCAGAATAAGGAGAGATCCATTTTACCTGAGTGACCCATGTGTACGGCGGGGCAAACATCTGCTCTTCTTACTGCCCTATGAACTGCATTCCTTTCCTCTCAAGTCCCTGACCCCTACTCCCTTCTCCTTAGTTCAGAATGACACAGAAACCTCATTTTCCCTGTCTTTGGAATTTCCATGTCTGTGTGCATTACCATATGTATGCTATTAAATTTGATTTTCTCCTGTTAATCTGTCAATTGATTTCTTAATTGATTCTCAGTCCATCGAAAAGAACCTTCGAGGGGTCACAGTTCAGCTCATAACAATGATTAACATCTAAAAAAAAATTCATAGAATGTTAAACGTACATAATAGATGTTAAATAAGGAATCTTCCAGTTTCAGTTCAATTCAGGGATGGGTATCCTACTAAGTTGAGGGAAGGAAAAGAGAGAATTGGCTTCATGACTGGGGCCCTTACCCACTTAAAGAATACAAAAGGGTGAAAAGAGTGAAGAGGGTGTCTGGAAGAGTTGTTGCTGTGCCCTCTGCCTCCGAGGGAATGGGTACGGCGGAGCGCTACCTTCTCACCAAGCAAGAGGGACCTTTCACGGGGTCACCTGGAGAATGTGTTTTCTGCGGAAGACTGAGGCCTGATCCAAGCCACAAAGGATATTCCGTGGGACGGAAGTGGCTCTGCTATGCTCCACCGGCAGCACATACACTAAAATTGGAACAGTAAGGATATTAGCATGACCCCTGTACAAGAATGACATGCAAATTCATGAAGTGTTCCACCTTTTTTATAGTTTTTATAATCGAAGTTTTCGGAGAGTAGAACTTAAGTGTTCTTAAGCGTTCTCACAAACACACAAAGATAAATATGTAAGGTGATGGGTGTATTAACTAACTAGATGGGGAAAATCCTTTTACAGCGTATATGTATATCCAATCACAATGTACACTTTAAATATTTTAGAATTTTGCCAGTTATAACACCATAAACATGAAATTTTCTTTAAAAGATTTTATTTATTTGACAGACAACACACTGAGAGAGGGAACACAAGCAGGGGGAATGGGAGAGGGAGAAGCAGGCTTCCTACCGAGCAGGGAGCCCGATGCGGGGCTCGATCCCAGGACCCTGGGACCATGACCTGAGCCGAAGGCAGATGCTTAACGACTGAGCCACCCAGGTGTCCCATAAAGATGAAATTTTTAAAAAGTGGTTTTGTTGTAATGGCCTGTACTCCTAGAGTCTGTCAGAGCCAGGGATAAGTGAATGCTCCCACACAGGAGGGAACCAGCCAGAAACGTATTTCTGTCCAGCCCGCAAGAGCCACCTGAGAGGGAGGGACTTCAAAGGCAAGAGCCTGTATGGAGTGGATCACTCAAAAAAAAAAAAAAAAAATCAGGCTGAGGTGGAGTGGGGTGCCCAAAAAAATTAATATGGGGTTGCAGTGAAAGAAGAGAAAGTCAACTTTAAATATCTTGCAGGCCCAGGGAGCACAAACCTAACCAGTCAAATAAGAACTCTCATTTTGGGACACCTAGCTGGCACAGTCAGTTAAGCATCCGACTCTTGGTTTTGGCTCAGGTTGTGATCTTGGGGTCCTGAGATTGAGCCCCTCATAGGGCTCCTCACTCAGCATGGACTCTGCTTAAGACTCTCTCTCCCCTTCCCTCTGCCCCTCCCGCCATGTGCTCACGTACGCGTGCTCTCTCTCTCCCCCCCAAATAAATAAACCTTAGAAAGAAAAGGGGTGCCTGGGTGGCTCGGTTGGTCCGACTCTTGGTTTTGACTCAGGTCATGATTTCAGGGTCCTGGGATTGAGCCCTGTGTTGGGCTCCCTACTCAGTGGGGAGTCTGCTTGAGATTCTCTCTCTCCCTCTCCCTCTGCTCCTCTGCCTCATGCTCTCTCTCTCTAAAATAAATAAATTAAACTTAAAAAAAAAAAAACAATCCTCTCATTTCTTTACTTCCTCAGTAAAAGAAATCCTTCCCTCCTCCCCTATTAACCCAAAAATCTGAAGCAGTGGCTAGTGGGGTAAAGAGCAGCAGTAGGGAAAGAGAGAGGTTGACTACATCCTCCTCTCTCATCCCAGATCACTGGCCACCACTAACTAGGGAGGGGAGGAGCCACCTGCAGTAAGCCGTAGCTTTGGGGTGGTAAAGAAGTCTGTGTTAGTCAGGATAAGTTATGGGGCAGTAACAACACAAAAATCTCAGTTCCTTAACACAAAAAAAGTTTATTTTTCATTCACACGAAGTCCAATATGGGTCCAGATGACTCTCCAGGGCAGCTGTCCTCCACGGATTGGCTCAATATTCCAGGATGCTTTGATACTGTGTCATCTCCATGTCATCATGATGCTTCAGGATTTGCTCCAACAGCAGGAAAGACTATGGACAACTGTGTCCCTTTTCATAACTACACTGGCCCAGAAGTGGCCATACC
The DNA here is from genome assembly GCF_004348235.1 of Phoca vitulina. Classification (NCBI taxonomy): domain Eukaryota; kingdom Metazoa; phylum Chordata; class Mammalia; order Carnivora; family Phocidae; genus Phoca; species Phoca vitulina. Next base: position 36,702,915 of record NW_022589707.1, on the reverse strand, counting down.
ATCTCCAGACAGTCTATTGGCCAGAATAGCAAAGCTTGCCCAAATACAAGAAGGAGAGAAGAGCTAAAAATATTGGTGGGTACTAGTAATGTCCATCTAGAAGTCTCACTACAGAATTAATATTGAAATCATGCGTAATATATGACTAGGCACTGGTATTTACAGAAATGAGATTGACTGCTTGTGATTGTCTTTGGCGCCTGGGTGGCTCAGTCATTAAGCGTCTGCCTTTGGCTCAGGTCATGATCCCAGGGTCCTGGGATCGAGTCCCACATCAGGCTCCCTGCTCAGCCTGGAGCCTTCTTCTCCCTCTCCCACTCCCCTTGCTTGTGTTCCCTCTCTTGCTGTGTCTCTCTCCGTCAAATAAATAAATAAAATCTAAAAAAAAAAAAAAAAAAGACTGTCTTTTACAGTTTGAGAGTGAGCAAAAAGTCACAGGCCTACCAGAATTTTTACCAGCAGCAAGAAAGATTACCACCACTGAATAAATTTGAAAGGGGAAACAAGAAAAAAAAAAAAAGTTGTGTTCTATTTACATCCCGTGCCTCATGGGGACTCCACATACTAATCACATTTTTAGAAGAGATCACAGAAATCAAGTTAAACTCCATTTTTCATAATAAGACCTTTAATCTTTCTCTAGCTTCAAGATTGTAATTCTAGTTCTCTATGTGAGGCTAGAAATGTTTGTTTTTCTCAGCCAGCTCTGTTTACTAAATAGTCTAATTAAATGAAGCCATTTTCTTCCAAGAACATAATTTATTTAAGTTTTTAAACTCCCCGGAGAAAGGTCTATTTTCAACTTAATTTAACAGCAAACAGAAGAGTGACATACATAGATGGGCCTTAAATTTAAAAGTCAGTTTTCAATCTTTTAATACCTTGGATTAAAAAATAAAATATATTGCCTGCTTTCTAAAACAACTTCAAAAGCACAAATTAAACATATGGGATTTTGGAGCGCCTGGGTGGCTCAGTCGTTAAGCGTCTGCCTTCGGCTCACGTCATGATCCCAGGGTCCTGGGATCGAGCCCCGCATCGGGCTCCCTGCTCGGTAGGAAGCCTGCTTCTCCCTCTCCCACTCCCCCTGCTTGTGTTCCTGCTCTTGCTATCTCTCTCTCTCTGTCAAATAAATAAATAAAATCTAAAAAACAAACAAACATATGGGATTTTGATAACTGGAAAAGTTGGTGATTTTTTATCAATATATTAAGGGCATTACATTTTCTGTCCTAAAAGATACTAAATAAAATTTCTGGATTCGTAACTAGAACATGAAAATCTAAGTTACTGTACTAAGAGATCAATGTAGATTTGAAGAGCCAAACGCAAAATTTAATAAAAACAAATAAAACCCACACTTTTGGCTAACCTATCTAACAAGGATGATGACTAAAGAGGAACAGTGGGGGAAACTGAGATTCTTGGAGAGAAGTTCTGTGGCCAATAACTGTAGGACAGGAAAGCTAGCATTCATTTATAAATTTAAAAAACCTTGCAAGTTTTCTCCTAATATAGTCCAGAAAGAATAAGACAAATTCTTATAAACAGCATATGTGTGTATAAACATATATACACACACACTTAAAATGTTTTTATTTTGGGCGCCTGGGTGGCTCAGTCGTTAAGCGTCTGCCTTCGGCTCAGGTCATGATCTCAGGGTCCTGGGATGGAGCCCCACATCGGGCTCCCTGCTCTGCGGGAAGCCTGCTTCTCCCTCTCCCACTCCCACTGCTTGTGTTCCCTCTCTGTGTCTCTGTCAAATAAATAAATAAAATCTTTAAAAATAAAAAAAAATAAAAAAATAAAATGTTTTTATTTTAAAATAATTTCCTTTTTAAAAGTGACTGCATCTTGTATCCAGAAAATAGAAAGGAGTTTTTTTTTTTGTTTTTTTTTTAAGATTTTATTTGACAGAGAGAGACACAGCAAGAGAGGGAATACAAGCAGGGGGAGTGGCAGAGGGAGAAGCAGGCTCCCCACTGAGCAGGGAGCCCAATGCGGGGCTTGATCCAGGACCCTGGGATCATGACCTGAGCCGAAGGCAGACGCTTAACGACTGAGCCACCCAGGTGCCCCTAGAAAGGAGTTTCACTGGTGCTGTCCTAATGCCCTGATGGTTGACCACATATATTTTTTAATTCTCCTCTTTAGAAGCCACATTTGTACTTAAATTTGTACACGCTGTTTTTTAATCACTAACACTTAGCTTTATTTAGTTTCAAGCACTGTGTTTTTCTTTTATGAGGAAAAATTACAGTTCCTACTATTTCCCTACATTTTTATTAGATGGCCCTAACTTATGATGGTTTGACTTGTAATTCTCTGACTTTACGATGATGAGAAAGTGACATGCAATTACTAGAAACTATACTTTGAATTTTTATCTTTTCCTGGGCTAGCAATGTACGGTACAATATTCTCTTCTGATGCTGGGCACTGGCAGCGGCCTTAGCTCCCGGTCAATCACCCAATCACGAGAATAAACAACCATTACACTGACACCCATTCTGTACCATACAACTATTCTGTTTTTCACTTTCGGTACAGTCAATAAATTATATTATTCAACACTTGATTATAAAATAGGCTTTTTGTTAGATGATTTTGCCCAACTGTAAGCCAATGTAAGTGTTCTGAGCACATTTAAGGTAGGCTGGGCTAAGCTATGATGTTTGGTAAGTGTATGAAATGCGTTACAGATTACCATATTTTCAACTTAATGATGGGTTTATAAGGACATAACCCCATTGTAAATCAAGGAAGATCTGTATTGTTAACGCTTTTATATTTGGCTAAATTAATTTGAAAGTAGATAAATGCTGTCTGAATAGAATAAAATATTGAAGCAATGTCCATGCATAAAAATCAACCAAGTAAAAAAACACTAAAGTTGTCATTATCACTCAATATAATTGTATGAGACTATATATATGATTACATTTCCCTCCTTCAGAACCTCATTCTTCAAAGCCTAAATTTTGTGTTGGAGTGGGTTTCTCTGTCAGGCAGGAAACTAGCAATAAGTGCTCAAGCTTTGTTCCAGAATCTTTTTTAGCAAGAGTAACTAAAAAGGCCACAGAGGGAACAAGTCCTATCTGAGCAGGCACGTTTGATTAGAATGGTGAGTTAAACTGAATAGCAAGTGATAAGTGATGGTCAACAGCAATGAGGAAGGACCTGAAACTTGCAAGAATCTAAGAGAGGTTGGGGAAATTCATTCCCAAATACAGTTCATCTCAAATATTAATTTCATTTGTGCAAAATTCTACTGTACGTGTATCAACTTCTATACACGTTTGGCAATCTTGATCTTTTTGGTCCAGTTTACAAAAACTGCAAGCCATCCTTAACTGAGGATAAATAGAGTAGTTTTTACAATGAAGGCTTAGGAGAGAGAAAGTTGAGAGAAAATAATACCACTGGTTAAAAATTATGCCCTACTAGTGTTCATAAGGAAAAATGATTGTAGGATATGAGAGTGGCTGATAGTCTGTGTTTTGATAGAATAATTACAACTACTATTTAATAAGCAGTTACTATGAGCCAGATATTACTAAATGTTCTATATTTAACTTTTTTTTTTTTACACATTTCTCACAACTCACACCAACCATGCTCCAACTCTTTGTATAATTCAATACAATTCTGACACTATCTAGAGTTAGTCGCTGATCCCATGAGGTAAGGACTCAGTCCACAAGTCTGTTCTCCAACGCCATTCACAAGCCCCAGGTTGTCACCCATACTTCAGATGGACCAGTTATAAATTTGGGGATTCCCACAACCCCCTCCTCAGGTCCCATAATCTGCAAGAATAACACAGAACTCCGGAGAGCGCTTTACGTACTATGACAGGTTTCATACAAAGAATACAATTCAGAACAGCCAAATGGAAGAGAAGCATAGGGCAAGATATAGAAGAAGGGGTGGAGAACCTCCATGTCCTCTCTAGAACACACCACCCTATCCACACCTCAAGGTATTCACAAACCTGAAAGTTCTCCTTTAGAGGTCTTTATGGAGGTCTGTTATGTAGGTAAGATTGATCAAATAAATTATTGACTAGGTGATCAGCTTGAACTCCAGCCCTTCTCCAAAGGAAGTGGGGGGGCATGCTGAAAGTTCTAATCCTCTAATCATGCCTTGATCTTTATGGCAACCAACCCACATCTTGAAGCCATGTTGGGGTCCCCAGCTACCAGTCCACCTCATTAGCATACAAAAGACACTGTTAACACTTCCCAGACTCCAAGTGTTTTAGGAGCTGTGTGGCAGGAACCTGGGACAAACACCAAATATATATTTCTTATGGTATCACAGATACAACAAACAAAAAAAATCTGAGAAACTGTCACAGCCAAGATGAAATAAGGACACATGATGACTAAATGTATGTGGTATTCTGGATGGAATTCTAGGACAGAGAAGGACATTAGGTAAAAACAAAGGAAATCTGAACAAAGTAGGGATATTTAAAAATGTATGAATATTTATTCATTAATTTCAACAAATGTACCATACTAACATGAAATGTTAGTAATAGGAGAAACTGGCTGGGACTCTACTTATTTGCTTAATTATGTTGTTAATTTAAAATTGTTCTAAAATAAAAATTTAAGAATGCAGTATATTGACTATGAAAAATGGCTTATCTCTGAACTCTAAACACCTTTTTTTTTAAAGATTTATTTATTTATTTAAGAGAGGGGGAGCACGTGAAGGGGGTGAGGGGCAAAGGGAGAGAATCTCAAGCAGACTCCCCACTGAGCATGAGCCTGCTGAGGGGCTCAATCCCAAGGCCCTGAGATCATGATTGGAGAGGAAACCAAAAGTCCGTCACTCAACCAACTGAGCCACCCAGGTGCCTCTGAGCTCTAAAAATCTTAAGCCATGTCTTCTGACAGGCTTCCTCTGTATATTTATCTTGCTGCCTACGGGACATTTCACCTGTAGCATGCACAGCCCACCAGCCACACTTCTGTGTCTTTTAATTCAAAACTTTTAAAGTAGTGCATAATCTAAGCCCAGTGCCAGAAGTCATTTGTTTACCTCGCCAGTGTGAATAGGCCCATCTTGCTTAGGGAGTTACTCTTGGTTCCATTACTTGTCACCAGTTTAACCTATGTCCACTGGACATTCACAGGTTTGTACATATTCTCCAAGGTGGGGGTTTGGAGAAAGGGGGGGGATGGGCAAAACATGACCACTAACACACGGTTATTAAAAGAGATAAAACCAGGATTTGAACCCAAATCTTCAGACTCCCAATCAAATGCTTATCCCATTTGAAGAAGCAGCCTATTAAAATTACAAGCTAAAAACATAAAGCTCGGGGTGCCTGGGTGGCACAGTTGGTTGAGCCCTGTCTCTTGGTTTTGGCTCAGGTTGTGATCTCAGGGTCCTGAGATCTAGCCCCAACCTGGGCTCCATGCTCAGTGTGAAGTCTGCTTAATACTCTCTCTCCCTCTCCCTCTGTCCCTCCCCACGCTCTAAAATAAATAAATAAATCTTAAAAAATAAAAATAAATAAAAACGTAAAGCTCTTTCATCTTTTTCCTTTTAAAAGCTACTAGCAGGCTGCACATATATCACAATCTGAATAATATAACATTATGTATACATATATATATGTAAAGATTGACTGATTTCTATACTACAAATAAGTAAAGTTGGCCTGCCTGATGGGCTTTCATTATTTTTCACAAAGATGGCAAACTGTTTTTGGGATGTTATCACTGTGGGATTTTATTAACTCTACTTGGTTTAGAAAAGTGATATTAACAGACCAACCCACAGTTTAAGTACACGCTGGAAGGTATGGCAATTAGTTGGTTCCCCCCCACACATACAGATTATAAATTTTTGGTTTGGGGCAAAAGGAAGCCAACAAAGTTCTCTAAGCAAGACAGCAACATAAACAAAATGAAATTTCTGAGATAAAAACATTTGCAGCTATACCCACAGAAGTGGAGAAAAAAATAATAATCTAAGAATAATTTAATTCTAGCAATAAACAAAACCTATGAATATTATTGGCATGACACATGGGAGTTAACATTTCTTTTACTATTAGTTATGGGAAAGTATTTCTGTATTGAACCTGGCGCCAACAGCAACCAAGAGGATAGTGTCTTTGATCAATGAAAACATAATTGAGGCTGAGTATTCTAAGTATATGAACCTAAAATGATATTATTTAGTATGGTGGTAGACTGTCAACTTATTTTTCATAAATATTTGACCCCAAATGTTCACGTGTGTAGCACATTATCAGGAGTAAACATTAGCTTATGCATTCCAGGAGGAACATTAGAATGCAACTCCATGAGTAACTAGTCTTTATGAGTGGATTTTAATTAAAAAACAAAAACAAAAAGCTAAACTAAAACAACTAAAACCAAACTAAAACAAAATTAAAAACATCCCCAACTTTGTAGCAAATATTGCTTATCATATACCTTAAGTAGGATTCTTGAAACACTCTTTCTTACAGTAAAATTGGAAATAAATTTCTAAAATACTGTTATGCAAGAGGTTTGGGGGAAAAACGAACACAAAGATACTTCCTGGCAGTTTGAGACAAGAAGAAATAACATTCAAATACAAAATAAACTATTCTGAACGCCAACCGGGTTAATTGGCATTCTTTCAACCACTGAGAAGTTACACCTTTTCATAATCTAGCTCATTCTAGCCAGGTTGCAGAAACAACTCTGTCCGAATTGGATTAGTCACAACCGTTTGGCTGCAGGAACTAGGTAGCAATCCAGTCTCGAACGTTCCGTTTACTTCTTGAGAAACGGTTTTGCTGTAGGAGGTGCCTGGTTTCCGAATCACCTACTTGCTGTCTTTCTGTTTCAAATGAAGTCATAACAAAAGACAGAGGGTGACACCATGGACGGTCCAGACCAGGTCACCGGCCCGCAATGTTGCTGCTCGCGGGGTGAACGGGTCCCCAGTATATCCTTTGCATTCCAGCAGCACCCGCATGGGAAGGTAAAGGCGGATGGAACGCCCTGCGGCCCATCAAGCGCTCGGGCACGAGGCGCCCTGCACTCACCATCTCGATGATCTTGGTCTTCCGCCCTGTCTTCCTCTTCAAGGTGAATATGTACTGGGCCAGCACCACCCCCGCCACCAGGACGCACACACTGGCGCTCGCCACCGCCCCCATCCTCGCCACAGCAGCCCGGTCCATGAATGGGGTGCTTGCGCCTCCCGGCCGCCAAAGAAGAGGTGGCTGGACTGCTGCAGTCCACAGATAAGCCTGGACGCCCTGCCCCGCGGCCGCTCTGCAGGAGCCCCGCCTCCGCCCCGCCCCTCCGGCACAAGCCCCGCCCCACAGAAAGCCCCACCCCACGCACTGACACGCGGGAAAGGAAGGCGGGGGGCGTGGCCTGCGTCCGCAGCAGAGGAGGGTGTGGGGCTGGTCTTCCTCGGAGCCTACCTCTGAGGAACTGTCCAAGGACCCAAAAGGGAATGGTATCAATTATCTCTGTGCTGATGAGGACCAGGGAGTGGTTCACTCCAGCTCTCTACAGTAGAAATTTGATTCCAACCAGACCCAAGCAGAAAAAGTCTTCCGTCTTCCGCCTTCCACCCTCCTCAGCCACTCTGGACTACAGCCCCCAGAAGGCGTTAGCAGTAGTATGTGCTATGACAAACTGCTGCGCAGCAAAAGAAACAACCAACAGTAAAAAGGCCACTTACAGAATGTGAGAAAATATTTGCAAACCATATATCTGATAAGGGGTTACTATCCAAATTACCTAAAGAACTCCTACAACTCAACAACAAAAAGACACCCCAATTTAAAAAATGGGCAAAAGACTAAGAAGATGCTCAACATCAATAACCATCAGGAAAATGCAAATTAAAACTACAATGAGATACCACTTCACACACATTAGGCTAACCATTATTTAAAAAATCACATGAATCACCGACCTGTACCTCTGAAACAAATAATACATTATATGTTTAAAAAAAAAAATTAGAAGAAGATAGCAGGAAGGGAAGATTGAAGGGGGTAAAATCGGAAGGGGAGACGAAACATGAGAGACTATGGACTGAAAAACAAACTGAGGGTTCTAGAGGGGAGGGGTGGGGGGATGGGTTAGCCTGGTGATGGGTATTAAAGAGGGCACATACTGCATGGAGCACTGGGTGTTATATGCAAACAATGAATCATGGAACACTACATCAAAAACTAATGATGTAATGTATGGTGATTAACATAATAAAAAATAAAAAAGAAAAAAAAAAACTATAATGCAGGCTCTGGGCTAAGCTTTCTCCTTTTCTCCTTTACTTCTCTGCCTCCTGATCAAGCCCTGTATGATATGGCATACACTCCTTTTGGGAATATTAAACAATAAAACTTCCTTTATTGGCATTAAAAAAAAATTACAAGTGTTGGTGAGGATGTGAAGGAATAGAAACTCTTCGGCACTGTTGTTGGAAACGTAATTTGGTACAGCTATAACAGAAAACTATAGAAATTCCTCAAAAATTAAAAATAGATTTACCATATGGTCCAGCAATGTTGGTATATATCCAAAAGAACTGAAAGCAGGTACTCAAAGATATCAGCACTTCCATGTTCACTGCAGCACTATTCATAATAGCCAAAATGTGATATAACTGAAATGTCCATCAACAAATGAATGAATAAAGAAAATGTGGTATATACATCGAATGGAATACTATTCAGCCTTTAAAAAGAAGGAAATTCTGCAGTATTTGACAACACTAATGATTCTTGGGCACATTATGCTAAGTGAAATAAGCTAGTCACAAAAAGACAAATACTTCCATTATTCTACTTACATGAGATAGTCAAACTCTTAGAAAGTAGAATGGTAGTTGTGAGAGTTGGGGGAAGAGGAAGAGGGGAAGTTGTTCAATTGAGTATTGAGTTTTAGTTTTGCAAGATGAAAAAGTTCTAAAGATCTGTTACACAACCATGTGTCTATAGTTAATAGTACTGTACATTTAAAAATGGTTAAGTTGGTAAATTTTATGTGTTTTATACCACAATTTTTTTTAAAAAGTGCTATGACAAAAGGGTAAAGATGAAGTTAGGCAGTGTTCCTTTCACCACTGCTGTCCTTTTTCTGCTATATCCCACTCACTGCCTATTCTATCATTTCCTCCTCTTTATTATTTAAATTCAATTAGCCAACATATAGTACATCATTACTTTTAGATGTAGTGTTCAATAATTTATCAGTTGGATATAATACCCAGTGCTCATCACATCACGTGCCCTCCTTAATGCCCATCACCCAATTACCCCATCCCCCCACCCACCTCCCCTCCAGCAACCCTCAGTTTGTTTCCTATAGTTAAGAGTCTCTCATGGTTTGTCTTCCTCTCTGATGACTTCCCATTCAGTCTTCCCTCATTTTCCCTATGATCTTCTGCTCTGTTTCTTATATTCCACATGAGTGAAACAATATGATAATTGTCTTTCTATGATTGACATATTTCGCTCAGCATAATACCCTAAAGTTCCATCCACATTGATGTAAATGGTGAGTATTCATCCTTTCTGATGGCTGAGTAATATTCCATTGTATACACACACCACATCTTTATCCATTCATCTGTCAATGGATATCTCAGCTCTTTCCACAGTTTGGCTATTGTGGACATTGCTGTTACGGACACTGGGGTGCAGGTGCCCCTTCGGGTTACTACATTTGTATCTTTGGAGTAAATACCTAGTAGAGCAATTGCTGGGTTGTAGGGTAGCTCTATTTTTAACTTGAGGAACCTCCGTACTGTTTTCCAGAGTGGCTGTACCAACGTTCATCCCCACCAACAGCATAAGAGGGTTCCCCCTTCTCCGTATCCTCACCAACACTTGTTGTTTCCTGTCTTATTAATTTTAGCCATTCTGACTGGTGTGAGGTGGTATCTCATTCTGGTTTTGATTTGTATTTCCCTGATGCCAACTAATCTTCAACAAAGCAGGGAAGAATATCCAATGGAAAAAGGACAGTCTCTTCAATAAATGGTGCTGGGAAAATTGGACACCCACATGTAGAAGAATGAAACTGGACCATCTTCTTACACCATAAACAGATACACTCAAAATGGATGAAAGACCTAAATGTGAGACAGGTATCCATCAAAATTCTAGAGAATACAGGCAGCAACGACCTTGGCCTCAGCAACTTCTTGCTAGACACGTCTCCAAAGGCAAGGGAAACAAAAGCAAAAATGAATTATTGGGACTTCCTCAAGATAAAAACTTCTGCACAGCAAAGGAAACAGTCAGCAAAACTAAAAGGCAACCCACGGAATGGGAGAAGATATTGACAAATGACATATCAGATAAAGGGCTAGTATCCAAGATCTATGAAGAACTTATCAAACTCAATACCCAAAAAACAAAAAATCCAATCAAGAAATGGGCAGAAGACATGAACAGACATTTCTCCAAAGAAGACATACAAATGGGGGCGCCTGGGTGGCTCAGTCGGTTAGGTGTCTGCCTCTGGCTCAGGTCATGATCTCCGACTCCCGATAGAGCCCAGCATCAGGCTTCCTGCTCAGCGGGGAGTCTGCTTCTCACTCTTTCTCTCTCTCCCTCTGCCCCTCCCCACTGCTCGTTCTCTCTCTCTCTCAAATAAATAAAATCTTAAAAAAAAAAAAAAAGAGACATACAACTGGCCCAAAATCTCCACATCATTTCCTCCTCTTTGTAAGCATCAGGACTTGTTCTCACCGGTCTTGTCTCTTGCAAGGGATTGATGACATTTCCCTTGCTTTTCTCTAGGGATAACACAGAAGGGATCCAGAGAAGCTCTTTGGAGTTGGTGGTGCTGCCTGGTGAAACTCCCTTTTTGCCTGGGATATGGAACTAGTTGGAAGAAGAGAACAAACGGGAGGTAGTAGTGAAGCTAGGGGTTGCTTTTCTCTCACCCTCCATTCTTGATCCTGTTGTTCCAGCCCTGGGACCCGAGCAGGAATTCTTAAAGGAAAATTTGTGGAGGGGGTGGTTCTTAGAAATATAAAGTAGGGCCCACCTTATTAGGCATCTGGTAAGAAAACAAGTCTGGAATAAACTATCAGGTATGTGAATGCCCTTTCTGTGTCTTGTTTTGTGGACAAGATTGATCCTCTGATGCCATAAAATGATTTTGGGGATATAGAGTGATCAGTTTCTTAGGAAGGAAAAAAAATTCTAAAAAAATTCTAAAAAAAAGCTAACGTTAGCTTTTTTGTTCGTTTTAATACGAGCACAATATATGTGAGAACCTGTGAATATATCTGAGAAAAAGATGACAAAAATTTTAAAGTATTCCATTCAGCAATGTCATGTGGTGCTTGAGCATCCTTCCCTGTGACCTACACTTCAGTAGGTCCCCAGCAAATGGTAAAGCAAATTCCAGCCTATGATTGAAGTTGGATATACCAATACTTCATAATTCCTTCTTGCAATAGGATTATTGCTTCTATTTCCCTCTACTTTGTGGGTCTCTTGCAAGGGATTGATGCCACTTCCCCTGCTTGTCACAGCAGTTTAGATTAATTTAGCTGATTATAAGACCAAGATTAAGAAAATTAATTATATATAAGCTTTTTATTAACACAACTCCTGTGTACAAAAGGAAAATGTTTTGTGTGTTTGCTTTGTTTAAATCAAATGATCTTTATTAATCCTGTTGAAGACAAACATATTCAGAAGCCTTCAATAAGGTGATTCAGATATACTATCAGTTGCATCTTGAAGCCAAAAGGGAAATCTATGCTGTGATATATTTTAAAGTTTTATTTTTTTTTAATTAAGTAAGCTCTATGCCCAACATGGGGCTTGAACTCATGACCTTGAGATCAAGTCACTTGCTCTACTGATTGAAGCAGCCAAGGACCCGTTGTGATTTTTAAATCTACCAATTTCTTAGGAAAGGAAATTAATGGAATGAAATCTTTTCACAAATGAAATTTTGTGGTTTCTATAATTACCATTGTAGTCTTTCATTGGGTTAGAGAATTAGTTTCTTACATCTGAATGTAAGAAAAGTAAGTTAACTGTACACCAAAAGAGTAATTTGGTAGCCTGATGGAATATGGATAATGATATAAATAGAATAAATAGGAACGTTGACTTAACATTTCATCTCCCATGCCTCCTTTTTTTTTTTTTTTTTTGAGTTCCACTAATTTCTGCCTTGTCTTACTTTTTAGTAATGGTTTCATTAATTAGGATTCTTTGTATCTACCCTGGCTAATGTCATGGAATACATTTGAACTGGAAGTTTGGTTGCTGCAAGATTCTTGAACATTGTTTGGAATGGGTTTGGTAATTCTATTTCAGTTTTAAATTATACTAAAAGAACGCAGTTGATTTGAAGCAGGTCCAGGGAAAACATGAGAATATCAACACTGATTCTGGGTCATCAGAAGATTCAGAGTGACCTAGGTGATATTTCAGGTTGGAAATTTGGGGAACATTCTGATCTGGGCTTCAAGGGAATGATGTGGGTGGTCCAATAATATCACATATTACAATATTTCTATGCATCTGAGAACATAAATGAGAATATGGGCCATTTATTAAATACTGTTACTTCTCTCTCAAATTAAAAAAAATCAATAAAGGTGCATTTTAAGTGTTTACTGCATTTGTTTAAGAGTCACTGCTGGGGGGGCGCCTGGGTGGCTCAGTCGTTGAGCGTCTGCCTTCGGCTCAGGTCATGATCCCAGGGTCCTTGGATCGAGCCCCGCATCGGGCTCCCTGCTCTGTGGGAAGCCTGCTTCTCCCTCTCCCACTCCTCCTGCTTGTGTTCCCTCTCTCGCTGTGTCTCTCTCTGTCAAATAAATAAATAAAATCTTTAAAAAAAAAAAAAAAAGAGTCACTGCTGGGGGTTCCTGGGTGGCTCAGTTGGTTAAGCATCTGCCTTCGGCTCAGGTCATGATCCCAGGGTCCTGGGATCGAGCCCTGCGTCGGGCTCCCTGCTCAGTGGGGAGCCTGCTTCTCCCTCTGCCTCTCCCCCTGGCTTGTGTTCTCTCTCTCTCGCTACTCTCTCTCTCTCTCTCAAATAAATAAAATCTTAAAAAAAAAAAGTCACTGCCAGATTTGAAATTTAATCATCTGCTGGTTTACATGGTTATTAACACAATTAGCAATAATGAGTGATGCAAATGTTTTTCAGAAACTCTCCCATAAATGTTAATATTCATTACACATTTATTTATTTGCTATATATTATTTTCTTCAGTTCCACCAAGACTTTTTTTTTTTAAATCTGACTAATTTCTTTCTTCCTAGCATAAAGAAAAGACATTGGCTGGAAGTATCTTGGAAGTAAAAACTTCCTTCATTTTTTTCTTTACATATATATTTTTAATTTTCATTTTGAAATAATTTTAGACTCCCATAGAAGTTGCAAAAATAGTACATAGGACTCCCATGTGCCTTCATTTTTTTCAGACTTTTTTTTTTAAGGGAGGGAGAGAGGCCAAGCAGGGGTGGAGGAGAGGGACAGAGGGAGCAGGAGAGAGAGGGAGAGAAGCAGACTTCCCACTGAGCATGGAGCCAGATGTGGGGCTCTATCTCACCACCCTGAGATCATGATCTAAGCTGAAATCAAAAGTCAGATGCCCAACCTACTGAGCCACCCAGGTGCTCCCGATGTGCCTTTCACTCAGGCTTCCCCCAGTGATACTATCTTACAACTATATCTTATAGCCACAGCACAATTACAAAGTAAATTGACATTGGTAAAATATAGAAAGCAATTATACATCTTACTTGGATCTCATCCATTTTCACAAGCACTTTCTTTTGTTGTTGGTATATAGTTCTAAAAAATTTTGTCAGATGAAATCACCATCAGGATTAGTATACAGAACAGGATCCAGGAACAGGATTCAAACACCATCTCAAACAAGTTGCCTTGTATGACCACTTTATAGTCACATCCTTACCCAAAACTAACCCCTGGAAATCACTGATATATTCAGCATAATGTCCTTAGGATCCATATAAGTTCTGTGTACTTCATCTTTTCCAGGGCTGATTTGTATTCCATGGTACGGATGTACAAGTTTCACCATTTACCCATTACACATCGAAGGACATTTGGTTTCTTTCTTTCTTTCTTTCCTTCCCTTTTTTTTTTTTTTTGCATTCATTGGGTAGTTGATAAATAGTGTCAGGTTGAATCATTTATTGAACTACATCTCCAGCCCCACTTCTTCTTCCCTCCCTGGAGGCTGAGGGGTGGGAGGGAAGAAGAAGTGGGGCTGGAGATGTAGTTCCAACCCTCTAATTTTACCAATTTGGTCTTTCTGGTGACCAGCTTTCATCTGTACTATCTAGAGGTTTGGATTTTGAGTCACTTTATTAGCATAAATTTTTGTGTGGTTCAAAGGGGCTTGTTATGAATTACAAAAGATACTCTTTTCACTAAGGAAATAACTAGAATATTTAGGAGCTCTGTGCCAGAAACCAGAGTCAGAGACCACATGTATGTTTTTCTTATACCACAGGCCATGGATCTCTAACAAAAAAGAGTTAAGATACTGACACATAACTAAAGTCCCATTCAATAATTAATAATTAGTCCAGTCCATTATCTTTTCATATGAAAATATCTCCCAGGGTGAGGCTTCTCAGATTTGTAGGCTTGCTTTTTAGATCTTAAGTGTTATAAGACTAGAAATGGCTTCATCCTTTTAGGCAACTAGTATTTATAATGGAACTAAGAGACAAGGTTATCTTTTATTCTGAGCCTCTTTCCAGGTATTAACATAATATTGGATTTCCCTCATTACACAACCTGTTTACTCATCCCTTTATCCTCAGCTGCTATTCCCCCTTCTCTCCATTTATACCTAAACTTTTCCACCTTCTGAAGGAGTGTTAGATTGGGTCACTGTCCTGATCTGTATTGCAGGCAACAATACTAGTTTAGTAGGTATTTCCCCATCAGTCCATTCCCATTCACATAGGGTATGAAGCTGCCTCAGCCCCTCCAGCCCAAGCTATTAGTCTTCAAGCTTTAGCAAGCACCCTTAGACCACATGATTGATTAACCCTTCTTTGTATATCTACAGATCATGCATTCTTTCCTAGGAAAGAATGAGCTGGAAAGAGCTCTTCTGCATGTCACCAGACCCTGTTGCACCACTCCTGGGCGCCAAGGAACCAGACCCTTTTGCACAACGCCCCTAGGCACCTAGGAAACCAGACCCCCCTTGTATAACCTCCAAGGACCGAGATAAAATCTGTAGCTGGCATCTGTAGTGTGCCCCGAGAAATGTTACAGACTACTGCACTCCCTTAACTGATTAACTGACCCAAACCCCTTTAAAAAATCTCTAGGCTGGGCAGAAACCTCAGAGTCTGCCTTCTCTCCAAGTGGCCAGCCTCCTGAATAAAGCTCATATTCCTTTCCAATCAAAACTAGTCTCTTGAGTATTGGCTTTTTGAGCAAAGGGCAGCTGAACTTGGGTTTTGGTAACAGGTAGGGTTACATAGGTACAGAACTAGTGGGCCATTTTACCACTAGGTAATATAGCTGGATTCACTGTTAACCTCAATTTTGCCAGACAGAGTGAAATCCTCCCCTGTCAGGCCCTTAAGGAATTCAGACATAATAATTTAAAAATACAGTTACAGTCCCTTGCTGAGGAATTATCCTTGCTTTCAGCACTTGTGGTTGCAGCCCTGGTCCTGTTACTACTGCATTAGGTAGGAAGAGAAAGGTTGAGGTGGTATGGGGAAGAAAGAAAAGTATATACTTCATATCAGAGTTCCCTCTCCTTGGGAAGAATTGCATAGTCATACCAGCAACCTCCCTCGGAAGCTCATAGCCAGATCTACCAGAAAAACAAAGGAATCTGTCTAGTAGGGACACTCCCCCTTCATCTTGAGTTAAGTACATACTCATGAAGGTGTGTAAGCCAGTGTTTCATGCCTACCTTCCTTCATACCCACTGATTTATTTATTTATTTATTTTTTTAAAGTTTTTTTTTTTTTTTTTTTTTTTTAAAGGATTTATTTATTTGACAGAGAGAAAGACAGCCAGAGAGGGAACACAAGCAGGGGGAGTGGGAGAGGGAGAAGCAGGCTTCCTGCGGAGCAGGGAGCCTGATGTGGGGCTCAATCCCAGGACTCTGGGATCATGACCTGAGCCGAAGGCAGACGCTCAACGACTGAGCCACCCAGGCGCCCCCATACCCACTGATTTAGACAACCAATGTTTCAATTGCTTTTTCCAATTCTCTATCAATGTATTACTGAGGAGGGTATTTCTTTGCTATTTATTTACTTATTTATTCATTCATTCATTCATTCATTCTTTGTTTAGTAAGTAAGCTCTATGCCCAACGTAGGGCTTGAACTCAGAACCCCAAGATCAAGGGTCACATGCTCTCCTGACTGAGCCAATCAGGTGCCCCTCTCTTTGCCCATTTTAGACATTATGGGCTGTAAAGTATTTTCCTTGGTCTGAGGAATATGATTCAGTGGTCCAAATTTGGTGTAATATCCTCTGTTCAGATTCTCTTTAAGTACTCTGATGTGTTTGTTTTGAATACTGGGAAAGAAAAGTCCAGCCCTGATACAATGTCCATTGCTATCAAGACCCATTTGTAGCCCCCTGGGGCTACTGGCACCAGTCTGACTTGCCAGCCATGCTTAAGGCCTTCCCACTGGGAATCCGACACACAGCTATCTGCAGTCTCTGACTCTTGGTTGGCAGACAGTTCTTATTGACATTTCATACCTCAGAGGGTGCAAAGAAATATGTCTACATTCAGTCCATCTCTGCATTGCTGCAGTCCCCTCAACATCCACTCATTGAATCCACCCAGATGGCCACCACAAGCAAGCACAAAAGGAATCCACTTGTCAATTTCCATCACTTTCAGAACTTGGAACCCCCTGGTTTCAATAAGTTCCTGGTTTTGCCCTCCTCCACTGTGCACTACTTTCTGGTGACCAGAGGTTTTAGAAGTAATTTCTGTTGTCACAGAATAATTATTCTCTTTGGGGGTGGCTTTGAGGCTATGGATTAAGCTGGGACTAATCAATATTTGAGCTTGGTCCAGCATCAAGGTCCAATCCAGTACTCTCTTTTATTTTCATTTCAGCTATTACAACTGACAACAGCCAAGATGTTATATATTTCACATGTTTCTTATTAGTCTGCATTTCCTTATGCATCAAGTGAACCAACTCCCTGGGAATTGAGTCCATCTCTAACTCCCACTGTTACCTTTTAGTTTAGTAGGACAGCTGCTGCTCCATACCACGGGTGACCATGTGGTCAGTCAGGAATCAAAGATTGTTCATCACTGCCTTTTTATGCATTCTCTTCCCAAACCATAGGTTTACCTAAGCAAAGGAAGTTCTAGTGAATCTCACCGTTTTTAACACCAAATGTATGTTTTTGAAACAACAACCAATTCTCTGGCACCAGCTACGTTCAATTGGACAATTCAATTCTGACATCACCCAGAGTTAGTACAGACCCCAGAAGACTGCCCCCACTTTAGATGCCAGCTTCAAATGGGGTGGCCAGGCCACCAAACTTCTGCCCAGCCAACTACCAATTTGGGGGGGTTCCCATCACCTCCTCCTCAGGTTCGCAAATTCACTAGAACTCACGGATCTCAATAAAGAACTTTAAACATATTAACCAGTTTACTATAAAGGACACAGCCATATGGAAGACATGTCTAAGAAAGGTATGCGGCTTGGGGATGGCACAGAGTATCCAGGACCTCTCTTGGTGTATCATCTTCCCATCACATCAGTATGTATACAAATAGCCCATTTTTCTTCATTCCATTTCTCTTGCTTGTTACAAAGAGAGTCAAATTTAGTAGAAAGGGGATACACAAATCTCTCTCAATCTCCTCATTCAAGTTTGTTTTGTTTTGTTTGTTTTTTCCCACACTCAATCTTCAGCAACCTTCCCCTCTGGGAAGGTAAAGAAGGGAATTTAAAGTTCAAACCATCCTATCTTTTTTGGTCTTTCTGGTGACCAGCTTCCACCTTGTAGTTATCTAGGGACCTTACCCTTCTCTAGAGAGAGGTATAGGTTTGTGTTGCTTCTTACATATTAATTTGTTGGAATTCAAAGAAAAATTTGAGGTTTTGCTTAATTTCCTAAAAACCTACATTTGGTGGAGGTGGAGCTAGTAGGAATATTCTGAATTAAGAAATGTTATATTTAATAATAATGTACAAGAATAATCATATTCCTTTTTGTTGGAAATGAAAGCCAGTTGTACCAGAATGCATGAATTATGCTGGCTTATTTGTTGGCTATAAGAGTTGTTTCTTTTTTCATATTATGGTACTGAAAACAACACACACAACACACTATCCTATTCTTATATTAATTGCTTCTGCATTAGTTTGCTAGGGCTGCCATAATGAATACTATAGGCTGAGTGGTTTAAATAATAGTAATTTACTTTTTCATAGTTCTGGTGTGATCATAGTTTTGGCAGGTGTGGTTTCTTCCATGGCCTCTTCATGACCTGCTGCCTTCACAGCACGTCCTCACATTGTCTTTCTGCCTGCAAATGTCTGAGTCTTTAATTTCATCTTCTTATAGGACCACCAGTTATACTGGATAAAGGCCCACCCAAATGATCTCATTTTACCTTAATTACCTCATTAAGTGCCCTATCTCTAAATATAGTCACATTGTGATCTCCTGGGGGTTTGACTTCAACATATGAATTTTAAGAGGACACAACTCAGCCATAACACCTTCTTTGCATCCTTGTATGTTTTTAAATGATCTTTAAAATATTTTAGTTCCATATCACTGTTATTTAAATTTTGCATTTGCTTTTAATAATTTATAGGCATAAGCCCCCCCCCCCCCCCCAAACGATCAAAGTAGTTAGTTGAATCCAGGTAACTCTTTGGCTACTAAAAAAGCAAAGTGATAAAAACACCTCTATTGTTGAATGTATATACAAACAGTCCATTTTTCTTTAACCATTTCTCTTGCCTATAATGAAAACAGCAGAATCTAGGGGAAAAACTGAAAAAAGAAAATTATATAGGGAAAGAAGAGTAGGAGAGATTAAACTGCACTGAATACCTAATACATTATTTCTAAGGATAATCTGGACCCGGAGGTCCCACCAAGAGAAGGTAGAAAGGCCTTCTATTCAGAGAGTATACTTTGGGGTTTCTCAAGGATTGTGTACCCTGCTCCCAGACCTAAATATTGTTAAATATTATGGTTCCTCAACTATTTGGCAACATAAAGTAGTTATACCACAAAAACACTGCCAGAGAATAAGTTCAAACCTACAACAACTCCACCTGATTGGCTGGGTTGAAAACTTATTCTCTAGATCACATATTGTCTATCCACACACATCTAATAGAGCTTCCCAAATGCTATGCCAGATGTGGAGGTTAACAGTACACTGGGATGTTGCTTTCGCCCAAGGTTGTGAACAGAAATCATCGTTTGTGCATGCCCTAACGACAACAAAAGTCTTCTGTTGGGATATAAATGTGATAGATACAATGGAGATCGAGATTTAGGAGTGAGCAATATGCTGTATTTGAAGCCCTGAGAATGGGTGAAAATACAGAGAGGGAAAGTGGAATGAGAGAGAATAAACCTAAGGACCACAACATGGAGAATATGAACATTAAAGAGAGAAATTTTGGAAGAGAAGCCAGTAAAAGATTTTAAGAAGGGCGAGCAGGAAAAAAAAAAAAAAAAGAAGGGCAAGCAGACAGGATGTAGAACCAGTTGGGCTGGTACCTGGGAGGCAAGGTTTAGTGACATGAGGACTGAAGTTTCCATGCCATTTAACAGCAAGTGGTTCATTAGTGTCCTTGGTGAGGGTGGATGAGTGGGCACAATGGTAACAAAATCTAGATTTGCAGTGACTGAAGGAGTGGGAGGTGGGGAAGACTGAGTCTTTATGACCTTTTATGAAGAAAATTAGCTGTGAAGGGAATGATTGGGCTTTATATAAGTAAAGGGAAGTGGGAAAATACTGCTTCTTTCATTAACTAAAGCAATGTAACAGTTATTTGCCCAATTAACACCGATTCTCCCCTCTTTCTTAGTCACAGCATCCCATCTTACTCCAAGTGACACCCTACTAAAAGAGAAGAGCTCCCAAACTTCCTTTCAGCTATGGGTAACCAATGAGATTATAATCTGATATTGCATGGGTTTTCTAGTATAACTCCTTAAGAACAAGACTGATCACAGAGCAGAAGTTGCTGTGCGCCCTTCTGCTCTCTTTTTTTAAATCCTTTCCCAGCCCCTTCCCTTGCTTTGTGCTTGCAACAGGCATCTTGGATCATGAGGCAAGTTGAAGAAGGAAGAGATTGGGTACTTTGTGATGCCAAGGTGCCACCAAACCAGACTCAGGCAGTCTACCTGCAGAGTTCTTTATGTGAAAGAAAATCTTTATTCTGTTTCACCCATGGCAAATTCCGTCAAACACAATTTCCCCCAAATAATGTGGACACCCATTCCAAATTTTCAGTGCTCCCTGCAAGTCTTATTCCTGCCCTCCATTGAAAAAATCAAGGTCATTCGATGCTGAAGCACTGAAATCCCTGCCTTGAGGACCTCATTTCCCTCCTATCCCAGTAACTTCTGTCCAAGGCAGAGCATTGCAGCCAGGTTTAGCTAACCTTGCCCTGTGCTTCCTCAGAACATCTTCCTAACATCCCTTCTCTCTCCACTATAGGTAACATCTCCCCGTCTGTCCATTCTGGCCATAAAGCTACCGAAATCTCTCTCTTTAAAAAACAAAACAAAAAATTCACAATCCTCCTTCCCACCCCACGACTCCCGGGAACTACTCTCCCAGAAGTCTTTCCTTTCTCCCACGTGCAAAAGAAAAGCGGAGTCCGTGCGCGCCAGCTTCTCCCTCAAACTGCCTACCTACCCGCTCACAGACGACTTCCCCAGGCCCCCTGGCCCTCACTCGCCCCAAATGGCGCCCTGACTGCCAGAGCCTCTGCACCCCTGCTTTTTACTCGCCTCAGCGGGAAGCAGGCTGGAGCGCCCCTCCTTTGTGAGTCGCCTCCTCTCACGCCTGCACCGTCCAGGCTGGCCTCCTCCTTCCTCTCCCCTTGTCCTCAGTCAGCTCCTCTTCCTAAGTGTCAGAGGCGTTAGGCCCGAGGAAGGAAGGACACCAGGAGCTCAGAGGAGGGAACATAGGCTGTCCTAACTGAACACACTCAAATGGAAGGGACAGTCTGGGAGAGCGGGGGGCGCAGGGACTGACCGGTCCTCTGGAAGCACCGACACCTGGGCGTCCACGCACTGGAGCCAGCATGGTGTGGGAAACTCTCGAGCTTCTCCAGGTGCCTCGGGACAGAGCAGCCCGGCTGCGGGCCTCGTCCAGAGCGCATGCACCGGCCATCTGCGGGAGGGCGGCGCCTGCGCAACAGGCAGGCAGCACGTGCTAGCCGGGGTATGTAAGGGCGGGAGCCAGGGCACCAGGTGCCAGAGACTCTCCGGGTCGCCGAGGTAGGTTTGGAGCAGGCGGGGGTGCGGGGATGCGGGTCCCGAGGGAGCGGAGTAGACTGGCTTGTGGGACGGGGGCGAGGTGTGAGCCGTGGGTCAGGAGACACTGGGCCCAGGGGATGGGCTCCTCCAGACCCGGGAAGGGGCGGGATAGGCACGCCGGCCAGGCCGGGGACCAGTGCCTGCAGGCCGGGCCCAAGCCACCGCCCTCGAGTGGAGCTCCTGGGCGTAGCCCGACGCGCTCCAGGCGCCGCACAGCTTCCCTCTTGGCCTCCCAGGCCTCAGTCTTCCTTTGGGGCTGCTGCTGCGGCTCGGGGAGCCGAGACTTGCTCTGGCAGGATACGGCCCCGCCCATGGGCAGCGCTGCCCAGGTGCGCAGTGCAGTGCAGCCCTGTGTCCCCGATCCCAGCGAGCGGGAAGAGAAGGTGAGGACCCTGCCACCCAGACTTGGGGTTCTGAAAGGGAACTAGGACGATTTCTCCCTTCATGGCAGCGCTGAGCGCCACTGCCCTTTCCTAAATATGAACACCTGTTTTTCAGCCTAGAAAATGAACTGCTCTTCAGAAAACAACGCACATTTTGAAGGTGGTAACGCCAGACCCTTTTTTTATGTGCATGCCGTGGGCCAGCAGCCTTACCCGAGTCCCTGGTACCAGAATCCCACCTATAATCCATTCTCTGTTCCTGGTGCAGGTAAGAATTCTGAGAAGTTCATGGGGTTAGGGACCCTCCCCCTAAAGCAATACCTTAATCCACGACTTCCCTTTCCTCACCCTGTCCTGACACAAAAGAGATTATGGCAGCACACAGGGGCAGTGTTTGAAGTTCACCTTAATAGGTAAAGTTGAATTCTACCTATATGCCACTTACTCTGCCAAATACTGGAAGTAGGCTCTCTCATTTGACCTCAACAACCCCATGAGCTAGGGAACATTGCTGTGTTTCACAAATGAGGGAACAGAGGCTCAGAGTCCCGGACTTGCCCAGAGTTACACAGGAGTCAAACCAAAATTTTATGTTATGAGACCAGTCTGGTAGATGTACCTTAGAGCTCCTAGTCCTATTTTTTCAGCAAGGCCTAAAAATTCTAAAAGCTGTCATGGTGAGGTCAAAAAAGTACTTTGGGAGAAGAATGATGAGTCTTAAAATGTTTGGGAGGTAGACCTCTAGGATTTCATGCATTATGGGGTGGGAGGGGGCTATAGGCAGGGCAGGAGGATCCATGGGGTGATTCACCCTTCTCACCTCTAGTAAAGATTGTTAAATCTACTCTTTTGCTACCCTCTTGTAGATAAAACATGTTGTGTACCTTAAGCAGCTTGTTTTCCAGGTAGAAAACTAGGTGTGACAAGGAGTGCGGCAGGCAGGGAGTGGAGGGGCAGAGGCAGAGAATCTCAAGTGCTGAGCTCCACACTAAGCTAACAGCTGGATGCGGAGCTCGATCCCATGACCCTGAGATCATGACCTGAGCCAAAACCAAGAGTCCAATGCCACCACCCGAGCCACCCAGTTGGTCATTGCTCCCAGTTGGTCATTGCTCCCAGTTGGTAATAGCATCTTTTTTCCTCTGCCTATTAATGATTCCATCCTCCCTGACCCTTGGCAGCCACTAATCTTTTTATTATCTCCATAGCTTTGCTTATTTCTGAAAGTTATATTGGAATCATATAGCGTGTAGGTTTTCCAGATTGGCTTCTTTCGCATGATGGGCATTTAAGATTTCTTCTTGTCTTTTCATAATTTTGCAAATCATTTGTTTTTACTGCTGAACATTTCATCATCTGGTTTTATGACACTAGATATCCTCTCAACTACTGAAGGCTAGCTTGGTTTTTTTCAGGTTTTGGCAAGGGTATTTTTGGTTTTGGAAGAAAACAGCAAACCTTCCAAAGTAACTGTATCATTTTGCATTCCCAACAGCAGTGAATGAGTTGCTGTTGATCCCCATCTTCACCAGCATTTAGTGTTAGTGTTTAGGACTTTAGCCATTCTAATACCTATGTAGTGGTATCTCATTAATTTAGTTTGCATTTCCATGGTGACATTGTGGAGCATATTTTCATGTTTATTTGCCATCTGTATATCTTTAAGGTGTCTCTTAAGGTCTGGCCTATTATTTGGGGTTTTGTTTTCTTGGTATTAAGAGTGTTTTGGATGTTTTAGATAACAGTCCTTTATCAGATGTATTTTACAAATATTTTCTCCCAGTCTGTAGTTTGTCTTTTCACTTGACAGTGTCTTTTGCCGATTTTGATTTTAAAGAAGTCCAGCTTGGGGTGGTGGGGTTGGGGATTAAAAAAAAAGTCCAGGGGCGCCTGGGTGGCTCAGTCGTTAAGTGTCTGCCTTTGGCTCGGGTCATGATCCCGGAGTCCTGGGATCGAGCCCCGCGTCAGGCTCCCTGCTCAGGGGGAAGCCTGCTTCTCCCTCTCACACTCCTCCAGCTTGTGTTCCCTCTCTCGCTGTCTCTCTGTCAAATGAATAAATAAAATGTTAAAAAAAAAAATAAAGTCCAGTTTGTCAATTCTTACATGGATTATGGATTGGTATTGTAGCTAAGTCGTCAGTATCCCTAAGGTCATCTAGGTTTTCTCTCGTGTTATCTTCTAGGTCTTACGGTTTCCACGTTTTACATGGAGGTCTGTGGTCCATTTTGAGTTAATTTTTGTGAAGGGTGTTTGTTGTAAGGTCTGTGTCTAGAATCACTTCTTCCACGTGTATGTCCTGTTGTTCCAGGACAATTTATTGAGAGGACTATCTTTGCTCCATTGTATTCTCTTTGCTCCTTTGTCAAACATTGGTTGAGCACCTTTATGTAGGTTTCTGTGTTAGCTCTCTATTCTATCCTGTAGATCTATTTGTAATTTCTCATGTGTTTGGTAGATTTCACCAGTGAGCCTGGCGCTTTCTGTTCTGGAAGGTAATCAGTTATTGATACAATAGATATAGGCCTTAATAGATTAACTTAATAGGTATAGGCATATGCGAATGTCCATTACTACTTGTGTGAATCTGGCAAACTTTGCCTTTCCAGGAATTGGTCGATTTTGTCTAGGTTATGGAATCTTGGAACAGAGTTCATAGTATTTCTTTTATCTTTCCTAAGTTAGAGGCTAGATAATTGATTTTTAGATCTTTACAAAGCTTTAAATTAAAAACACTGCCTTCGTGCCATCCAACAAATTTTGACAAATTGTATTTTCACTTAGTTCCAAATATTTAGAACTTCTCAGATTTCTTCATTGATTCAGTGTTTCTTAGTAGTGTATTTAATCTCCAAGTATTTGGGATTTTACAGTGATCTTTGTTTTCTATATTCAGTTATAGGTTAAGTGCAGACCCTGTATGATTAATATGCTTTTTAATTTGTAAAAGTGTTTTATGGTCCACAATATAGTCTGTCTTGGTGAATGTTCCATGTGGGTGTGAGGAGATATGTATTCTGTTGGATGAAGTAGTCTGTGTGGATGTCAGTTATTTCTAGTTGGTTGAGGGTGGTGTTGTGTTTGATTGTCTTTGCTGCTTTTTTTACCCACTGCATCTGTCCTGTCCTGATAGAGGAGTGTTAAGGTCTCCCAATGGTAATAGTGGATCATTTTATTTCTCCTTGCAGTTCTATCACTTTTTGCCTCCCATAGTTTCACCCTCTGTTAAGGGCATACACTTTAGGGATTGTTATGTTTCAGTGAAGAATTGATGTTTCATGTAATGCCACTTTTTATCCCTGATCATTTCCCTTGCTCTGAAGTCTGCTCTGTCTGAAAGAAATAAAACATGTCCACTTTCTTTTGATTAGTATTAGCATAGTACATCTTTCTCCATGCATTTATTTCATTCCTGTCTTCATATTTATTCATTTTTAAAGATTTATTTATTTATTTGGGGGGGAGGGGCAGAGGGAGACAGAGAGAAAGAGAGAATCTCAAGCAGACTCCACGCTGAGCAGGGAGCCTAACATGGGATTCAATCCCATGACCCTGAGATCATGACCTGAGCTGAAATCACGAGTCGGATGCTTAACCGACTGAGCCACCCAGGCAGCCTTCCTGTCTTCATATTTATTTATTAAATTTTATTTATTTTTAAAGATTTTATTTATTTGACAGAGAGAGAGAGTGCAAGAACACAAGCAGGGAGAAGCAGGCTCCCCACAGAGCAGGGAGCCCGATGTGGGGCTCGATCCCAGGACCCTGGAATTATGACCTGAGCTGAAGGCAGACGCTTCACCCAGGCACCCCCGTCTTCATATTTAAAGTGAATTTTTTGTTAACACAGGTTTTGGCTTTTGTATATCTTGTAATGTTTTCTTGATTGCCAGGCATTCTGTACTGGATAAAAGGAATTGCTTTAAGTAGGCCTTTAGTAATGTGTTAAGTTGTGGAGGTGGGACAGGGATCATAGTCCTATGGTTATTGAAGGACTATAGTTTTAGGTCTCAGTCTTTTAGTGAGATTGTGCCTTTGGACTGTGAACTACACATCTACTTAACTTTCCTCCTCCCATTGGGTAGGGAAGGGTGGTTAGGGTTGGTTTGAGATAAGTATTTGCCTACCCACCCCACCATCAGTTAGGCTCTAGTTAACTAGCTTGTTCTGAGGTATGGCCTTGCCAAAAATAGTTTTCCTGGCATATATCACAATGCCTCCTTGTTTCCACTCTCCCTGTGGGAAGCACAGGGCATTTTTCTCCTAGATTTACTGTGAGAACGGGTTGAGCTATTGAAGATAAAACTCAAAAAAGCAAAGGTTCCCCTTGCAGTTTTGAACTGTCAGATGTGTTGACCCTGAGCCTGCAATTTGTCAATAACAGTTCAGGTTTCCCTACCCTACAACTAGTTCCCATAGAATTTTTATCTCTTGGATTTGTGTTCCTGTAAATTGTGCTTGTCTACAGTCACATATCTCGCCAACATTGGAGGTAGCACTTTGCCCTCTAACCTAGTGCTGCGAAGGATCTGAAAAGAGTTCTTGATTTTTTTTTTTTTCAGTTCAGGTTTTTTATTTTGTTTGGAGTAAGTGACTTCCAAGCTTCTTACACATCCAGAATCTGGTGTCTACTACCTTTTAATGTTAATTACATATGCAGTACACAGTGCTGTGCAATTGAAATAGAGGGCTCAATTTATGCATTAAGTGAGATATAGCATTTATCTTTCTCTGTCCAACTGATTTCTCTTAAGAAAATGCCTTCAAGGTCCATCTGTTGTCACAAATGGTGGGATTTTTTTTTTTTTATCCTTTCCTTCTTTTTTTTTCTTAAAGATTTTGGTGGCATTTGGAAGGGAGTATGGAAAGAGGATGTCCCAGAAAAGTGAAGAGTAGTTGCCCTGAGGGGGAACCCACATATGGCTAGAGCCTACAGGCTTAGTGGGAGAGTGAGATGATAGAGTGACAAATCAGATAATGAGGGCCTTTTGGCATCCTAAGGAATGTAGTCCTTGTTCCTCATTTCCTCACTGGCAGTGACAAGCCCTTCAGATCTGTCTCTGGAGTGAGGGATCAGAATTGGGTCAGAAAGATAATTCTAGTAGTGGTGTGGATCACTAACCTATGATACATCAAGGAGATGGGTCAAGGAAATTAGTAGGAGTTACTGAGGTAAAAACGTGGGAGATGACTTAAAGTCCTTTGCAAGGTTGCAGAAGGGGGAAGGCATTAGAGTAGCCATAGATATTGCTGATTGGGGGGTGGAAAACCTCAACACCCGTGTTTTTGTAGCGGTTGCCTGATAGGGTCCTGCGGTGGATTTTAGTGACAGGGACCTGCTATTAAGGTATTTTGTTCCACTGTGTGATATAGTACAACATGTATGGTGGGAAGTTATCTGTCTCTGTAGTTACACGAACTTCATTCTGTTGACTTCTAACCTCTGTAGACAATGTTGAACTCCAAGCTGAGACTTGTCTGCATCCTTTCAGTGAAGGAAAAAATCCATGAGCTTGTATGTATAAATACCTTAGCCAGGTCCAAGAGGCGTTTTGGTGCAATCCAACAGTGAAATTGAGTTCATAAGATCAACCTCACCATATTGAGTAAGTTGCTTACTGACACCGATCTCAGTATAACTATTGCTTTTATATACTTAAAAGTTTTATCTTTGTCAGTTGTATAAATAGGTCGTACGACATCCAATGTCTTTCCCCACGTGAATTTGTGTGACGGAAATGTGTCTGACGTTATTGGCACCACTGCACTGTTTACTTCTGAAGACTGGGAAACGGGAAGCTGTGTCTGTGAATGAATAGTGCGGAATGAACAGGTTTAGAAAGGCTTGTACTTTTGTTCTTTGCTCTATAAGCGCTGACACAAATATTCTTTCCTCAGCCACAACAATCCTGAATTATGCTTGGGGGGTGCTAGGTCTCTCTGAGTCACTACTAAGTAGGGGTGATTCATAATATGCTGACTATCTGATGGCCTGGCAACCAGCCCATCAGACAGATGCTTGCTCTCGTGGTGAAGGAGGATTCTGGAGGTCCCACCGTTCAGATCCTGAGGATATCCAGGGAGAAGTGGGGGCCCGTAGCTACCAACTGGCATGGAAGAAACTGCGTATTTTACCAATCGGTGTGGCCACGTGACTGCGTACCGGCTGAATGTTGTGACTGGCTGCGGGACACCGAGTGGCTAATTACTGTGTTCTCTTCCTAGGTTTCAGAAATGGAAGTCTGTATTTTCCATATTCAGTGGTACTCAGTGAGTCTCCTGGCTTCCTCATCCCTCAGTCCCCGTTGCCCACTGCGCTTAACTGAAGACCTGTGTTCTGTAACACAGCACAGTTCCATCAGTGTAGTGGCTATGGAAAGAAAACGAAGACGAAAGAGACTCAGACTGGACCTCATCAGGCTGAAAACAGGACTCAGAAACAAGACACCCACTCAGAAGGTGGTATGGTGACCAGTATCCCGACTTCTAATATTGACACAGAAACTGACAACATTCCTGAACCAGCAGATGGGGCTTTTTCATCTGTTGCCCAGAAGCAGCAGCTACATGGTGAGAGCCCTTCTCCTAGCACCGTGTATAGAACATCACCTCAAATAAACTATGCATCTGGGAAAGGGAAAATGAGGCTAGAACAGAGCAGAGGATCCCCTGTAACACAGTTCTGGGAGACTTTGAAGGAAACTGTCTGTTTGTATGACCTAGCTTATGGTAAAGCCATGCCAGACATCATGGTGCAGCACGGTGGGATGTCACAGAGTTCTCGTGAGAGTACAAGTGTGCTTCGTAACCGTCACGAGGGTGCAGATGGCATTGCGTGTAACGATGAAGAAAGCACTATCTGGTCGGAGCAGTGTCATGATGTAAGATGTGATGAGGTGGTAAAGTTGGGCTCCATCATGGACATGAACTTGGGTAAAGAAAAAGGCTATGCAGCTGTTCCCCAATTCCTGTCCTCTCCAGATGAAGCGAAAGACAAAGATGAAGTCCAGGATACCCTGAACTCCAATCTGTGCCAGTCTTCTGGAGATGGCAATAAGCTCCAGCAGGAAAGGCCAGTCTGTTCCAGCAATAAAGCCGTTGAGGACCTGAGCCTAGAGTCCAAATCCCGGAGTCCCATTAGCTTTGGGGAAAGCATGCCAGACAATGGTAGTGGGGGCCCTGGCTTCCCTGTGAAAGTGGACGAAGGTGAAGTGGTAGAGAGCAACAGCTACCCTGAGAATTATGTCCTTCCCCCTACCTCCCTGGCCCAGTTCAGCCAGGTCACTGAAGGCATTCAATGTGATATGAGCCATTGGCAGGATGCAGAGCACGGGAAATCCCCTGAGTCCTCACCAGAAAGCAGAAAGCCAACAGAAGAAGAGGCAGTCAGGTGTGGGGAACTGGATGAGGTGGTAGAGGGACAGCTATTCAAAGTATGTTCCTCGCCCTGCCTGGTTGGCCCAGATGAACAGCAGGGGGGTGGATGAAGGGATTCAGTGTGATAGGAGCTGGTGGCAGGATGCAGAGCTGGAGAAATCCCCTGAGCAAATGCCTTGCAAAGATGAAGAATCATCACCAGACTGCAAAACTAAGGGATCATGGAAGACCATCAGGAATGGGAAGTTGAAAACAGATGAAGAAGAAATGACCATGAATGATGAGATTGAGGAGGAGGATCATGAGAACTTCAAAAAGTGTGCAAAGATTAAAAAAACTGTGAAAGGCAGGAAGCAGAAATCCCTGAGCAACTTCTCAAGTGGGAACACAGTCTACTTATTGAAGAAAAATGCTGCCTTGAACACTGTACTTCCCAAGGATTCAGAAGACTGTGAGTTGGAAGAGGAAGCTGAAGATGAAATGTATGAGACAGAATGCCTCTTTGAAGAAGTTAGTCCACTGGGCCCTGTGACATCTTCCAAAGGAAGGATTTATCGTGAGGCTGGCAGGATCATCAGGCTGCCACCTGAGTGCTCTCTCCCTCCCCAACTTATTGTGTGGCCCACCAGAAATAAGTACAGGTTAAAGCTTGGAGAATACGAGAGCATCCCCATGGTATGCGAAATGACAGGACAGAATGGCAGGTTCCGAGGGGAACATACCATGGCCATGCAGGAGGGACTGGAGTCCAAGAGAGCCTCTCACAAGGCCTGGGAATGTAAGTGACTAACGGGCTCGTCCTGTGTGGTTGTCTGTGGTGGTTCCATCCTGGGTCCTGGATGCAAAGGCAATCATAGATCAATAGTATTTCTCCATTTTGAAAGTACATTCTTCAACAACTGTAGGTGCCCATGTTTGTAGGATTGGCAGAGATCCCAGGTTTGAGGTCCTGCATTCTAGGAAACTAATGTAATTTGAAACAAAGAGCTGTAGGAGATGATGGAGAGCTGGGTGGTGGTAAAGGACAGGGGGGCTGAGAGAGAAAAGAGTCATGGACATAGATCTAGATGGAGTTGCTGAGAAAGGGCAGTCCATGTGGAGGCGGTGAATTTTGATACAAATTTGGGGGCTGTGGTTTGGAGTGAGAATGGAGAGAGTAGCATGGGCTCAAATGGGCAGCCAGGGCAGGTCAAGTGTGTTCCAGGGATTGAGCCTGAGAACAGCCAGCCAGAGGGGAGACCTGTAATGAGTTGGGAAAGTGGGTCTGAGCAGAATAGGCTAAAATAGTAGAAATTTTCCTTTTTAGATTTTTGTCCTGTAGGCAATAAGGAGGCGCCAAAAGAAAACTGAATAGAGAAAGGCAGGAAGAAATGTGTTCTAGGCATCTTTAGCTGGTGGTAGAGTGTAGGAGGAATTTGAAGCCTGTCTGTATGGCTGAAACCCCTGTATAAAGTCAGTTTAACTGAACATTGGATATAAAGTGATGAAGGTCCTAACTCACATGGGAGTAAAAGATATACATCTCAGAGAATTCATTAACAAAATTGACTCTTTAAGAAAAAAAGGCTGGGGGGTGCGCCTGGGTGGCTCAGTGGTTAAGTGTCTGCCTTCGGCTCAGGTCATGATCCCAGGGTTCTGGGATCGAGCCCCGCATCGGGCTCCCTGCTCAGCGGGAAGCCTGCTTCTCCCTCTCCTACTTCCCCTGCTTGTGTTCCCTCTCTCGCTGTGTCTCTGTCAAGTAAATAAATAAAATCTTAAAAAAAAAAGAAAAAGAAAAAAAGGCTAGGGTTTGAACTTGAATACCTATAGAAAATGATAACATCCGTGGAAAAGTAAATTTGGGAAGGGAAATTGTTTTGCTTTACTGTGTGGTTGTCGGCTGGACTAGCAGGATCTTGCACACCTGGTTGAAGCTTGAGTTTAGACCACCGTATGTTTAGGGAGGGGGCTCAAATGAGTGGGAAGGGCCCAAAGTAGACCCTGGGTGATGATTATACCTGGGGTGCAAAAATGAAATGAAGTGGGTAAGTGATGAATAGGATGCATAAGGGTCCCCGAGGAAATTTAATTAAGTTCCAGTCTTAGTTTCTAAACTAAAACACTGTCCATCTTACATTTAGTCTTCTCAAAGTCTCATTTGCCTCTGCTGTCATTTCCCATCAGTGTATAGGATGTTTTTTCCATCCTCTCACGGCCCTGTGAAGAAAATAACTTCAATTTACTCTTGGTTACATGGTTAAGATTGTAATTTTCAGGCTGAATTGTCTAGATTGTGCCTTATTATTGTTTTTTTCAAATGATTTTTTTTCTGGACTGTAGAATCATACAGAATAGTATCTTGAATGATAGATTTTTCTTGAAAGACGTGGTTTTCTTTGAAAGATGTTTTTTGGATTTCTGTTTTCCCTTTTGTTTTTAAGCAACTTGGGTAATTTAATGCATGAGTCCCTTCTTCCCTCAGGTAACTGTGAGAGATGGAAAACCGAGGTACCTTACAAAGTTTCGAACAGATCGAGGCAGATGCTCTGTACTTGTACAGCAGGTACAGAGATTGGTATCTACCCTGTGTCCAATTTGGTTGTCTCATGATTGGCTTTTAGGGCTTTGTTTGGGGTTTCCTACTCAGTGTGTGTTCTGCCCTCCAAAACTAACACTGCTTGTGGGCAGTGAAAAATGGCAGCATTCTGACTTCGTTATAGACCTGTAGATCTATAGATCCTCGCTTACAAGTAGATTGGAGCCAAAGCCTTTCAGTCCTGTGGAATGTCATTTTTATGCTGATTTTCCACATTTAATTCCCAGGGCTGTTAATGGTAGTCTTGTGTGTTATATGGGGTTTTGTAAGTTATCCTGGTGGCTTCACTTAAAGTGTCCCAGTTTAGAGGTGGTAGAGCTGGGTACTGGAAGTTCAGGGTCTCCCTTAAGGGGCTTAGTAGCATGACAGGCTCGCCTTCAGACTGAGTTTTGGCATTAAGTATCCCTGCCCCACCTTCAACCTCTAGGCCTGGAGTATCAGGGAGTAAGCAGTTCCTGGCCTTTTAAAGGCCATCCTGCCTTGCAGTGATTATAAAGGGAAGTGCGATAACCAAGGCAAAAATGTCATGACCTTCAACCTTCTCCTAAAGATGGAAACTAATGACATTAGTAATGATTCTCTGTAGATCTTGAGTCTGTTATACAATCAATTTAAGGAAATGTAGTATTCCACTGTTATTTCATAGGAAAGAAATTGCTGAGTTCCAGCTACATAATAGAAGAGCTAAATAGTATATCATCATGATGGCTTAAAGTCCCTTGATTTGAACTAATAAAGTGATTATACCAACAAAAAGAAAATGTGACATTGCAAAACCTTTGGAATTAAAAGGTATAAAACCGCAAATAAAGTCAATTGCATGGTTGTGTGATTCTCAAGCATTTTTTCCCGTCTCAAAATGGCCACATCACTGGTAATGCCACCAGTAGAGCTGGGTCATTCATGAATACTTCTGCCAGGTGTATTACTGTCTTATAATCTCCAGGGACCTTTAAATATGGCGAAAAGGATGGTGGAGTTGAGGATGGAATAGAGATGAAGGATTCCCCATAAATAGGAACTACTCTGGGAATGGTGAAGGTACCTTACTCATTTTGTATAAATGGAAACCAGGCATAGAGTAGGTTCACTGATGGATCCATCCAGGAGTAGTCTGTCGTAGTGTCTTCTGTAGTTCCACCCATTGTACTCCTTGAAACAAAGGAAACTTTAGGGAAACAATTTTTTTTTTTTAAAGATTTTATTTATTTATTTGACAGAGAGACAGTGAGAGAGGGAACGCAAGCAGGGGGAATGAGAGAGGGAGAAGCAGGCTTCCCGCTGAGCAGGGAGCCTGATGCGGGGCTCGATCCCAGGACCCTGGGATCATGACCTGAGCCAAAGGCAGACACTTAACCAACTGCCATTCAGGCGCCCCAGGGAAACCATTTTTTTATGCTTTTAAAACCTAAGACCTAGATGGTCAACTTGTAATCAACAGTGTCTCAATAAATGGTAGAGTTTAAATCTGACTAGGTACCAAAAAGATTTATATGTGGCTGAAGGCTCCCTATATTTGAAAGAAAAAGGCATGGTAGCATTCAGATGTGGGATTTTATTGTTGTGTGACCAACAATGCCTCTCTGGAGGCATATATGAGTATATGCATGGGACCAGCCAGTGTTGTCTCTATGTTAAACTGTGTGAACATATACTTCCTGTATTTGTAACTCCTTATATTAACCTAATACTTCTGTAGATAGCAAAGTGAAATGTAAAATGTGATAGCAATGCTGTGGAGGCAAGGAAGACAGTATTACAAAGCCGGTTTTACATAAAGATGTATGACTTTGCATTATTCCCAGCTCAGGACTGCTTTAACTCCAGTTCTGGCCTGTATCCTATGTAACCTATGGCTGGAGAAGGTTATCTGCTTGTACCCAATGTACTGTTTTCATTTTCATGACCTGACACATGAAGCAGCGTACTTGTCGCACCTTTGAACCATGGTGTACATTTTTTGTGCTAATGATAATTGCTATATCTTCTATGGTATATCCCCATTATGTAGTTAATTTTTTAAAAAAAGATTTTATTTATTTGGACAGAGAGAGAGCACGCACGACCACAAGCTGGGGGAGCGGGAGCGGGAGAGGGAGAAGCAGGCTCCCCGCTGAGCAGGGAGCCTGATGCAGGACTCGATCCCAGGACCCTGGGATCATGACCTGAGCCAAAGGCAGACGTTTAACCAGCTAAGCCACCCAGGTGCCCCTATGTAGTTAATTTTTTAAATAACTACTAGAGATAACAGTTTTCTATGCCCACCCCCACCCCACCACATACAGATTGCGTTCTGAGTTCTGCTACATGTGTGTTAGAGCCTTTGACCTCATCACAATGTCCTCTGTATCCCCTTGCTCTATAAAATCTGGGGACTAAGGTTCTGGACTTTATGGAGAATAGTTGTGTGGATGCCTGGATTGTAAACCATCTGATCCCCTGTCAGTGAGTTACCCTAAATAAAATTGTAAACTGTAGGGAGTTGCTTGCTTTGTTTTCTGGTTTCAAAGTACCTTCTCAATTGGAGGGGTAATTTACTGTCCCTCCTCCATCTAACACCACGTGTGGGGTTGGGCCTGCGGTTCATGAGTGGGTGGACACAAGCGGTGCAGTATGGTATCCACTGGTATGCACTGGTACTTCCAATGGAGAATCTATCCATTCAGTAAAATTGTATTGAACACTAATATGTCATTCAGTGTTTTGGAGGCTGAGGATATAACAGGGAGCATAGTCTGAGCCCTCAAGAAGTTACCAGATTAGTGGGCAGTCAGGCAAGGAAATAGTCACTTGAGAGTGTGCTAGGTGCCTTGGTATTGAGAAGCACACAGGAGGAGCAGCTGAGAGATTCTGGGATTGGGCTAGGCTCTGATTCAGAATTGAGGTGACTGTTGGCACCATCTTTAGAGTAAAAAAATGCTGAAGGTATCTTGCTTGAAAGCCGATAGAATGGTGGAATGTCCACAGACATCGAAGTGAATAAGTCTAGGGCTCTCGAGAATGTTCAGGGCTGTCATCATCAGAGTATTGATACTTTAAGCCATAAGCATCACTGAGAACAGAAGAGTGAAGAGAAGGTCTAAGTCAGAACTGTGAGAAGCATTCCTATTTAAAGGACTGAAACCAAGAGTTACACTGGAGGGTAAGCAGGAGCAGCTAATGAGATAGTTTGGTTAGAGCATCTGAAAGGGTGTCATGAAATCCAGTTGCTAAGGATCTTTCATGAAAAAGTGGTCAACAGTGTCAAATGCTAAAAAAAGAAAGGACTAGAAAGGATTTGTTAGATTTGATAATGGCAATACTGGTGGTCCTAGCAAGAGCACTTCCAGAGATGTTATGGACTGAATTATGCCCCAAGCTTCATACGTTGAAGTCCTAGCACCCAGTGTGACTACATTCGGAGAATAGGACTTTAAAGGAGTAATTAAAGTTAAATGAGACCATAAGACTGGGTGCCTGATTCAAAAGAACTGTTCTTATAAAAGAGCAAGAGAGAACAGAGTGCTCTGTGTGGGCATAGAGGAAAGCCATCCTGTGTAAAAATCTGAGTATAACTTGACTCCCCCACCCCCAAATTTCTAATAGCCTACTGTTGACTGGAAGCCTAAACAGGTAACATAATTGGTTAACACGTATTTCGTATGTTGTATTATATACTGTATTCTTACAATAAAGTAAGTTAAAGAAAAAGTGTTAAGAAAATCATAAGAGAAAATACATTTACTGTATTTGTAGAAAAAAAATCTGCGTATAAGTGAACCCACAGAATTCAAACCCATGCTGTCAAGGGTCAACTGTATAGGTAATTCTTTCAAGAAACTGCTCAAGTAGTGACCCCCAACTGAGGCTGTTTCCATACATTTTATTTATCTTATTATTAAGCCATTTTATTGAGGTATGATTGCTGCACATTGGTATACAACTTGATGAGTTTGGAGATAAGTATATACCTGTGAAAATATTCCCCACAATCTATGCCATAAACCTTTAAACGTTTGTTCCTGCATGCATGCATGCTCTCTCTTTCCCTCTCTCCCTCCCTCTCTCTCTCTCTATATATATATATAAAACTCTCTCTATATATTTATATATATGTAAAACTCTATATAAAATTATATATAGAGGACGTAAGATCTTCCTTCATAAAATATTAAGTATATGATATAGTATTATTAATTGTTGGCACCATGCTATAAAGTCAATTTCTAGGATTTATTTATCTTATATAAGTAAAACGTTTTACTCTTTGATACCTTCTTGTTTCCCCCTCACCCTAGCCCCTGGGAACCACCATT
The DNA here is from genome assembly GCF_004348235.1 of Phoca vitulina. Lineage (NCBI taxonomy): Eukaryota > Metazoa > Chordata > Mammalia > Carnivora > Phocidae > Phoca > Phoca vitulina. The sequence goes on along the minus strand of NW_022589707.1, from coordinate 36,666,745 downwards.
CTACCCTCTTGTTTCTGTGGGTTTGACTATTTTATTTTATTTTAAGATTTTTTTTTTTTTTTTTTTAATTTGAGAGAGAGAATGAGATAGAAAGCATGAGAGCGGGGAGGGTCAGAGGGAGAAGCAGACACCCCGCTGAGCAGGGAGCCTGATGTGGGACTCGATCCTGGGACTCCAGGATCATGACCTGAGCCAAAGGCAGTCGCCTAACCAACTGAGCCACCCAGGCGCCCAGGTTTGACTATTTTAGATTCAGGTGGTGTCATGTAGTATTTGTCCTCTGTGTCTGGCTTATTTCAGTGAGCATAAAGTCCTTCTCTTTCATCCGTGTTGTCACAAACTGTAGGACTTCCCTCTCTTTTATGGCTAAATAATATTACATTGTGTTTACCCATTTATCTGTTGATGGACATTTTCATTGTCTGCATGTCTTGGCTATTGTGAATCATGCTGCAGTAAACATGGGAGTGCAGTACCTCTTTAAGATCCTGATTCTAATACCTTTGGATATATACTTAGACTTGGGGTTAGTAAAAAAAGTAATTCTATTTTTAAGTTTTTGAGGAACTGCCATACTGTTTTTGGTAGCAACTTCACCTATTTACATTGCCACCAACAGTGTACAAGGGTTCTCTTTTCATCACATCCTCACCAACTTTCATTATCTTTTTTTCATAATAGCTATCCTAACAAGTATGAGATGATATCTTATTGTGCTTTTGATTTGCATTTCATTTCCCTCATCAGTTATTTTTTTTAAGGTACTTGATGGTTATTCTTTGGAGAAATGTCTGTTCAATTCCTTTGTCTATTTTTAAAATCAGCTTGTTTTCTTGCTATTGAGTTGTAGGAGTTCTTTATATATTTTGTATAATAACCCTTTATCAGAGATATGGCTTGTAAATATTTTCTCCCATTCAATAGGTTGCCTTTTCATTTTGATTGTTCCTTTGCTGTGCAAAAGCTTTCTTAGTTTGATGTGTTGGTGTCATAGCCAAGACCTCAGTGTCAAGACTAATGTCAAGAAGCTTTTTCCTATGTTTTCTTATAGGAGTTTTGTAGCTTCAGGTCTTAACATTATCTATCTATTTTTTATTATTACTATTATTTTTTTTTAAGTAAACTCTATGACCAATATGGGGCTTGAACTCATGACCCTGAGATCAAGCGTCACATGCTCTACCAGCTGAGTCAGCCAGGTGCCCCTCAGGTCTTAACATTTAAATATTTACTCCATTTTGAGTTGATTTTTGTGTGTGGTATAAGATAAGGTTCCAGTTTTATTCCTTTGTATGTAGATATTTTTGGTTGTCACAAGTGAGGAGTGGTGGTGCTAGTGGCATCTAGTGGGTAGAGGCTAGGGATGATGCTGAATATCCTACAATGCACAGAAGAGACCCCCACAAGTAAGATTTAGCCCCTGAAATAAAAGGGCCAAGGTTCAAAAACCCTGCTGTAGGGGTGTCTGGCTGGCTTAGTGGGTAGAACATGCAGTGCTTGATCTTGGGGTTGTAAGTTTGAGCCCCACGTTGGGTATAGAGATTACTTTAAAAATAAAATCTTTGGGGTGCCTGGGTGGCTTGGTCGTTAAGCGTCTGCCTTCGGCTCAGGTCATGATCCCAGTATCCTGGGATCGAGTCCCACATCGGGCTCCCTGCTCAGCGGGAAGCCTGCTTCTCCCTCTCCGGCTCCCCCTGCTTGTGTTCCCTCTCTCGCTGTGTCTCTCTCCGTCAAATAAAAAAAAAAAAAATCTTTAAAAATAAAATCTTTAAGGGGCTCCTAGGTGGTTTAGTGGATTGAATGTCTGACGCTTGGTTTTTCCTCAGGTCATGATCTTGTGACTCATGGGATTGAGCCCCAAGTCGGGCTCCACGCTTGGCAGGGAGTCTGCTTGAAGGTTCTCTCCCTCTGCCCCCCGCCCCCGACTCATTCCCCCCACCAAAATAAATCTTTAAAAAAAAATCTTAAAAGAAAAACCCAAAACAAAACAAAATTCCTGCTATAAAGGAGAGGAAAGAGCTAGACAGATATGGGATCAAGGGAGGATTTTGTTTTTTAAAGGGATGAAAGAATCTTGAGGTTATTAGTTGCTCTTGGGCAGGGAAATGGACCCCTTTAAACAAGGTAAGAGGTTGTGAAAATTGATATAGACTTTCTTGGAGGGCAATTTGGTAGTATATGTGAAAATTAAAATATGTAATTCCACTATTAAAGAGCTATTCTTTTGAAATACGCACACATGTACAGTAAGATATTTACTCATAGGTTTTCATTACAGTGTGGGAAGATGGAAGATTTTGGAACCAATTCCAACGTGTGTGTGGGAATTCTCAGGACACCAGCAGGGTGTCCTACAATTTAACTTAATTCTGATACTAAATACCTGGAGAGAGTATCAAATTCCACAGGTAAGGGGCTCAGTCCTACAAGATTGCCCCACCCCTCTTCAAATGCCACTCAAAAGCCCAGGTTATCACTTATGATTCTGATAGACTAGGTTGAATGTTCCAATGCCCCCTGCTTTGGGTTTGATTAATTTGCTTAGAGCAGCTCAGAGAACACACACATTTTACTTACTATAAAAGGATGTAACTCCGGAACAGCCAGACATAACAGATGCTTGTATGTGGGGAGGGGTGAGGAGCTTCTATGCCCGTTCTGGTGTGCCACTCTTCCAAGACTTCCATGTGTTCACCCTTCTGGAAGCTCTCCAAATATACTAGAGGCTCCATATTACATGGGCATGATTGCCTATTGGTGATTCATTCACTCTCCGGCCCTTTTACCCTCCCCTGAAATCAGGGGTGTGGGACTGAAAATTCCTGATGCTATACATCCTTAGGTGTTTTCCAAAATTCACCTCATTAACATAAACCCAGTTGTGGTGGAAAGGGGCTTGTTATGAGTAACAAAACACCCATTTTGCCTTTATGGCTCTGAAGTGATTTCAGGAACCGGGAACAGGAGACCAAATATTAAAAAAAAAAAAAAATTCTCCCATTGCTCTCCTCAGTCATGAAATTCCAAGTGTTTTGGGGAGATGTGATCCAGAAACTGTGGATAAAGACCAAACGTATACGAGAAATATATTTTGGTCATCTGAATGACCATGTAGGGGGCCAAGGGCAGGTTGCTTCAAATGGGTCACTTTGACATGAATGTTGAGTTAAAAGCAATCAAAACCCAGCCGATTGAGGAAAAGCTCTTTATCTCCCCCTCAACTGCCTGCCTGTACCAGGAAGAGCGCTATTAACAGATTCCTCTTTATCTAAGATACTTATTTGCATAATAGGGCAGGCTTTGTTTTCCAAGCATCTCTCCTCTCCCTGCTAGTGTCTTGCTCAGTCCCCTACTCCTGTCCTTAGCTCATATAAGCGTCTTATTGCTTCACTGTCTTTGGAATTTCATACGTAGGAAACTTTGATTTTCTCTTGTTATTGTTTCATGTCAATTTGATTCTTAGTCCAGCTAGAAGGACCTTGAAGGACAGAGAACATTCTCCCTCCACAACAACCAAATACATATTTTTCATAAATCACCATTCCACAGAAGGATAAATAAGAAACAACTGAATTGCACAAAGAAGAATGGTTAAATGGTTAAGTAGCACATTCCCACCAAGGATTTTGTGGCCATTTAAAGCTTATAGTAAGCAGTAAGACTGCCAAGATAGAGTAAGGGAGATGAAGTCATAGAATAGTATTCATAGTGTTTTTCAGTTATGTCAAACTAATTAAAAAAACTGGTAATGTATTTTTTAAAAGATCTTGACGGCTCTATAAAACCATTTAAAGTAGATTTTCCTTTCACTTTTTACTCTGTAATGGCTCTGAATTGGGAACTTTTTATGATCATGTATTTTAAAATTTTACTGAAACAAAAATTTTTTTTAAGAAGGCTCCATGCCCAACATGTGGCTTGAACTCACAACCCTGGGATCAAGAGTCGCATGTTCTACTGACTCAGCCAGCCAGGTGCCCCTACTTTTATAATTTCAAAACAGTTTTTAAATGCCAGTGGCAAAAGAGAGTGCAGTGGGATAATGAAAGGAGGAATATCCCTGAGGAAGCAGGAACAGATAATGATGATAGCATAAGTAAGAGCAGGAGCAACTAACGTTCATTTAGCAATTGAAATGTTCCAAACTGTGTTCTAGATGTTTTACAACTATCAAGACACTTAATTCTCGATGATTCTATGAGGTAAATATTATCTGTCAAGGAAATGGCAGCACAGAGAGGTCAGGCAACTTGCACAATCTGATAGCTCACGAATGGTGCAGCTGGATTTCAAAACCAGGCAGTGTGGATCCTCCAGAGCCAGTGCTCTTAATCACTGCCCTCCACTGCTGGCTGAGAGTTGGGGTCCAGGGCACAGGTGGAGATTGGCCTGACAGGAAGAGAAACCTGATTAAACCATTGTGTTAGTTTTCTGTTTCTGCATAACAAATTACCACAAACTTAATGGCTTAAAACATTTATTATCTTACAGTTCTATAGATCATAAATCTGGGCAGGCTCAATTGGGTTTTCTGCTTAGTGTCCCACAAGACCCAAATCAAGATGTCAGCAGGGTTGGGCTCCTATCTGGAGGCCCTGGGTAAAGATTCTGCATCCAAGGTCGTTGAGGTTTGCAAAATTAAGTTCCCTTTGGCTGTAGGACAAAGTTCCCTGTTTCGTTGCTGGTGTGGGTCAGGGGCCTCTAACTAGGGTTTGCTGTAGTAATTAGAGTCTGCTGCATTCCTCACCTTGTAGCCCCTTGTAGCCCTGTCATCTTTAAGTCAGCAATGGCACAAGGAATGTTTCACAGGCCTAGAATCTGAGTTCCTATATTGCTCCCAGCCAGAGAAAAACTCTGGCTGTTCTGATTTCATTAGGAACATCCAGATAATTTCCCTTTCCTTGTGCTTATAAAATAATCTAATCACGAAAGTAAAATTCATCATATTAACAGTCCTCGAGATTAGCAGGAAATCTTGGGGCCATTTTAGAATTCTGTCTGCGACGACTATGATGATTGATTGGTAGGATGTCTTGGTGAAGGGAGGCCTGAGGGCTTGTAATGACTTCCTGAATAGGAGTGGAAAATGCTTCACTCGAGAGGAGATGTATGAGAATGAAGGTTTGAGTAGGTGACTAACAAACTTTTGGTTTGCTAGTCAGCTTTATGGGCTCAGTAGAGTTTGGAGATGATGAATTTGTGGGGATGCCAATCTATATGGCTGTGTGATTTTTCTTTTAAAGATTTTATTTTTTTTTAGAGAGAGCATGTACAAGTGGGGGCAGGGGCAGAGGGAGAGAGAATCCCAAGCAGATTCCACGTCTGAGCATGGAGCCCAACACGGGGCTTGATCTCATGACCCTGAGACCATGACCTGAGCAGAAACCAAGAGTTGGTTGCTCAACTGACTGAGCCACACAGGTGCCCTGTGATTTTTCTCTAGTGTCTGGTTATAGATGCAGAAGTGGTTTGAGGTTTTTCTGAGAAAGCAGGGCAAAAGGACCACAGGTCAAGGGAGATGACAGGCTTAAGTAATGGGACTCTGGGATCAAGCCAGAAACAAAAGATAAAGAAAACCAGAGTGAGGGAGTAGGGACAGTAGTTACCTTGCAAGGGTTGGAGGAGATGGACAGATTTCTAGTTAAAGCAGGAAGTGGAAGAAGGCTCCATTAAGAGGCTAAAGATACAGAGCAGTGGTTCTCCAAGTGTGGTTCTCAGACCAACAATGTTAGCATCGTTTGGGGACTTGTTAGGAAAATTCCCAGGTTCACCACAAACCTACTGAATTAGAAATTCTGGAAGTCTGGGAGCACAGGAATCTCTGTTTTAACAAGCACTGTAGTTGATATTGATGCCCCAAAGATTTGAGAATCATTGATGCAGACTTTCATATCATTTAAGAATACTTTTATCATGAATAAGATTCCAGAAGGACAGTAAGAAATTTCTAGAAGAGTTATGAGATGAGTAGGAAACACTGAGACCTACAGGAGAGGTCAAATGGCCCATGTTTTGCATGCTGACCTAGGATGCTGAGGATAAATGTAAAGGACACCTGAATTAACTGGCCTTAGAATTTTCAGAAAACACAAACCTCAGCCTGCCGATTCCATTCTGTACCAATGTGTTACTCAGGTACTACTATTCCAAGGCCAAGACTGGGAGCATTTATTGATTAGCAGGAGATGGGTCCATTCTGGGACTGGATTGGCTGTTCTTTAAAGCCGGGGGGTGGGAATTCAACCCCCAGGGAAAGAGGACAGAAATGGGAGAAGAGTTACTGAGGCCCTGAAAACAGGAATACCCCTGCTGAAGAGGGAGGGACACCTGTGAGGATGATCTATCTCTATATGGTTCAGTCAAGATCAAGACTTACTCTCGCTCAGCTGCAGGCACCACATTGATGGGCTGTGGCACAAAGACAGAGGAGCACAGGTGGGCTGTGTTTAATCAATAGGAAGATGAAGGAAGTGAGGGATGTATTTTGGGACGTGGGTAGCTGACCCCATATAATAATTCCCCTATATTTTTTAAAAGATTTTATTTATTTATTTGACAGAAAGAGACACAGCGAGAGAGGGAACACAAGCAGGGGAAGTGGGAGAGGGAGAAGCAGGCTTCCCGCGGAGCAGGGAGCCCGATGCGGGGCTTGATCCCAGGACCCCGGGATCATGACCTGAGCCGAAGGCAGATGCTTAATGACTGAGCCACCCAGGCGCCCCTCCCCTATATTCTTAAAAATTTTCTGAGTCAATGACTCTGGGAAAAATCTTGGGACTCAGGCAGTAAAATCCAAGCAAGTGAAATACAGTGTAGCCACACAAAATTTTTCATTGCTTTTATATTAACAAACCATCTCAGGTGATTATAAACACACACCTTTTGCTGCAACAATGCTAAATGTACTTGATATTAAAATAATCTGTTTTATGCTGTTAAAAAAACTCCCAATGTTCGTATCAGTGTTTACGGCATTTGTTTAAAAAAAAAAAAAAAAAAGCCTGTATTTATTGTGATATATAAAATATTTCTGGAAGACCAAACAAGAACCTGGTAAAACCGGTAGCCACTGGGGAAGGGATATGGGCAGCTAGGGGAGAAAGGAAGAAGGAAGAATTTTCATGATTCAACCCTGTGTACCTTTTAAATTTGGAGCACATGCATGTATTATTCAGAAATAAAAAAGAAATACATTAAAAAAATAAATCATGAGCTTTTATTATCCTCGACAACAGAGAAAAGTTGAACCTGAAGTCTCTGGGAATTAAGTAGCGCCCTGGGGAGGGGAAGGCTGCAGCAGCACCTGGAGCTTCCTCAGAGACTCATTCCCTCGGTCGGGCCACCCTGGCAAAGGCAGCTCGAAGGAATCACAAACTGTAGGGGTCAGCGGGAGGACGACACTGAACAAAGCTTTTCTGCCTGAAATCAGCCGCTGTCCAGAGCTAGTGCCTGGGAAGGTACAACTCACCCTCCTGGGATCACATCTTTGCTGGAAGGCAGGTGAGAATTCACACACGTGACACCAAATACCCTGCTCTCTAGGCGGCTCTCTCCTAGTCCTCCCCGATTCCACATCCTCTGGTCTTTGGCCACAGTGTCTGATTTGGGAGAAGAGAATGTTGAACAAGTCAAGTTGTTGTCAGTCTGAGTCTGAACTCTCATTCGACTTGGAAGACTTATGCTTTCGTTTCTTCTTCTTCTTCTTTTCTTTCTTCCTTTTCTTATGCTTTTCTTTCTTCTTCTTTTTCTTGTGTTTCTCTTTACATTCCGAGGAACTGGAGCTGCTTCCATCCTCATCGGAGGTAGAATCCTCCAGTAACTGTTTCAACTGCTGTATCCTAAACAGAAGATTAACCAAAGAACCATATTTAACAACAAAGGTAGATAAAAATGACATAAGAGCAGCAGTGAGGGTAAAAAACATCATGAATAACCACCTTACTTAAGATAGTACTTATTTTTATTTCTGCATGTTTTCCCTATTCTTGTCCACACCCATGCCTCTTTGACAGGACTGTACCCAGTGTACAAGCCATTCTGTACTCTTTTCACTGTCCGAAGTATTTCTGCATGTTTCTCCAGTCCTTACTACATAACTTCGAATAGATGCTGCCTCTCCATCACCTCCCCAACCACCCACAACCACCCAAGTTCATACTAGGTAATCTACCTCCTTAACAATTAGAACTCCGTGGAACCAGTTTGAGAAAAAACCTCTGCTTTCTTCATCCTATCTTTATTCATGCTTAAGAATAATTTTTAATAATAGCTCAGATCCTTAAAGATAAACTAAGCAATCATCCATCAGGGTGTGAGCAGGCAGGACCAAGCCCACTGCTAACCCAAGTGGAATGAGGCTGGCCTGCCCGTTCCCCACCCACTGGCCTTTCCTGTGATGAGTCCTGCCTTCCAAATAGCTCACAATTGAAGTACCATAGTTACCAGACCACTCATCTAATACTGGAATGGGTGTTTCCAACTTTATATAATTTCAGACTTTAAAAGGGTATCGTTATCACCAGGACCATCTCACCTTACATCCTTTTCATGTCTTTTATTCTCTCGTATGATGTCATACATGGGATCTTCATGTGCCTTGAGAATGAGAAAGGTTAAGGTTGAGTTAGGCCCATGCACTATCAGTTAAATAAAAATTAAATCCATATTTCACTGAAACCAGTTTTTTTCCTGTTTGGTGTAATTTTATATTTAACATGTTCTAATCCTTGCTCAGGGTCACCATCACTTCAAACTCACAGAAGCTACAAAAAAAAAGATTTTCCAATTATACAATTTGAATAGCCTTTTTAAGGATATCAAACATGGCAGAATCATTATTAAATATTACTCAAGGTTAGAAATATTGAGGTAATTCTCTTTGGACAGATGATCAAGAGATATTAAAACAAGTTGGAAAATGGTATGTAAGAATGACTCATGTATAGGTGCACAAAAACATATGTATGTGCCCAGAAAGAAGCATGGAAGTGTCCTCATCAAGCTACATAATGCATGTTCGCTCTGGAGAGAGGCAGTATTGGACTTAAAAAATCAACTGTGAAAAGCCTTACTGTAACATGTCAATTTTGTTAAAATAAAGCAAATGTATTCTCGAAATATTTGTATAATTTAAAAGTACTTACAAAGAATATGGCTACACATAGACTGGATTTTATGGTATGTGAATTATCTTTAAAAATGTTTAGTAAAAATTTTACATATTAAAGATAAAAAAGTTAAAAATTTACCCGCCAGAGATATCTACTGCTAACATCTTAATGTGGTTCTTCCACTCATTATTCATAATTTAAAAAATATTATAATCATTATATATATAATTCTGTTCTTTTTTTCACTTAGGTTTTCATGAACATTTTCCCAAACATAATTCTTTTTTTTTTTTTTAAAGATTTTATTTATTTATTTGACAGAGAGATACACAGCGAGAGAGGGAACACAAGCAGGGGGAATGGGAGAGGGAGAAGCAGGCTTCCCGCCGAGCAGGGAGCCTGATGCGGGACTCGATCCCAGGACCCTGGGATCATGACCTGAGCCGAAGGCAGACGCTCAACGACTGAGCCACCAGGCACCCTCCCAAACATAATTCTTAAAAGCTATATGACTTCTATGTCACAGTCCTTATGCTGGTATGCTGGCCATTGAAGTTGTTTCCTATTTTCTTTAGTCTCATTTTCAGTCACAGATGTAATTCTGAATAATTCCTTATATATTCATAAAAAATTGTATATATTGATTTTTGTTATAGCCTTGGGATCTATTCTTAGAATTTAGGTTTCTGAATTAAAAATACATGAATTTGTTCATTTTTTTTGAGAGTTATCACCAATTTATCTGTAGATTAGATACTGTAAAATTGCCATTCCAGGTAGCATTGATTTATCCAGAATATTTTCTCCACATTTTTTTTTTTAAAGATTTTATTTATTTTGACAGAGAGAGAGAGAGACAGCGAGAGAGGGAACACAAGCAGGGGGAGTAGCAGAGGCAGAGGGAGAAGCAGGCTTCCCACTGAGCAGGGAGCCCGATGTGGGACTCTATCCCAGGACCCTGGGATCATGACCTGAGCCGAAGGCAGACGCTTAACGACTGAGCCACCCAGACACCCCAATTCTCTCCAAATTTTTAAAAATGTCTTAAAGTCCTGGCAAATGTTTGTGGACCCCGGTTTGATATATGGTGATAGTGCCAATCTCTCTGATAACAACATAGTTAAGCTGACTGAAACAGTGACTGAATGGTGAGTTAACAACCCTGGGAGGTGACTGTGAAAATAAAGTGGGGAAATGACATCTATCTTACTGGTTATGCAAAGAGGATATATCATTTATACATACATATCTAGTTTATAATAGATATTTAATCTTTACATAAAGACTGGGAACTAGAACGCTGATTTTAGTTATGAAACAAGATTTTTTAAAATATAAGTAAAAAGTGATTGAATATATAACAATGTCTTTCAGAAAAAGAAATCAGTGTTCCCAAGGCATAAGCAAATAACACTTTAATAAAAGTTAATTTTTTACTAATGAGCTAATCTGTCACACAAATTCAGTTTAACAGAGTTAATACCAGATACTTTGGCCAAAAGGCCCTGGGAATGTATTTCATGTTAACCTCCATTTCACTGGTCAGTGCCTGAGTCACTGACATTCACCACCTCTGGCAAATGTAAATTGAAACTCTGGGTTTTACTTACTACTCTGAACTGTTCTAACTTTTGGTTGCCTTTGATAAAGAAAGGGCATTCTTTGTCGCCTGTTCGGTGACCATACCGTTTACAACGCCAACCTAAAAACAAAGAAAAGGGATATATTTCTGTAAGATGATGTAGTTTTATTTAATCAAGATAAAGTATCAGTAGATCATACTAAAGATATTCTTCATTAGATTTCAATTTCCAAAGCAAATGCAATTAGTGGATGAACCATGTAAGACACCAGAAAACAGAAATCAATAGCTTCCTCAAGCATCCTTTAATCTTGGGTTTTCCAAATAAGCCAAGTAGTTACTAAGTAATCCTGTGCAAAAATCAAAGTGTGATTTTTTTTAAATAGTGTGTTATGGCTTGAACAGTGTTGCCCCCTCTACCCTGTCTCGTCCCAGTGTTGCTCCTAACCCTTTGTACCTCAGAATGTGACCTCATTGCGAGAAAGGATCTTTGGAGAGGCCTGGGACAGATTCTTCCCTCACAGTCCTCAGAAGAAGCCAACCCTGCTCACACCCTGATTTCAGACTGATAGCCTCCAAAACTGTGAGACAATATATTTCTGTTCTTTAAGTCACCTGAAAGCCTCTTCATAAATAAAAAGGTGAAAAAATAAATAGAAAACAATTTGGAAGAAATAAAAACATTAGGGAGAAGAAAAAATTAGCATCCTTAGAGAACATTTTGCAACAACTAAAGAATTAAAAAATCATGAAAGAAAAAAGCTTTTGGAATTGAAATAAAAAACTTAATCGAAGGATTGGAAGCTATGTTGATGGAATATATTAGAGAGCAGAAAACAAGAACAGGAGAGAAAAGATCAGAAATTAGAAAATCAATCTAAGAAGTCCTTCATCTGAATAACAGAATTGCAAACACTGAGGGGAGGAAATAATCAATGAAACAATTTGTGAAATTTCAGAACACTGGGAATAAGATGATCTCATAAGCTTCTAGGAAGGAAGAATAAAAAAAGACAGCAACAACAAAGCAGGTTACATCAAAGCATCCACAATCTTAATTGCTTTGGACTTGTCAACAGCAGTTCTACAGATGAGAAGGCAATGGAGCAGTGCCTTCAAAATTCTGAAGGAAGTTTGTTTTTAACAAAATTCTAACTAAATAGCAAATTAAAAATATAGAGATGTTTCCAGAAGAATACAGTCTTGAAAATGTTATCTCCCATAAACCCACTTCTCAGCTACTGGAGAATGTGCTCTACCACAGCAAGAGAATGTAACAAAAAAGATGCAAGATATGGCAAATAGGAGATCAAACACAAGAGGGATGTTAAGGGAAACCAAAGAGTGAATAGTGAAGGAAGGTCCCTGGGTGATAGCAGGGGGAACAACTCTCTTTAGGAGGAAAAAAACTAATAGAATACCTCAAGCATCTGAAGGAGCTGAATTAGAAATCAGTACACAGAAAAAAGCAAAAACAAGAACAACAAAAAGACAACTATTAATTGCAGGGCAAACAAAACATTATGCAGGATGTATGAAAGGAAATGCAATTGGTTTAGTACACGATTCAATTCTGAAAATAATCATAATTAAATATACACAAAAGATTTATTTAACTAAATTATGATATAATGTATTGAGAAAATGGGAGATAGAGTATGTATGAGGTGTGGCTGAGGCACAAAAAAAGAGCTGAAACTTTTCCCACAGTAAAAAGTCAACAGACAATGAAGAAACCTGAAAAATCAAGAGGCAGGAATATAACCCTGTTATTTAGATACATGGAGATAAACTTCAAAAAAAATTTTTTTTAAATTTTATTTAAGTAATCTCTACATCCCATGTCGGGCTCCAACTCATGACCCCCAGATCAAGAGTTGCATACTCCTCCGACTGAGCCAGCCAGGTGCCCCCAAAATAATCTTCTTAAGAGAGGTTTACATGGTTACCTTTAGGGTGAGGCGAATGGGGGAAAGGGACTAGGAACTGCTATTTTAATTACCTGCATGAAAAATCTTTGTACAAATGTCTTTAAAAGGCAGCAGTACCCTTTCTGCAAATACCAAGTACCAATTAAGCTGGATGAAGGTGTTGCGGCCGGGGTGGGGTGGGGGTGTGCATGCACAGCATCCTGTTCTGGACCCACAGCTCCTCCCAGGTTACATGGATGAAACCTTACCACCACTGATGGGGGGCGAAGGATGCAAGACCCAAAGGGACCTGCCCTCCAATGCATTCCTTGTCCATCATGGCATTTCTACAACGGAATATCCTTTTTGTTACTGAAATATTACCGAAGAGTGAACTCCAAAGGCAGCTATGGTCTCTGTGGATGACCCCTGCCTTTGGAGTCAGAAGCCCTGGAGTCAAAGCTCCTCTCTACCTCTTACCTCGGACCACTCACTAACATATGCGGGTCAGCTTCCTTAACTATGAAACAGAGATTCTGCCTTGACTTAACAGGGCTGCGGTGAGAACAAATTAAAAAAAAAGGAAGTAAACACGCTTTGTAAATCGTGGTATATAACTTGCGTGTATGGAGGAGTGTTACTTGCGACTCTCCCGTGCTCACACTGCATAACTTTGACTTCTTTCCCCAGTGGCATCCAGAGTCCTTTCGTTGGTGCGTGAGCCAGAAATTCCCTGGCATGTTCGTTGCCTGGTACATCTGGTATACAGTCTTCTGGCTTAGTCTCATCTTCCTAAAAAAGGAAACAACGTGTCCACAACATGGCAAAAAAGCACGGCATTCTCTCCCACCTGCTTCAGGACACAGCCCTGCCTGCCTTTCTCATGGGCTGGACACGCCATGTCCTCCTAAGTTACCCTCTCAAGTACTAGAAAGAAAGACAAATTACACCTGACAGAAAAACCACAAATAAATGTACCAGAAGAACCATATTATGAAAATGTCATAGCTACTCTGAGAGAAATATTACTTAGGAATGATTTGTGAGCTCCAAATCCTGATTCTAGATCACAAAAATTAGATTCAGATACAAACTTTTCTGCTACCTTAAAAGCCTTGTGGAATGAAGCAAAGTACAGAATTAAACAAGATTTCCTGAAATAATAAAAATAACATGTTAAATTAAAAAAGATTATTATCTCTTGGAGACCACTGTCATGTTTTACAATCTCGCACCTGCTGTATTTATGAAGTGTGCTTTCACCACCAAATAACTTCATTACATATTTAAGGTATTATTATTATTATTTTTACCGTCTGATTGTTTTCAGTTCCCAGGAATGAAAGGTTTGTAATCTTTTCATTGAATGTGAGCAAGCAGAAAGCTGTCCTGGCCTCCACTGAGCCCTTTAAGTCTCCCTCCCACAGAGATACTAGACTCTAGGGCCAGGTGCTGCCGCAGAGCAGGGGTGGGGGGGTGGGGGGGCGGGGGTGGTTAGGGGGGTGTCCTGAACCAGGGGCTGGACTAGAGGACCTTCCAGTCTCCTCAGAGACTACTGTTCTCTGAAGTAGGGCTCCAGGGCTTCTGACTCCAAAGGCAGGGGTCATCCACAGAGACCATAGCTGCCTTTGGAGTTCACTCTTCGGTAATATTTCAGTAACAAAAAGGATTCAGAGATCAGTTCTCTGAGCTGATGATACTCAGGAAACCAGCACCAAGTCAGAGAAGCGGCACATCTGTGAGAAGATGCAGCCACAGCAAGAGAGAGAGGGCGGGAGAAGGGGACTGATCGCTGATGAACATGTGGGGCTGCCACCATTTCTTAGGGAACAGACACACGGCTGATTACATTTCTACAAAGGCACAGGCTGGACACAGAAAGCCCAAAGTGTATGAACTGACTGGCATCTGCAGGGAGAGGCAGGGTTACCATAAAAGGGCGTCCAAAACCTTATGCAACAGGTTTTTATAACAAGTAACTGAGTCTGAGCACTGAGTCAAATATGTCTAAGAGAATGACCAAAGGCACAAACTTCACACTGACCTTGATAAGCCCAGGAGGAGGTTTTTCATAACTAGAAAGGAAAAGAAAAAACATCATCGATCATGTTAACAGGAACGTAACACATTTTAGTGAGCACTGCAGACCAAAATAAAAAGGATATTTTTAGTAAAACCTCAAAACTACATTATATCTAAAGCAGTTAATAAAATATGCCCAGCAGTCAGAGATCCCATATAAATAAACTGATGCTACACCACATCCTGTGGAGATCTAGAACTGAAATTCACTGAGGTAATAATTAACTTTGTGTCTAAGCACAAGGATTTTATTGTTGAAGAAGAGAAAGCCAGAGGGGCACTGGGGGGTTCAGTGGGTTAAGTGCCCGACTCTTGATTTTGACTCAGGTCATGATCTCAGGGTCCTGGGATTGAGTCCCATGTGGGGCTCTGTACTCAGCAGGGATTCTGCTTATTCTTATCCAACTTGATATTTTTCTCCTAAAAAAAGAAAGAACAGGTACAATAGGGGAAACTAAACTTAATTCTCAGGAAATACTGAAGGTTCGACTTGAGAACTTACTCGTTACACAAGTATCCAGACAACAATTATGCCAGGTATAGTGCTAAGTATCAGAAGAGAGAACTAAGGGCATAGAAAACTAATCTGTCATATGGGCCCCCTCAATCCTCCCTCAAAAGATGAGGTAATCTACATGATAAGACTCCCTGCTCTTCCTAAGGGAAAGTGACCTGGCCTGGAACAATCCTTTCTTTTCTTTTGCTAATAACTTCATTTACCACCCTCCTTACAGAAATCTTCCATTTTGTGCAACTCCTTAGAGCATCTCTCTACTTGCTAGATGGGATGCTGCTGGATTCATGAATCAATTAATAAAGCCAATCAGATCTTCAAATCTACTAGGTTGAATTTTTGTTCTTTAACACAGGTATAAAAAATTTGGTTTGACTTCTGATTCATTCTCACTGCTGTGTACTTTGGACAAGTTATTTAACCCTTCCAAGCCTCAATTTCCTCATTGGTGAGTATGTCACAGCAAACATCTCTTCCATCTCTGGAAAAGGCACTTCACAATGCTGGCTTCTGCTCCTTCTGCTGAAAGCAAGTCATTGCTCTCAGCAGCCTCATGAGGCCGC
This sequence comes from Phoca vitulina, assembly GCF_004348235.1. NCBI lineage: Eukaryota > Metazoa > Chordata > Mammalia > Carnivora > Phocidae > Phoca > Phoca vitulina. The sequence goes on along the minus strand of NW_022589707.1, from coordinate 36,650,984 downwards.
TCAGGACTGGAGCACTAGCATCACAAAGGCCAAGATGTGGACCAGCAAAAGTGCCTGGCCATCCCAACCCAGTCTTCATATCTTTTGATAGATCTGCAGCTTTACAGGGATTTGCTGGCTGCTCCTAAGTGGAGGTGGGCAGAGACTCGGCAGTGGACTTCCCACAGACACCATCCCCAGCTGGGCTTACTGCCTTTCTAGGCCATGGGACTCAGACACTCCTTTTCCATATCTGGCTGTGGGAATCACTGCCTTTTCCCCCCATGTACATGGTACATCAGCATTCAGCCAAGTCTATCCCCATTCTCTTGTGCGGCTCATAAAATATGCCTTATTATAGATATTAAATTATCATGTTACTATCTCAGAATAAGGTAGGGCACGCCAGGGACTCTGACGTCTTTTTTCTCCAACATCAGTTCCAACATTTTTCCTCACTGATTCCAATAACTGGAAGCTATACCAATTAAGAGGCTGAATTGGGACTATTACCCAGATCTCGTGACATCTAGAGTTCTTTCATTGAGCTGCAACCACTGTTCTAAGTCAGCAATGCATTTCTTGTATTAATAACTAGTCATGGGTTAAATAAATTGTGCAAGGGCGCACAGCCAGAGCCCATGTGCTCACTTGTACATGACTGTTAGTACATGTCTAGCTGAATCCAGTAATTATTCTAGCACTATGTTTGTCACTAGAAAACAGAAGACTCTAGGAACACTTTAAATTCAGAGCTTGAGTACAATTTGATTTGAGCACAAATACTGTTCTAAATCCAGTTTTCTCTAAAATTCCCCCCCCCACATTGCTCAATTACCCACTTATTTATTGCAATAAAATTTATATACCATACTTCCCTCTGTTTTGACAATGCCCTCCTCAACCTAAAGCAAAATACTATGAGGCTAGAGGGAGGTAGTAACAAGGACAATGACCTCATGCCCTCTCTGAGGCAGGGGTTGGATTGAGTGTGTGCCCATATTAAATGCATACACATTTGGTTGTTGATGCTGGGAACATCCATGTGGTGGCAGATAATTCTAAGGAGTCTGTGAGGGGAATGTAAGCTAGGAGTCAGCATCTGAGCCACGCCCTGACATTCACCAAGTTAATGGGAAACAGAGCTACAGGGTTTTTAATCATGAATTTTAGCAAGGATAAACCTCCATCATCTGGTTTGCAGACCAGGAATCACTTTGTTAAAGCAGAAAATGTCCCCTGTCTGTGCTCAGCAGCACCCAGGCACCAGACTGGCTAGGCCCTCCTTATTTCTAGCCAGGGACTGAACTGAGAGAGACCCAAAAGCCTGAGAGACAGGAAGCAAATTCTGAGGCTGGGTGTCTGTGTACTCAGTGTCTCAAACTCTTAAAGGGATTTGTCCTCCTCTTCTATAAGGAGAAATACATTAGCATTTTAGCTCAGATCTGTGCCTTAACCTTGTAAACCTCCAGGGAAGAACTCATTTTAATACTTCAGAACGGCTGCAAAGTATAGAAACACTTAATGATTTAATGTTTTCTTTATCCTGACTCTCTTCTTATGCTTTAAAGACCCTTCAGGACAGATTAAGTATTGGAGGTTACAGGGTTAGGGAGAACTGACCAAGGGAAAAGTGGAATGCCTTTCCTTTGGCCCTTCTCTTAAGATGTGAAAGAAAACAACTTTAGTGGATGTGATATTGCAACTTATAGTAAGAAATATGTATTTGGTCTTCACTGTTCTGACACTCAGCTCTTAAAACCTTGTAATTTCCTATACAAAGGCCATAGGAGCATCTTTTCTTATAATATTTAGTTTTGTTCCAGGTCCTGAAATAAGTCCAGAGCTATAAAGGTGAAAAGTTTGTTATTCATAACAAGCCCCTTTCAACCAAACTGTTTATGTTAATGAGATCACTTTTGCAAAGCTCCTAAAGATGAGGACTGGTTGCCAGGGGAACCAATTCTGTGATTAGAGGGTTGGAACTTTCAGCCATACCTCCAGGGAGATTGAATTAATCACCAATGGCCACTGATTAATCAATCATGCCTATGTAATGAAGCCTCTATAAAACAACAACAACAACAACAACAACAACAACAACAACAACAAACCCCAGGGCGCCTGGGTGGCTCAGTCGGTTAAGCGTCTGCCTTCGCCTCGGGTCATGATCCCAAGGTCCTGGGATCGAGCCCTAGGTAGGGCTCCCTGCTCAGCAGGGAGCCTGCTTCTCCTCCTCCCTGCTCCTGCTCTCTCTCTCACTCTCTTGCTCTCAAATAAATAAAATCTTAAAAAAAAAACCAACAAAAAACTGGGGCGCCTGGGTGGCTCAGTCGGTTAAATGACTTCCTTTGGCTCCGGTCATGATCCCAAGCTCCTGGGATCGAGTCCCACATCAGGCTCCTTGCTCAGTGGGGAGCACGCTTCTCCCTCCTCTGCTCCCCCTGCTTGTGCTCTCTCTCTTTCTTGATCTGTCAAATAAATAAAATCTTAAAAAAAACCCACAAAAACCAAAAACCCAAAAATGGATTTCAGAGACCTTCAAGGTTGAACACGTGGAGGTGTGGTGTATCTGGAGAGGACATGGAAGCTCCATGCCCTTTCCCACACATCTTACTCTATGTATCTCTTCCATCTGGCTGTTCTGAGCTATAACCTTTTATAATAAATCAATAATCAAGTAAATAAAATGTTTTCCTGAGTTCTATGAGCTGCTCTAGCAAATTAACCAAACCAGAGGAGGGTGGTGCTGGGGAAACCTCTGCTGTACAGACAATAGGTTGGTAGCAACCTGGCCTTGGGACGCATCTAAAGCATGTGGAGGGGCAGTCCTGTGAGACTGAGCCCTTAACCTGTGGATTCTGATGCTGACTCCAGGTGGACAATGTCAGAATTAGATCTGTAAGACATGTGCTTGGTGTCCTCTGAGAACAGGAGAATTTCTTGGTGGTGTTGGAAAAGTCCCACACAGTTAGAGTAGTGCTCTGAGTGTAGTATGAGTGTAGAAAAGAAAAACAGGAGTGTTTTTTTCCTTTCTAGCAGAGGAAGGATGAGAAATGCCATGAATCGTTACAGAAAAGAAAACTCCCTTTAGCTTCATCTCTGGATGCTTCCAAATAAGGATGGTGATGGAGGCTTCTCCACTCTCATCCTCGCCATCATTAATCCAGAGTTTTTCTAAAGGGACAGAGGAGAACTTAGTCCCTGAAGTTGTTTTGGGTATAAACAGAATTAACTTTTTAGATATGATATTTCCAGAGCAAATACTTCCACTATTTTCAGGTAGAAAGCCGTGGCATGCCAAATGCCTAGGCCTCTCTTAGCAAGAATAATGGAAATTTGCCTATATTATGAAGGTGATACAGTCCACCAGCAGCCATTCATTAGAAACATTAATGTTATCCTTTATGGATTGGGACTTAAGGGAACTTGGAAGGGAGGAGGTAACATCTTCATAAATACCCAATAATCCAACAATACTTTCTTTTGCCACAGGAGGAGTACAAATAATATATGGCCAAACTAAAATCCACTTCCTGAAAAATATGTAAAAACTTTTGCCTAAGTGGAAAAGGAATGTGATGAGGACTACACATTTTTTTTTTTTTTTTAAGATTTTATTTATTTATTTGACAGAGAGATAGAGAGAGAGCACAAGTAGGCAGAGTGGCAGGCAGAGGGAGAGGGAGAAGCAGGCTCTCCGCTGAGCAGGGAGCCGGACGTGGGGCTCGATCCCAGGACCCCAGGATCATGACCTGAGCCGAAGGCAGCCGCTTAACCGACTGAGCCACCCAGGTGCCCCCTGACTACACATTTTGAAATCTGTTATTAATAGCAATGGACTGGGGCACCTGGGTGGCTCAGTCGTTAAGCGTCTGCCTTCGGCTCAGGTCATGATCCCGGGGTCCTGGGATCGAGCCCCACATTGGGCTTCCTGCTCGGCAGGAAGCCTGCTTCTCCCTCTCCCACTCCCACTGCTTGTGTTCCTGCTCTCGCTACCTCTCTGTCAAATAAATAAATAAAATCTTAAAAAAAAAATAGCAATGGACTTTCCTAAAAAGTCCATTTTACAACTGTTTCTCCAAATTTAAAGGAACATGGTTGGTGTTTTTTCCGAGGGCTTGACAATTCTTTAGTTTATGTAACATGTTAAAAAAGATATTTCTCAAAGTCTAAAGTAATAGTTAACTATTAAAATTATTTAACTATTAAATATAACATATCTGGGGGGTGCCTGGCTGGCTCAGGAGGTAGAGCATGTGACTCTTGATCTCAGGGTTGTGAGTTCGAGACCCACGCTGGGTGTAGAGATTACTTAAACAAACAAACAAAACCCAACCAGACCTAGAATGGGAGTGTGTTTATTGTGTAGTTGGTTTCTGCGCTGTGACAGTTGAGAAGTGTGCACTTTTTGTAGTTAATCCTTAGAATTAAAAAAAAAAAAAAAAAGTTGGTGGAGGCCCATTACTTTGTACCATCTGTGAAGCCTTGCTATTATATCATTCACATTGTAATAAGTTTCTCTGAGCAGTATAAAGACTAAATTTAGATAAGAGAGGAAAAACTTATCTTCCCAACTGGGCATGGGGAAAGAAATCTTTATTTTGCCAAGTGCTTAAAAATACTCTTGTATTTCTGAGTGTTGGCATAGGATTTCTTTTGGAAGAGTGCTTCGTGTAAGCATAGTCAATTCCAGTTGTTCCCACAGCTTGCTCCTATGGGGTGGAAGGCAGAGATGAAAATGCCACATATATACAGAATCTCCATTCTGTCATGTCCAGCAGACAAGGGACACTTGAATAGGGTTGGAGCATGGTTAGAGCACAGGGTGAAAGATTCAGATGCCTCTGGGGTCCTGGCAGGTATGGTCAAAAGGTAAGAAAAGGTAAGGTCAAGTATAAGAAACTGACCAGAGGAGTGTGAGGGGACCTAATGAGGGCAACCAGGGGGTAAAAGAATTTGAATTCAATTTGTGAAAACCCACTATGGGGCTTCCCATTTTACATGGCTGGCTGGACAACTTAGTTATTTGCCTTCCTTTTCATTGCAGTCTGATATCCCTACAGTGAGACTTACCAGTCAATAAACCAGCAACTTTGCATTCTCTCTCTCTCAACTGCTCCCTTCAAAATAGCTTTATAATGCCTCACTCTTAATGGGGAAGATCCAAGGATCCCCGCACATTAGGAAAAAACCTCTAAGTGAAAGAAATCACAAGAAAAGGCAAAGAAGAAATAGACAACAAAGAAGAAAGCAAATGAAAAAAAAATGAGTATCCTCAAAGATGACAGATTTGTTACTGAGGAAACAATAGGATATTATGAAAAAAAGAATTCTCAGGCCAAGAAGCTCTTCAAAGTTAAAAATTAAAACTTAAAAGTGCAATGGTGGGAAGATTGGAAGATAAATCTTTTAGAAAGTAGAATGAAAAGAGGATCACAGAAGTCTAAGAGTACGAAAAAACAAAATGGAGGGAAGGAAATTAAAACACAGATCATATATGAATATTAAATACCCACGAAGTATTGAGAAAATTAAAAAAAATATGAAATCTGGTGAGAAAAAGTTCACATCATGAAACTGCAAGGGGGCAGCTGGGTGGCTCAGTTGGTTAAGCAACTGACTCTTGATTTCAGGGGGAGCAGCAAGCAGAGGGGGAAGCAGGCTCCCCCCCCCCCCCCCGCCAAGCAAGGAGCCCAATGTGGGACTTGATCCCAGGACTCCAGGATCATGACCTGAGCCGAAGGCAGACACTTAACCAACTGAGCCACCCAGGGACCCCACCCCAATGCACTTTTTATAGGAAGTTACATAATATACTTAAACAAAATGAGATAAAGAGAGAAAGAGAAGACACAGGGTCCAGAAATGGGATCCAAGACAGGAGAGTGACGAAGGCAGTTGTACACCAGGTCTAGAAAGTAACCAGAATGTACTGGAGGAGAACAGAAGGAAGATTTTTGGTTTTAAAAACAAACAAATTTATAAGACTGTCTGATATGTAGGAACAAGTAGAAAAAGTACTCTCAGCTTTTAGAGTCTTTCAGATAAAATTAGCAGCAGGTAATAGTAAATTCAAGCAAATGAAAAAAATTGAGGTGCTTATTAACTAGATGAAAAACAACAATTGTGCTAGAAAGCAAAACAAATCACAGAACACCCTTTGGCTCAAAAGTGAACAATACTGAATAGTTATAATAATGCTAATACCAACTATTGATTTAACAAAAATTATCATGGAGCTATACTGGAAGGATGGATGCAAGAAGGGTAGGGAAAGAGAACTAAACCCTCATGTATGTGACATACATATAGGTAATGTCTATTGTTCAATCTAAAAAAGCAGCATAAACATATAATTGGGAATAAGTAGTTAAGTCCCAGAAGAAAAAACGGTTTCCTTATTGTAAACTTGGTTGGAGGGAGGGTTGCAGGGAGTGTGTGGTTGACTATAGAACAGGGATGTGAACCACTATTTTTTGAAATTAGTCTCTTGGTACTATTTGATGTTTAAAGTATTACTCTAAAAATAAAAATTCTGATTTAAAAGCAAACAAGTCCCTGAATTAGCCAAACCAAATATGTCAGCAGCCCAGAAAGTTTAAATCCCTGAAGTGGAAAAATCCAACTGGTTTGGGAATCAGACACCTCTTTAGTTTTGCTAGTTTACAGGTCAATGTATCCTTGATCAGGTTACTTAACTGCTGAACCTGCATTTCCTCATCTGCAAAAGGAGGTTATAATCTCTCTGATGTCTATGAGTGCTTTGTGAGCTACAAAATAAATGTATAGTGTTAACCACTATCTGGTATCCCACAGTTAAAGATACTGAGGATCAGACTGGGCTCTGCGAAGCTCAGGCTTATCTAGAGAAAGATATTTGAACATCTGCATTGCACAGGACAGGGCCACAGAGGGCCCAAAGGGGCCAGGACTGTGGGTGCTAGCAATGCAGCACCTGTATCCTGAAACGACTGCCTTACTGAGTTGAAATTCAGCTCAAGGGTCACACTGAAAAGAGGAGGCCAGCCTCCAACAGTGCAATGCATTTTGTGTCAAAGCTCCCAGGTTAATTATAAAGAATCTGAATCCTTTGAGGACGTTTCCTTACATCATCATCTTAGCTTAGGTAATGCAAGTGCCTGAAATAGAAACGAAGTATGTACGGAAGAACTCCGTGAGCACCAAACTTACAAGGTTGCCTTCTAAAGCTAATTACAGAAAGAGAGAATCACAGAAAAGAACTGGAAGGTCATGAATCCACCTCCCACCTGATGTTGCAATCTCCTTTACAACCTGCCCTCCTCCCGCGGGTTCTGGGCTCTCTCCCCGAACCCGCTGGAGCTGGGGGCACAGGGGGCCCCGTTAAGGCAGGCCATGCTGACCAGCAACCACAGGAGACTCTGGTCCTAATTCTTTTTGTTGAGCTGGAATTGGCCTCCTTGTAGCCCCCACCCTTCACGCTGGTAAACAACCACCACCACACCACCAACCCTCAGGACTAAACAAGTCTCCACTCTCTTCCACCTTTGGGATCTTTAGGACAAGTCCCTCACCCCATTCTCCAGCCCTCCCCTCCCCAGCGCACTAACGGTAGGGGAGGGCGTGTTCTCTTCCCTTCCTAGCAGTGGATGAAGAGAATGGGGGTTTTATCCGGCTCCCGGGGTCCCTGTCAGCCGACAACCCTGAAAGGGCAGGACGGCGGCGCTCACTGCACCTGCCGCGTGTTCAGTCCCCAAATCCCCACCGAGCGCCTACTAAGTGCCGCACGGTCCTCAGCGCCAAGCAGAGCCCCGGCCGCACGCCGACCTCGGGCGGGGGGAATAAAGCCCGAGCTTCCTTGCCGGCCCAGGCCGCTCGGCGCGCTGGGGCAACGGCCCTTCCCTCCCCGGGGAGGCGCGACTGGAAGTCCAGGTGCCAGGGCCGCACGGGTCCCCGGGGACCCAGCCTCCCGCGCCCCCGCGAGACCCCGCGCCTGGCGGAGGAGCGGGAGCGGCGCGGACTCACAAGGACTCCAGGTGCTTGAGCTGCTGCAGCTGCTGCGCGTCGTGCCGCCGCCGCTTCTGCTCCCGGCGCCGCTGCAGCTCCTGCTCGGCCGGCTCCCGCTGCCGCCGCACGCCCCCGGCCTCCGCGTCGTCGCGCCCCGGCCGGGAAGACATCGCGGCCCGCGCGGCTGAGGCGGCCCCCGCGGCGTGCCTGAGGCGGCTGAGGCGGCGGGAAGACGGCACTTCCTCCGCGCCGCGGCCGGCCGGCCCCGCAGCGCCCCCTCCCGCCGCCCGCCCGGGCCCGGCCCGGCCCGGCCCGCTGTCCCCGCCGAGGCCTCCTGGTCCCCGCCTCCCGCCAGGCCTCCCCGCCGCCTCCCGCGTCGTGGCCCCAAGTCCGCGCTCAGAGCGCCGTGGCCCCGCCACCAGGCCGGCCGGGATCGGAGCGCGCCCCCTGGCGGCGGCCGCGAGCGGGGCGGGGTGGGGGTGGGGGAGACCTGCGGGACAGCCGGGGAGCCCCGCCCCCCCCGCGCGCGCCCCTCCCCTGGGAGGCCTGGGGACCCGTGCGCGGCGGCTTTGTGGCCCCCCTGGCTAGACGCGGGCTGCTGCTACCTGGTGCTCGGATTCACCCAGCTTTGAAGAAAGCAAGACACCCCAGAGAAATTCTCTTTTTCCAGAACGTCGTTAAAACGTAGTCAGCCTGCAGTGTATCTAGACAAGGTTTGGGTGCTAGACTGAAAGCTATAGACACTGAGCGCTTTTTATGTGCTCGTTATTGAGCTAAGCCCGCAAGAAAAATTGATTTAATCGTTAAAAACTTACTAAGTGCTGTTATTACGCGTATGTATTACCCTTATTTTATACATAAGAAGGAGGCGGAGAGAGTTAAATAACATGCCCGAGGATGCAGAAGTAGAAGTTGTGGAGCCAGGCCGCGAATTGTTAAAGTGCTTAACTAGGTTGCATTTTGTAACTATATCTGATATGTGAAGTTATGATCACTGTTTTAGCTTTAACATAATGGAAGAAAGCACAAACGAAGTAAAAGTAACAGCACAGGGACTATTCCCCTCAAATGCGGCATTCAATATGGTTAATACTTAAAATATATGAGGAGCTCCTTCATATTTATTAGAGAAAATCTAAATGAAGGAATGCACAAGGTCTATGAACAGAAACACAGTATTACACTGGTATGTCCCAGAGCTTGGAAATCAGGTTCTCCCCCTGGAGGGAGAACTGGTGCATAAACCAATCCAGCAGTTGATGCAAGTTACCTGAACCAGTAAGTGCCCCATAAATACCCTGGCTGTGAGGTGTTCAAGTCTGGTTTTCTGGGTCTCCCAGAGGTTTGATGAACTACCTGATTTCCTTGGAACTAGTTTTTGTTTAACCAGCTAGAATGGATTCTGTTATCTGTGACTAAAGAACTCTGTCAGAAACAATGTTTGATTGCAAAGTTAGTTTTTTTTTTTTATTAAGATTATTTATTTATTTGAAAGCAAGAGAGACAGCATGAGCAGGGGGGTGGGGGTGGATGTAGGACCAGAGGGAGGGGGAGAGGCAGAAGCAGACTCCCCACTAATGCAGAGCTCCATCCCAGGACCCTGGGATCATGACCCGAGCCAAAATCAAGCGGATGCCTAATCAACTGAGCCATCCATGTGCCCCTCAAAGTTAGTGTTTAAAATCAACCTGGGGGGTGCCTGGGTGGCTCAGTCGTTAAGCGTCTGTCTTCAGCAGGGTCCTGGGATCGAGCCCCAGATCGGGTTCTCTGCTTAGCGGGAAGCCTGCTTCTCCCTCTCCCACTCCTCCTGCTTGTGTTCCCTCTCTTGCTGTCTCTCTCTCTGTCAAATAAATAAATAAAATCTTAAAAAAAAAAAAAAATCAACCTGGATGTCCTGATACTAAAGGAATATAATGGTAGGATAATTCATTATTTAGAAACATAAGGTTTCCTTCTTACACTTTAGAACAACCTCTTACAGTTCTCACACATGAGAGGTGAGGATACTCAATAGCTCAGTTTATGAATGGTGAAGTCCTTGGTCCCAGCTTGTGTGCAAGTCCCCACTCCTGGTGCAGTTCCACATATTTGAGCACGTCTAGTCCATGTTTGAGGTGAGCGTTCCTGGATCCTGATAGTTTCAGGGCCCATGTAGTCTCCTGAGCAAGAACCCACCCACTAATGGTCATAGGCATCAGGCACCCAAGCTTGGCCAGCAGAAAAGCCACCCCAGGAGAGAAGGAACAATGCCAGTCATTTGGTTGGTGTAAGCCACTCAGATTTATCTCTGGTATGCACCATAGAGTCGTCTGAACTCTGGGGAGAGCCAGAAGATGTAAGGTTATAAAGGAAAGATTTAATAAAAATTTCAAAAACATTCATTTATTCATTCATCCAACACTGAATTAGACCTGCTATGTGAATATGTTTTGAGTGCAGGGGAGAAACCAGTCTCTACCTTTGTGGAGCTTATATAAGAAAAATGTTGAACTGACAATTACCCATATATTAAAACTTCAGTTATGATCAGTTCTATGAAGATATATGGGGGTACTTATTCTAGTGGTGGTCCAGGAAGCCTTCCCAGGGGGAAGGGAAATACAAGCAGAGGCTTAAAGGATGAGTAGGAGCTGGTGGAGCAAAGGAAAGTATCCCAAGAGGCAGAACAGCCTGTGGAAAAGGGGCTTCATGTACAGAAGAAATGAGAGAGAAGGTCAGTGTGGGGCTGGAGCCTGGGGAGAAAGGAGAAGAGCCACGAAATGAGGCTGGAGAGGCAGACCGGACAAGATTGTCCAGGATCTTGTAGACCTTGTGAAGGACCTGGATCTCAAAATAAGTGTGGTAGGAAGGTAATGAAGAAAATAAAGTTGGAAGAAGTCATATTTGAATTTTAAACATTTCTCTAGCTACCATATGGTTCCACACTATGTGATGCTACACATATTCTGCAGCTGTTAATGTGCCAAATCTGCCTTTATGACATTTCATTCATTCTAGAAATATTTATTTGGACTGATAAATGCTACGTTCACGTTGTTCAAATTTTGGGTCAAGAGTCATTAGAGGATTGTGAAATCAACTGAGGGAATTGTGAAATCAACAGCAACATTGTAAACTATGAAACAAAAAAGGAAAGAATAGAAAGTAGAAATATCAGAGGGCATCATACGCAAATAAGTTAGGTATTATCTTTCCAAATTAATTTTGTCCTATGAGTTAAAGCAAAAAATAATTGACAGCTGTGTTCTGAATGTTAAATGATCCAACATGCTTCATATAGTGCCTGGCACATATATTTATTGTGTGCCTGGCTCAATAAATAATTGGCCTTGATGATGGGTATAGTCCTTTATGTGTCTAATATGCATGAGGTTTAAAAGAAATAACATTTGTTGGGTGGGCAGTTCTGCTTTGGCGTGGCTAGATGGATCTCTGCAGTTAGCTGGTGGCTCTGCTGGGTTTGGTTGGTCTAGAATGACCTCACTCATGTGTCTAGAGGGGCAGTGGAGATGACCTGACAACATGTTTCTCATCATTCAGCAAGCTTCTACAGGTCATTCACATAGAAGTGGTTGCAGTATTTTCAAGAGAAGCATGAGAGGGAGAAGCACTTTTTGAAGCTTTGCTTGCATCATATTTACTAATGTTTCATTGACCAAGCAGGTCAAATTCAGATTTAAGGGTAGAGCTGCAAAATCACATTGTAAAGAAATGGGCACACAAAGATGGAAAAAAAAAACTACAGCTATTTTTGTAAACGATCACACTCATTAAGAGGAATATGGCACCAGCTGTTGAAAATAAACTTTTCATGCCAGAAATTATAAATTACCTTAGGTTTCCCAGCAAATACTATTCTTCGCACTGTCCCAAGCTGTCACTGAAATAGGTTGAATTTGGATATCAAGCTTTCAGAAGCTTCTCCTGTCACAGGGAATATGTATTTTTTTTTTTTAAATTAAGCAGTTACATATCTTAGCGGGTTGAAATATAAATTAGTAGTTCAAGATAATTTTTTCTTTTTCTTTTTAAGTAGGTTCCATGCCCAGCGCAGAGGCCAACATAGGACTTGAACTCATTCATGATACTGAGATCAAGACCTGACCTGAGATCTAGAGTCAGCTGCTTAACCAACTGAGCCACCCAGGCGCCCTCAAGGTAATTTTCACATTATTATTTTCATACACTATTTTATTCTATTATTTAAAAAACCCTTTTTATTCTAAGGGCACCCCTTTGCTTTTGAAAACAAAGATAAAAAAAAAAACTGGCCTTATTATTATGTTCAGTTGTAAAGTTGAACATTTATATATCTATATACCAGGTAATCCACTCTAAGGTATATGCTAAAGAGAGCCGTTGCGCATGGGATCAGAAGCCACGTATAAATAACCTCACGGCAGCACTGTTTCTCCTAGGAAAAAATAAGCACCTGGAAATTGTTTAAATGCTCCACCGCCTCCACGATGTTTGTCTTCCCCACGTCTTCCTCTTCAAGGTGAATGTATACTGGGCCAGCACCACCCCCGCCACGGGAGCTCCCACACTGGCGCTCCCTACTGAGGCCACCCTGGCCACCACCGCCTGGTTCACATACGGGGCCTCTTGCGCCTGAGATCGGGGAAAATAACTGCTCCGGGAGTCTGCGACGCGCGAGCCCGCGGAAAAGCCCAGACGCTCCGCCCCTCCTGCGCAAGCCCCGCCCCCGCGGGAAGCTCCACCCCACGCGCTGACACGCGGGACGGGTAGGCGTGGGAGGGGTGTGGCCTGCGTCCACAGCGGAGGCAGGAGGCGGATATTCCTCGGAGCCTACATCTGAGGAACTGTCCAAGGACCGGAAAGGGAATGGTATTAATTATCTCTGTGCTAATAAGGACCAGGGAGTGGTTCACTCCAGCCCCCTCCTTTAGAAATCTGATTCCAGCCAGGCCAAGCAGAAAAAGTCTTCCACTTTCCACCCTCCTCGGCCACTCTGGACTACAGCCCCCAGAAGGCATCGGAGCTCAGCCATCCGACTTGCGCAGCGGCGTTCGTTGTAAAGTGCTATGACAACAGGGCGAAGATGGCTTGGAGTTAGGCGGGAGTAGGGAGTTGTCCCTTCCGCCGTTGCTGTCCTCTATCTGCTACATCCCACTGACTGCCTCCCTCACCATTTCCTCCTCTTTGTGAGAAGCAGGACTTGCCGTTGTTCTGGCCTGCCTGGTCTCTTCCAAGGGATTGATGCCGTTTCCCCTGCGTGTCTGCGGGGTTGACACAGAAGGGATGCAGGTTTACTCCTTGTGGGTGTCGCTCCAACTCTGTGGAGCTGGTGGTGCTCCCTGGTGAGGCTCTTTCTATCTGGGACGTGGAACAAGTTGGAGCAGGGGAACGACAGGGAGTAGTGAAGCGAGGGGTTGCTTTGCTCTGCACCCTCCATTCTTGCTCTCGTCGTTGCAGCCCTGGGACCCTGGCAGGCGTACTTAAAGGGAAATCTGCGGAGAGTTCGAGGAAAGGTGGGGCAGGACCCACCTGATTCGGCATCAGGTAAGCGTATGTCTGGAATTAAACATTGGGAGCGTGAATGCCCTTTCTGTGTTTTGTTTTGTGGGCAAGATTGATCCTCTGATGCCATGGAATGGTTTTGGGGGATATTGGATGATAGGTTTCTTAGGAAGGATGTTTGCATTAAAAATCGAACAGAACGCAACTAGGTGCACAAAGTGTGTGGAATCTTATGAACATTTTTAAGAAAGGGTGATAAGAATTTTTAAAGATTCCATTCAGAAATGTCACGTGGTGCACAAGCATCCTCCTCCCATGACTCTTCAACAGGTCTTGTGAGCAAATGGTCAAAGCAATTCTCAGCCCACGATTGCAGTAGGATGCATGCACTAATACCCTCTAATTCTTGCAATAGGATTACTGCTTCTCCTTCTCTCTCTGTATTGCAGACCACAGCAGTTTAGATGAACTGAGCTGATGTTTATCAGCATCTCCTTTCCCTAATTAAGTCCTACAATTGACTTCAATGGAGAAATTCATAGTTTTGTTTTTGTTTTTGTTTTTTGCCACCTCACTTTTCCTTTAAACATGAAACCACGTCACACACATACACAACTTGAAGATGCTAGGAGGAAAACTATCGGTCTTCACTAAAGTTGTCCAGCATTTAGAGCGGCATAGATTTTCTAACTTGTTAGAAATACATAAAGAGAATAATTGCTGATATATATATATTTTTTTGTGAATAGACTAAATCCTTATTTAGGAGAATTAAAAAAAACTTGCAAATAATTTATAAGCTGTTTGAGTTTAAGGAATTTTTAGTTTTGTGTAATTGTGTGTAATTGCTCTTAAATTACAACCACACACTTATGTTTATGGTACAAGTTCTTGATGAAAACATTCACTGAAGGGGAAAAATCCAGTATCAATAGTATATAGTAGTTGTTAATGTTTTACATCTTTTGATGTATGTAGCAAGTCTCATCCCTCAGAATAAAGACTCAAATATTTCTCAAAAATTATTGAAACACATGATGTTATTATAAAACATCCCTGTTGATTAACATTTCAGTGAAAGATTACTGTCATTTTTTATTTTTTATTTTTTAAAAGATTTTATTTATTTATTGATGAGAGAGAGAGAGGCAGAGGCAGAGGGAGAAACAGGCTCCCCAAGGAGCAGGGAGCCTGATGCAGGACTCGATCCCAGGACCCTGGGATCATGACCTGAGCCAAAGGCAGACACTTAACCATCTGAGGCACCCAGGTGCCCCATTTTTTAAATGTTGCATTTAAATATTCAGTCCAGAGGTTCAGATTGGCATTGCTCAGAATACATTCCACCACCACCACTTCTATTACTACTACTAGGTTACTACTGACATTTATCTGACATTTATTGAGTACATCCTATGGTTAAGCAGTTACATGTGTTAGGCCATTTTATCTTCCCACCCCCCAGAACCATTAGGAGATTAGAAGGTGAGGGACTTGTTTCAAGTCACTCTGCTGAGGTGTGAAATGGAAAAGAGAACCCAGGTCTGTTTAACTCCCTCTCCTGTGCTCTTTTGTCTTCTGTGTCTTTTATTGAAAATTTCAATACTGATTCCTTATAATATTGTCTTCAAAAGCAACATTCTTCTAATTCTACATATACTTGTCACTTTTCTTGCCCTGGATGACCTACTTTCCAAAATTTGAGTCAGGACTAGCATGACCTGGAGAAAGTAAAACTGCAAATATGAACAACAACAGTGTCAGCAGCTTAGCCTCCTAATTCCAGGATCTACCTTCTAATCCAAATATTCTCTCTCTCTCTTTTTTTTTTTTTTTTAAGAGAAGGAGAGAGAATTTTAAGCAGGCTCCACGCCCAGTGTGCAACCAAACCTGGGGCTCAATCTCACAACCCTGAGATCACAACCCTGAGCCCAAGTCAAGATCAGATGCTTAACCGACTGAGCAACCCAGGCACCCCCACATTTTCTTTCCACAGGATTCTTGGGGTTATTTTTGTTGCAGCAATTCTTCTAGTCATCCTTCCATATTGTAGGACTAGGCCAATGGGGTGTTAAAACATCCATATCTTAAATGAGAACTAAATCTGAGTAAATTTTGATATGGAAGATAATGTATATATGTTAAGTATTAAAAACAAGAAAGTGTCAAGTATGGAAGAGTATTTCTGGAGTTAGGGGATAAAGAGGTTTTCTTCTATTTATTATTCTAATGAAGCATAAGAAATCAATCTTTTGTGGTTATAGGTATGGACCCTTTAAAACCTTCACATTGTTGTTTTCTAGTCATCCTTAAAAAAATTAATTAGGTCGGGGCGCCTGGGTGGCTCAGTCAGTTAAGCATCTGCTTTGGGCTCAGGTCATGATCCCAGGGTACTGGGATCGAGCCCCTCGTGGGGCTCCCTGCTCAATGGGGAGTCTGATTCTCCCTCTGTTCCCCACTCCTCCTGCTCTCTCTCTCAAATAAATAAACAAAATCTTAACAAAAAATTTATTTAGGTGTATGAAATACTTTCTTGCAG
The DNA here is from genome assembly GCF_004348235.1 of Phoca vitulina. NCBI lineage: Eukaryota > Metazoa > Chordata > Mammalia > Carnivora > Phocidae > Phoca > Phoca vitulina. Next base: position 36,634,996 of record NW_022589707.1, on the reverse strand, counting down.
TTTGAGCTTGCAGTGATTACAATTAATACCAACAGAGTATATCTTTTTAGTCTTTGTGGGGTGGCTTCACTGAATGTTTAGGGTTCTGGAGTAGACAGCCTGCTTTGGGATGCTACTTCTACTACTTACTAGTTGTGACCACTTGGGCAGGTTTCTTAACCTCTCTGTATTCAGGGATACCTGAGTAATAGTACCTACCTTTTACTTTGTAGTTCTGTTTTGAAGATTAAAATAGAGTACTTGCAAAGCACTTAGAGCACTGCCTGGGACTTAGTGAATGATTAGTAACTCTTAGCTATTATTTTCCTTTATATCAGTACTTCTTTTTTTTATTGTTGAATAATATTCCGTTTTATGGATATGCCAACATTGTGTTTATATATTCATCAGTTGATAGACATTTGGATCATTTCTACCTTTTGTTTGGATCATTTTTACCTTTTGAATATTATGAATAATGCTGCTATAAATGTTCCTGTATAAGTTTTTATGTGGACATATGTTTTCATTTCTCTTGCAACCTTGGACTGGAATTGCTGGATCATATGATTACTCTATGTTTAATTGTTTGAGGAGTTGCCAGATCACTTTCCAAAGTGGTTGTACCATTTTACATTACCACCAGCAGTGTATGAGCATGTTGATTTTTCCACATCTTTGCCCAAACTTGTTTCATCATAGTGGGTATAAGGTGGTATCTCATTGTAGTTTTGATTTTCATTTCCCTGTTGGCTAATGATGCTGAACATCTTTTCATGTGTTTATCAGCCACTTGTATATCTGACTTGGAGAAATATATATTCAGATCCTTTGCCCATTTTTAAATTGGGTTTCTGTCTGTGTATTATTGAGTCATAAGAGTTCTTTGTATGTTACATATATATATATATTTAAATATTTTATTTATTTGAGAGAGAGAGAGAAAGAGAGAGAGAGAATAAGCTGGGGGAGAGGCAGAGGGAGAGGGAGAAGCAGGCTCCCCACTGAGCAGGGAGCCCCATGAGGGGCTCGATCCCAGGACCCTGAGATCATGACCTGAGCCGAAGGCAGACGCTCAACGAGTTGAGCCACCTAGGTGCCCCCAGATGTGTCTTTTATCAGAGATACGATTTGCAATATTTTCTCCCATTCTGTGGGTCTTTTTCACTTTCTTAGTGTTGTTTGAAGCGAAAGTTTTAAATTTTGGTGAAGTCCCTTTATTTTTTCTTTTGTTACTTATGCTTTTGGTGTCAAGTTTAAGAATCTATCACAATATCTAATATCAAGATTTACTTTTAAGTTTTCTTCTAATAAGTCTTCTAAGAGTTTTATAGTTTTAGCTATGCATTAGCATACATAAAAGTCTTTGATCCATTTTGAGTTAGTTTTTTTTATATGGTTTGAGGTAAGGGTCTAACTTCATTCTTTCTCATGTGGCTATTTAATTGTCCTAGAACCATTTGTTGCAACTTCTCATTGAATGGTCTTAGCATCTTTGTTGAAAGTCATTTACCATAGGTGTATAAATTTATTTCTGGACTCTCCATTCTTTTCCATTTATCTGTATGTCTGTCCTTATGCCAGTACCATACTGTCCTGAATACTATTGTTTTGTAATTAGGTTTTGAAATGGGAAAATTCTCCAACTTTGTTCTTCTTTTTTAAGATTGTTTTGGCTGTTCTGAGTTGCTGGCACTTCTTATTCTTCTTTTTTTGAAGTTTATTTAATTATTTATTTGAGAGAGAGAGAGAGAGAGGGTGCATGAGTGCACGCACATCAGGGGGAGGGGAGAGGGAGAGAGAATCTCTAGCAGATCCTGGCTGAGTGTGGAGCCCCCATGCAGGGCTGGATCTCATGACCCTGAGATTATGACCTGAGCTGAAATCAAGAGTCAGACGCTTAACCGACTGAGCCACTTAGGTGCCCCAGTTGCTGGCAATTCTTTTTTTTTTTTTTTTTTTTTAAGATTTTATTTATTTGAGAGAGAGAATGAGAGAGAGAGCACATGAGAGGGGTAGGGTCAGAGGCAGAAGCAGACTCCCCGCTGAGCAGGGAGCCTGATGCGAGACTCAATCCCGGGGCTCCAGGATCATGACCTGAGCCGAAGGCAGTCGCTTAACCAACTGAGCCACCCAGGCGCCCAGTTGCTGGCAATTCTATATGAATTTCAGAATAAGCTTGTCAATTTGTTCAAAGAAGCCATATGGGAATCTGATAAGGATTGCACTGAATCTGTAGATCAATTTGGGAAGTATTGCATCTTAATAATGTTCTGGCTTCATATCCATGGACATGGGATGTCTTCCTGTTTATTTAGATCTTTAATTCTTTTGACTGTGTTTTATAGTTTTCAGCTGCTTTTGTTAAATTTACTCCTAGGTATTTTATTCTTTTGGATGCTATTGTAAATGCAGTTGTTTTTTTAAGTTTCATTTTTTTGGATTGTTCATTGCAAATGCATAGAAATGCAATTGATTTTTGTATGTTAATTCTTTTGTGTCCTTCAACCTTACTTAACTTGTTTATTAGCTCTAATAGTTTTTCACTGAATTTCTTAGGATTTTCTATACACCAGATCATGTCATCTGCAAGTAAAGATAGTTATACTTCTTCCTTTCCAGTCTGGGAGCCTTTTAGTTCTTTTTCTTACCTAATTGCCTGACCTAAAACCTCCAGTACAATGTTGACTAAAAGTCGTGAATATGGACATCCTATTCTTGTGTCTGATCTTAGGGAAAGAGCATCTAGTCATTCATCATTAAGTATGGTATAAGCCATGGGCTTTGCATAGAGATGTTCTTTATCAGTTTGAGGAAGTTCCCTTTTATTTCCTAATGTTTTAAGTGTTTTTATAGTGGAAGAGTGTTGGATTTTATTTTGTCAGATGCTTTTCCTGAGTTGAGATGATAAGGTGGTTTTTAATTTTTGCTTTATTGATATGGTGTAGTATTTTAATTCATTTTTGGATGTTAAACTAACCTTGCATTCCTGGGGTTAAATCCCACTTGGTCATGGTACCTAGTTCTTTTTATATGTTGCTTGATTCATTTTGCTAGTGTTTTGCTGAGGATTTTGCATCCATATTTATTAGAGATATTGGTCTGTAGTTTTCTTGTGTTTGCTTAATTTTGGTATCAATGTAACACTAGCCTTATAGAATGAGTTGGGAAGTATTCCCTCCTCTTTTATTTCTTGGAGTAGTTTGTGAAGAATTGGTCTTAATTTTTTTGTGTTTGGTAGAATTCACCATCTGAGCCTGGTCTTTTTTGTGGGTAGTTGTTTGATTTAGATTTTTTCATCTTTAGTCAGCCACAGATAGCTGGAATCAAGATAAATAATGCTGAGGTCCTGCTCCTCCAGGGAAGATAATTCTCTGATCGGGGGCTGTGGGGAGAGGGTGCCTCTCTGTTCTTGGCTGTACCAGTCTGGAGTGGAGTTTCTATCTTGTTTTGAGCTAGGAGTGAGGAGAGAAGGAGTGATTATTGGTTTTTTAAATACTACAGACTCTTAATTTTCTTACTGAGTCTTAGTAGATTTTTTATGTTTCTTTATTTTCTATATACTCTTAGGACAATTTCCAGAGACTTTAAATGGTTGTTTTAAAAAATAATTTTCACCAGTTTTGCTGGGGAGTGGGTCCATGGAGCTTCTCACATGTCATTCTGAAAGTGAAATCCTCTGAAATTTTAAATTTCATAGCATAATGGTTATGGGAGACATATATTATCAAAAGATTTGGTCAGAGTTCCATTAGATATCAAAGTACTCTAGTGTTTGTAAAACTTTTAAGAGTAAGTTAAAAAGTTATTATATACAAGTTTATTAGGAACACAACTGCTGTGTGCTAAGAGAATTTTTTTTTAAAGATTTTATTTATTTATTTATTTAAAGATTTTATTTATTTATTTGACAGAGAGAGACACAGCGAGAGAGGGAACACAAGCGGGGTAGTAGGAGAGGGAGAAGCAGGCCTCCCGCAGAGCGGGGAACCTGATGTGGGGCTTGATCCCAGGACCCCGGGATGATGACCTGAGCCGAAGACAGACGCCCAACGACTGAGCCACCCAGGCGCCCCTAAAGATTTTATTTATTAATTTGAGAGAGAGAGAGAGAGAGCATGAGTAGGGGGAGTGGCAGAGGAAGAGGGAGAAGCAGACTCCCCACTCTACTGACTCATGCTTTTTCATTTTTTCTTGATATTAAATTGCAGGCAGTGGCAGTCTAACAAGACAAGAAGCTAGAGACCAGGGAGAGGGTACGCAGAAGCAAGTTTCTGCCATTAGCTGTGTGACTCAGGGGAATCATGTAACTAACCTCTCTGGGTCTCTCTTACAGAAGGAGAGGACTAACTGATTATTAGGTACCTTCTAACTGTTAATGTTAAAGTCTCTTTTTCAAGCTTGGAAAGGTAACAGGTGGCACAGGTCCCAGGAAAAAGGAAGTGGGAAAGTAGAGCCATGCTATAAGAAAACATCTACTTTGGCTATCAGGTATCAGTTAAACTGGTGCTTTTTATACATTAAGGTACATGTGAATCACCTGGGGATATTGTTTGAGGTGGGGCTGAGGTTTTGTATCATAAGGTCTTGGGTGATGCTGATGCTGGTCCATGGACTACACTTTGGGTAGCAAGGAGCTAAACAATGTAGGAAAGGAGAGCTTTCAGCAGCTAATGAAGTGGAGGGTGACTAAGGAGAAACCGAGAGCAGGAGAAGCAGGAAGGAACTAAATGTTGCCTGTGTTATTTTGTCAATAGGAATAGGTCTTAAATTTTATGATTGAAGTCTTTGAAAAATTAGTGCTTGATGACATTTCCATTTACAGACAATGTTGGAGAGTTAGTTTTTCATATTGGAGGGTTTTTCTTTTTTATTTTAGCAAGCTGAAAAAATTTGCTCATTAACAAAGATTTTTGAGGCCATTTTCACATAATAGCTATTTTCACCTGATGCAGTCATGTGTGTTTATACTCACTTTGATTTTTTATATATTATTTAATAGCATTGATGGAAAAAACTCTTCTTTGTGACCATTACTTGGGTGTTTAATATGTTCTCTAGGCAGGTCCCATGAGGTTTTCTCTTCTGCCTACATGAGGGGAAAGATACCCCTTTGGATGTTGAACAGATCTTCTCTTCCTATTTTCTCTCCTTGAGACTCCTTTTAAACTGGCTGATGCAGAATGTGTACAAAGGATCCCATAATTGTTGGTTAGCCTGTTGATTTCTATTTTTGACTGTGTCTCCAAATGGAGTTTTGACCCCAAGCTTTCATTCTTTGTGACATATCAGCAGCATTTCATAGAGCTGGCCACTCTCTTTTTCTAGATACACCTTTTTTTTCCTATTTCCTTCCAGATGGCACACTCCTGGTTTTCCTTTGGTATCATTGGATGCCCCTGTTCAGTTTTCTTTTCTTTTTTTTCCTGGCCTCTGACCCCAGAGCCCCGTTTTTCTACCTTGGAAGCTTGTGTCTGATTTCCTCCAGAACTCTGCCCCCCAGCCCCCCACAGCCCAGCCTCATGCACCTTTTCCCTTTTTGGATTATGCTTTTTATTCTTTCACTGTAATAAATCATGGCCATGATAATAACTATATGATGAGTGCTGTGAGTCCTCCAAGTGAGTCTTTGAGTGGTATTGAATTTGGGTAATATTCTGCTCTGGGCTGCAAGAGAATGATGTATCTTTATATTGTAGTCTAATAGTATATAGGTGTATAACAACTTTCCATATATATCTGGAGTATATAATGAGACTATGTGGCGCTTATTAAGTACTATTAGTTCCCTCTCAAATAAAAAAAATCTAGTAAAAGTGTAATAAAGTGTTTATTACATTTTTTGTATACTTGCTGCCAGGTTTGAAGTTTAGTCATCTGGCAATCTGTATGGTTATATAATGGCATTAGTAATAACAAGTGATGCAGATGTTTTTCAGAAACTCTCCCACATATGTTAAAACTCATTATAAGCTTTTTTACCTCCTATGTTTTTTTCCCTTCACTTCCATCAACACTTTGCCTTTATCTGACTAATTTCTTTTTTAGTGGAAAGAGAGGCCTTGGATGGAATTTTCTTTTTTCTTTTTTTCCTATTGTTTGTTTCTTTAAACTTATCATCTGAAATAATATACTCACATAGAAATTGTAAAAGTAATGATTTCCCAGTGGTAGCAGAACAATTATCAAACTACTAAATTGATGTTAGTATAATACTATAACTAAACTATAAATATTACTTTAAAAAATCTTAGATTTCACTATGTTTTATATTATATACACTTTTCATCTTGGAATATAGCTCAAAGAAATTAAAATTTATCCCATGAAACCACCACTAAAATCAGGGTACAGAACTTTTCCATCATCCCAAAGAATTTCCCTTCTCCTAGCCCATTAAATTCACCGCCCCCCCAACGCTGGCAATCACTGATCTGTTTTCCATCAGTTTAATTTTTTCATTTTGAAAATGTTATGGAAATGGAATTATTTAATATGTGATCTTTGGGGGTTGGGCTTTTTTTTCACTCAGCATAATACCCTTGAGATCCATCCTTGTTGTTGTTATTTCATTTAAAAAAAATTGCTGAGTTTTATTCTATGGTAAGGATTTACCATAGTTTGTTTATTCACACATTGAAGGACATTTGTTTCTTTTCTTCAATGTAGGTTTTAAAAAAAAATATCATAAAAAGGTAAAAACCATAACAATGGCTAAGGTTTATTGAGTGCTTATATGTAGGAAGTATTGTGCTAATAATACCATGTTCCTTTTTTTCAAACTAAAAGTTTTTATTTTTGATTTTGAATTGTGATAACATATATACATATACATAACATACATAACATAAAATGCATATGTATACATAACATTACCATATACATATACATATAACATACATATACATAACATAAAATTACCATCTTAACCATTTTTAAGTGTACAGTTCAGTAGTGTTAAGTACATTCACATTTTTGTGCAACCAGTCTCCAGAACTCTTCACCTTACAAAACTGAATCTCTATACCCATTAAACAAAAGCTCTCCACTTCTTTCTCACTCCAAACCTGGCAACCACCATTCTACTCTATTAATTTGGCTACTCTAGATACCTCATATAAGTGGAATCATGCCGTATTTGTCTTTGTGACTGGTTTATTTCACTTAACATAATGTTCTCAAGGTTCATCCATGTTGTTCCATGTGTCAGAGCTCCCTTGTATGTATATACCACATTTTGTTTATCCAGTCATTCATTGATGGACACTTGGGTTGCCTCTGCCTTTTAGATATTGTGAATAGTGCTGTTATGAACATGGGTGTACATATCTCTTTGAATTCTTGTTTTCATTTCCTTTGAATATATACCCAGAAGTGGAATGGGTGGATCATATGGTAATTTATATTTTTATATTTTTATTTATTTATTTATCTATTTATTTGTTTTTTATTTTATATTTTTATTTTTTTAGAGGGAGAGATCGCAGGGGAGATGGGTAGAGGAGAGGGAGAGAGAGAATCTTAAGCAGGCTCCATGCTCAGCACGTAGCCCAACATGGGGCTCTGTCTCACATCCTTGAGGTCATGACCTGAGCTGAAATCAACAGTCAGATGCTTAACTGACTGAGCCACCCAGGAGCCCTGGTAATTTGTATTTTTAATTTTTTGAGGAACCACCATATAGTTTCCATAGCGGTTGCACTCTTTTAGATTTTCACCATCAGTGCACAAGGGTTCCAGTTACATCACATCCTTGCCAACACTTGTTATTTTCTGGGTTTTTTGTTTGTTTGTAGTAGCCCTAGTGGGTGTGAGGTGGTATTTCATTATGTTTGTGATTTGCATTTCCCTAATAATTAGTGATGTTGAACATTGTTTCACATGCATTTTGGCCATTTATATATCTTCTTTGGTGAAATGTCTGTTCAAGTCCTTTGCCCATTAAAAATTTTTTTTTGTTATTAACATAACAATAAAAAAAATTAAAAAAAAATTTTTTTTTGTTGACATGTATGAGTTCGTTATGTATTCTGTATATTAACCCTTTATTAGATATATAATTTGTAGATATTTTCTTCCATTCCATAGGTTGCCTCTACTGCATTCTTATTTATTCCTCACAACATCTTTCATTATTTTATAGATGAGGAAGCTGACTTTTAGTAACCCTCCACTGATTTCATGGTTTGTATGGAACACGGATTCAAATTCACACTGACCTTCTCCAGAGTCTACAGTTTTCACCACCACATGATTCTCAGCTAATTTCTTGGCCAACTTAATGAAAGCAAGTGGTCTTGCTTTCTGTGATTAGCCTATGTGGAAGGCCTACTTTAAGAAGCAGATTGATTTACATTTTTAAATTTTAATTTTAATTTATTTTTAAAGATTTTATTTATGTATTTGACAGAGAGAGAGAGAGAGAGAGAGAGCACAGGCAGGGGGAGTGGCAGGCAGAGGGAGAGGGAGAAGCAGGCTCCCCACAGAGCAGGGGAGCCCAATGTGGGGCTCTATCCCAGGACCCTGGGATCATGACCTGAACCGAAGGCAGACGCTTAACCAACCGAGCCACTCAGGTGCCCTACATTTTTTTAAATGTATAGTTGATCCTCATTATTTGCAGATTCCCTAGTTGTGAGTTTACCTATTTGCTAAAATTTATTTGTAATACCAAAATCAATACTCATGGTGCTTTTGGGTCATTCATAATCATGCACAGAGTGGCAAAAAATTTGAGTCACTTGACGCACATATTCCAGCAGATGTCATCCACAGTAACTGCCTACTTGTTTCAGCTCTTATATTATATACAAGTATCCTTTTCATGGTCTACTTAGTGCCGTGTTTTCTACATCTCTGTGGTTTTGGTTTATTTATTTGTTTTTTTAAATTTTTGTTGCTTAAAAAGGTCCCCAAATGTAGTGGTGAAGGGCTGTCTAATGTTCCTAAGTGTGAGAAGGTTGCTATGTACCTTATAGAGAAATATATGTATCAGATAAGCTTCCTTCAAGTAAGAGTTATAGTGTTGTTGACTGTTGAGCTTGAATGTTCGTGAATCAACAGTATATTAAATAAAGTATCTTTAAACAGAGACACATAAAAAACAAAGTTATGTATTGATTGGTTCATGAAAATATTGTGACTAGAGGCTCACAGGAGCCTAACTTTCTATTTTCCCTAGGAGAAGTAGTTCAGTATTTGCTAAGTTCAGTATTTGCTAAGGTTTGCTGCAGCCTTATAGAATGGAATGTCTTTGAATAAGGAAAATTGACTGCATTTCCTAACAATTATTTAAAGCAGTGTAGCATGAAGAAAAGGCTCATTTATGTTGGATAAATGAACTTCCATAGAATCCCAGGGTGTGTGATGTTTGTGTTGTAATTCAAGAAGTCCAATGGGCTTTCACATTTACTATATCAATATCAATGGTAGATGTGGCTGGCATATCCTCATTCTAGATGAGGAATCAAAGTAGAGGGAGATTTTATGGGTTGCCTGAGTCACAGGTGGTTAGTGATATAGTGGTATAAATGCCTGTACACTCAGTTTTCCTGGTTGTGTTTTGGTGTGAATTTCCCTCTTCCACTTTGCCTTTCTACAGTTAGAATGGGGAAAGTGTGTGAATGCTTTTTGAGTACCTGTAATGTATCAGTTCCAGTGTTAGTCATTTGAACTCATTTGCTCTTCTCAGCAATCCATTGTGACAAGAGATGCTGTGGTCTTTCCAAAGACCAAAATGAAGGAAAATCAGGTATTTTGCTAAGGAATTATGTACTAATTAGTGCTGTTAGAATTTGAATCTTGATCCTCCAAAGAATATTTTTTGATACTTTGTGTCATTCTCTACCAAATGTTCCAGAAGAAAGAATTGGCCCAACATTTATGTATAAAATTTTTCAGACTGACTCTCCAATGGCTTTGCAAAATATCTGATCGTGTTTCCAGTTGTTTGGATTTGTGGTTTCACACATTTCTGCAAAATATAAAGAATTAAATTTAAATTCAGAAATGTTTTTCTTAACATTGTCCAAGTTTAATTTGCTATGCTTTAAGAGATAATTGATTTATAATTCATGGTGTGAAGTAGATTTTTACTATAAATAAATGCTTTCTTTTTATAGTGAACGAAAATGTCTTTATTTAAAGCCCGTGATTGGTGGTCTACTGTTCTGGGAGAAAAAGAAGAATTTGATCAAGGCTGTTTGTGTTTGGCTGACATTGACAATACTGGAAATGGACAAGGTAAGCAACTTATGGCCATGCCTCTTGGAGGAAAGCTTTACAGACATAAAATAAAAATGACTTCGTTTTTTAAAGTATACTTATTCACTTTAAAGTGTACTTATAGAACTTAAGTGAACTGTCATAATTATGCCCTAATTTTGAAGGTAGTTTTCCTTATAATATTTAGGTAGCAGACTGATAAATATAGTTCTTACTTCTGTTTCGCTCTTTGTGTTTTTCTGGTTCGCGTTGATTCTGTCATATGACTTGGAACTGGAAAAATATTACAAGGCAATGTTTAATTTGTTTTCATTTGTTGCAAAATTTGTTTTCATTTTTTTGCAAAATTAGGTAGAGCTACTAAAATATTTTTAATTTTGAAGTATTTTTAGAAATTATTTTCAAGGAAAATAATATTTTTAAAAAATTTTAAATCTGAAAGCCATTCATACCAGAATGGAAAAGTTATTCTAGCTCTATTTGTTGATAGAAAACAATTATTAAATCATTACTTTCATTTTCATATTATGATACTAGAAATAGCATTCTGTCTTATATATTTGCTTCTCTTTGCATCTTCATATTTTTTGAAGTGGTCTCTAAAACATTGTAGTTCTGTATCATTGCTATTTGAAACTTATATTTGGTTTTAATGATTTATAGTCATGAGCTTCTTCTTTTCTTTTTTGTAATCCGGATAGTCGTTGGCCTCTTAAAAAGAAAACTTACAATCATTCTTTCATTCAATGTGTATGAATATTGTCTCCTTACATTTTCTTTATTTTATTTCTCTTGTGTATAACAAAAACAGTAGAATCTTGGTGGCAAGGTGAAAGGAGAAAATTATATTGGCAAAGAAGAATGGGAGGTACTAAGCTGTACTGAGCACCTAAATTGTTTCTAAGGAAAATCTGGGCCCTGCCCTCCCACTGATAGGAGATGGGAAGGTCTTCTACTCAGAGGGTGTCCTGAGAGGTTCCTCAAAGATTATCAGCTTTGTCTCCTGCCTGTTTGTTAAAACTTATGATTCCCTTATTATTTGGCAATACAGAATACTTAGGCTATAAAAATATATGCCAAAGAGAACAATTTCAAACCCATTTTTGTCCAAACTATCTAAAGCTCAGTTTGGTTAGAAACTATCCTGATTGATTGTCTGTATAGCTTACTGTTCACTCATCATTTCTATTAGAGCTCTTCACTGGGGTGCCAGCAATGGGTTACCAGTTACCGGTTTGCTTCCTCCCAATTTGTGGCCAGCTGTGAGAAACTTCCTCTATTTTCCCAAGGGTACTATACAAAAATCACTTCATATGTGTGTCCCACATAGAAAAAATATCGCCTATCATTTCTCAAAGCTTGGACCACCGTGCAGTATCATCATATTCTGGGGTGATTGTTATATATGAAGATTTTCTATCTCAGATTTATAGCTCCTATAAGGCCATATTTCCCAAAGGTAGGTGGATTGGAAGGGTGGGCTTAGGTGTCTGCATTTTTGATAAGCTCCAAAGTTGAAGGATGACACATAACAGTTTAAGAATAATTCCCATTGATCTTATAGAATGGAAGGTAAATGAGAGCAGTTTGGGACATGCTCTATTTGAGATAGGAATGTCTAGTAGGCAGAATAGAGGTAGCGATATTTTATTTTATTTTAATTTAATTTTATTTTTTTAGAGAGTGCACATGGAGCAGGGGATGGGGGCGGGGGGAGAGGGAGAGAGAAAATCTTAAGCAGGCTCCATGCCTAACACAGAGCCCGATGTGGGGTTCTATCTCATGATCCTGAGATCTTGACCTGAGTCAAAATCAAGAGTCGCTTAACTGACTGAGGCACCCAGGTGCCCCAGTGGTAGTGATTTTTTTTTTAGACATTTTTTTTCTTAAGATTTTATTTATTTGTTTGACAGAGAGAGACATAGTGAGAGAGGGAATACAAGCAGGGGGAGCGGGAGAGGGAGAAGCAGGCTTCCCGCTGAGCAAGGAGCCTGACATGGGGCTTGATCCCAGGACCCCGGAATCATGACCCAAGCTGAAGGCAGACACTTAACGACTGAGCCACCCGGGCGCCCCCCGCCCCCCCGCCCTCCCCCCCCCCAGTGGTAGTGATTTTGAAGTGAGCCATATACTGGTTGTATTTGAAGCCCTGAGAATGTGTGAAAATGCACGGGGAAAGAAAGTGGAATAAGATGGAAAGAATCTTAAGACCATAACCTGAAGAATACAAGCATTAAAGGGGGAGGTTTGGGAAGGGTAGACAGTAATAGATTCTGAGAAAGGCAGGCAGAGAGGCAGAACTAGTTGGGCTGGTACCTGGGAGGCAAGGTTTAGTGACACGAAGACTGAAGTTTCCATGCCATTTAGCAACAAGTCATTCATTAGTGTTCTCCGTGAGGGTGGATGAGTGGGCACAATGGTAACAAAATCTAGATTTGCAGTGACTGAAGGAGTAGGAGGTAGGGAAGACTGAGTGTTTATGGCCCTTTAAAGAAACTTAGCTGTGAAAGGAAGCATGGAGGATGATGACTGGCAGTAATGTAGGGTAAAGAGAAGTGGGAAAAATTCAATGTATAGCATAGAGGATATATTAAAGCAGGGATGGGGCATCTGACTGGCTTGGTTGGTGGAGCATGTGACTCTTTATCCCAGGGTTGTAGGTTTGAGCCCCATGTTGGGTATAGAGGTTATTTAAAAATAAAATCTTAAAAAAAAATAGAGCAGGGATCCAGAGAAGACAGTCAGAGATGGGATCAGGTGTGCAGATGGAAGGTGTGAGAACTTTTTTTTCACCGTGACAGAAGGCAAGAGGGTAAGAATAGATACAGATGAAGAGAAATTTGCAGGTCAGTTTGGGAAGTTGAGACAATAATGACCCCTACTTTTCTTTGGAGTGATCAGAGAGGAAAGGTGGTATTAGGCATCTTGAAATTGTTTTAGGCAAAGCCAACTTGATATATAGAAGGATTCCTTACTAATCTTGAGATCCCAGTTGAAATTAGACTCCATGAATTTAAAGTGGTACTTACTTTCCTGTTCTTCTCAATTTAAGATTCAGATTCGTGGGAGAGACAGATAGTAAGAAGTGGGAGTGAGTAGGAGAGTCTGAGTGGTGCAGTTTAGATTCCATGCCAGCCTGTGGCCTGGAGGAGAGTTTACTACAAGAATCCTAAGTGGAAAACACATAAAGCTGACTGAAAAATAGCTACTACGTTTATCTTTTAGCTACTCAGCATTTATGTCTCACAAGGGGCAACTGTCCCTTGTACAGCTCCACAAGCACGTGCTGTTACTCATCTGCATTGGGAGATAAGAACCACGCACACCTGCTGCTTCAGAGGCACTTTCAGGGAGCCCCAGCTCTGCAAGTCCAGGATCTTTGGGTGATATCCCTTTCCCTTGTCATTTAGTCATGATCACGTTCCAATATTCTGCTGCCTCTAGACTCAGTGGTATATACAATCTGTATCCAAACTTATATATAATAGCTGAGGGAGAGAAGGAAAAATTTTAAAATTAAGATGGAGGAGTAGAAAAAATTGTATGGTAACTTAAAGAAGTCATATTGGAGGGATACCTTCTGTTTTGTATCTGGTTACTGGGCTGTGTAACTATGCTACTTACTTTTTTTTTTTTTTTTTACTACCTTCCGTCTGGTTAGGGCTCTTGGTCTTGAGTGGAGATGGAGGGACCAGAGAATTGGTCTAGGCCTGTATTCCTGAGGGATGTAGTACATTAATGCTTGCCTAAAGAGGACTGTAGTAGTTTCATTTACTACTGATCCAGACAGTGTGGGGGAGGATCCTTGGAGATCCCTGGGCTTCACTCATATTTCTTTCGGCATCATTTGGCTCTTAAGAGATGATGATGAGGTAGTCCTGGTTTCTGCAGATTGGATTGTGGCAGTACATTTAAAGATATATGCCTATTCCTGTCCTGTGAAAGCAAACTCTTTCTGTTTAGAAAGGAGAAATGCATTATTAAGATCTAAAACTGTATTCAAGTAGATGGATTGTATTAGTTGGCTCCAAGAAAGACAAGATGTGGAATAATAGAAGAATTTGGGGTTACCCTTTTAAGTTACACTGATCAACCCTAACTCTCTCTATAAGACCCATTAAACTTGAATATTGACAGATTTGGTTATTAAACAGTGATGTGGTAGGAATCACCACATATGCATATTAACGCTTTTTGGCATCGAATTTTGAAAACTACCCCAAATCAGGCCTAGCAGTGGTATGTATGTGTGTGTGTATGTATGTATGCATGTATGTATTTAAGTAGGCTCCATGCCCAGCGTGGAGCCCAACACAGGGCTTGAACTCACAACCTGGAGATCAAGACCTGAGCTGAAACCAAGAGTCGGACCAACTGAACCACCCAGGCACCCCTACCCATGGTATTGATTTTGATTTTTCTCCCTGATGGGGAGATAGAGTTCCATTGGCTTCCATATAGCTCTCCCCATATAATATCCTTCATGTACATGTTAGGGAACCAAAAGGATGTTCTACTATTTTCTGTGAAAATACATTTCCTTTAAACTCTCAGAAACTGGGTGAGAAATCATAGGCTGGCTTTGCTCTCCCACTGGGTGAACTAAGTTAAAAAATTCATTTATCACTGAGTCTCCATAATTAGCAACAACAGTATATTTCTAGGCTTCCCGAATTAGTAGTAACTCAGAGCCAATATTCAGTATTCTCACAAAGTTTGGGTATTTCCCTTTCCTCAGTGTACCTGGATAAATAACTACTTGTCCTGTAGAGAAGGATCTGAGGAAACTTTATATTAGACATGTGTGGTGTTACAGCAACATCTGTGCACTGTATTGTCTTTATTCAAGGGACTCTGAGTCTGTAAATTGACTTCAGTGTGGAAATGGGTGAGATGCCATGACTGTCTATGTGGTGGCTTGAGTTAGTCTTTTTCAGGGACCTGTAATATTTTTGGTTATAGATTTCAAAAAAGGCTTGAGTTTGATAAACACATTATAGGACCTTCTTAAAATTGAATACTACTCTAACAACAACAACAAAAATGAACCACTGGGAAAAAAAGGGTCTTAATGAGTCATTCATTTCATTCCTGGGGATCCCATTAATCATAGCTTAAAATCCGTGAGAATTAGACAGTTACCTGAGATCTGGTTACTATAAAAGTTCTACTATTTTTTTTTAAGATTTTATTTATTTATTTGACAGAGAGAGACACAGCAAGAGAGGGAACACAAGCAGGGGGAGTGGGAGAGGGAGAAGCAGGCTTCCCATGGAGCAGGGAGTCCGATGCTGGGCTCGATCCCAGGACCCTGGGATCATGACCTGAGCCGAAGGCAAACGCTTAATGACTGAGCCACCCAGGCGCCCCAAAAGTTCTACTATTTAAATACTCATACATACACATTTTGATTCTAGGGGTTAAATTGTCACCATGTGGACTTCGCCATCCTGGCTTCCTCTTATCTCTGAAGAAAGGGCTGTGTTGAAGTTGAATCTTGGTTATTTAGTAAGTGAAATAGGGATTAGGGCGTGGTGGGATACATAGGAAGCTCAGTGAGGAGTGTTTTAGAAAAGTTTGGAGGTTTAAGTATATCCAAGCCTTCTAGACTTTGCTAGTAACCTCATTATGTAACATTGTAATCCCATTCTTTGTGATGAATGTCTTTGCTTTTATGCATACTCATTTGTTAGTGTAATTTAAAACCTACAGAATCAGTCCCTGAATTAGCTTCTTAGTGGTTAAGCCTCATGGATATAAGAAGAAAGAAATTCTTTCTGCAGAGTCCCAAGGACCCTGAATTTTATTCTTTACCCTGAGATGGAAATTTTGAGGTTTAAACTTATCATTCTCTTATTTTAAATTATCCAGTGCTCTTAGAAAAGCCATCTTATATATGGTTTGGCATTCCTCCTTCCTGTTCAGTTGGCCTAGGGCAGCAGCTATCCAGTCCACCAGAGTGTCACCTGCAGTGGGCACAGGGTCCCATTTGCCTGGAGGGTTAACTTGATTAACCATCTGTCACCGTGTACAATTTTATTGTTATTTAACCCTGCCTATAGTCTTACTGCTTTGTGTCCCAGCTCAACTCAAGAACCAATTTCCAAATATTCCTGCAGGAATTGGTACCTGCAGTTTATTCTCTGCCAATTTCCAACTCTGATAAATATAAATAAAAGAGGGATTGGAGTGAGAGTGGCATAGATCTCCCAAATGCAGGAAGAGTTTAATTGGCCAAACCTTCGTAGGGGATGGAACAGCATGGCTCTAGAGACTGTATAGAACTCCTGGGGTCTGCCGTCAGATCATCTAGCAGCAGATTCCTGGTGTCTCTATTCAGGATTGAAATTCTTAGGATAGTACCTCTCTCATATGGTTCTTATGAGGATTTAATGAGTTAATACATAAAAGTTACATAGACCATTGGTTGGCATGCGATAAGCTCTCAGCAAATAAGTATGTAGAACTCCTACTTCTAAGCAGATGGAAAAAAGTCAATATTCTATACTAATACAGCAATTTCAAAACTGACACCTAAAGTATTAGTTTCCTAAGGCTGCCATAACAAAGTACCACAAATCGAGTGGCTTAAAGCAACAGAAATTTATTCTCTGACAGTTTTTAGAGGCTAGAAGTCCAAAATCAAGGTGTCGGCAGGGCCATCCTACCCCTGAAGCCTCTAGGATCCCTCTTTGCCTCTTCCAGCTTCTGGTAGTCCCAGGCATTCTTTGGCTTGTGGATTTATCACTCTAATCACTGTCTCCATTGCCACATGATCATCTTCTCCTTAAATGTCTTCACATGGCATTCTCCTCCCTCCCACCCCCCTCCCTCCCTCCCTCCCTCCCTTCCTCCCTTCCTTCTTCCTTTCTTTTTTTTTTTTTAAGATTTTATTTATTTGAGAGAGAGAGAGAGAAAGAGCGAGCGCAGAGAGGAGGGACAGAGGGAGAGGGAGAAGGTCTCAAGCAGACTCTGCACTGAGTGCGGTGCCCGACTGGGAGCTGGATTCTACCACCCTGAGATCATGACCTGAGCCAAAACCAAGAGTTGGACACTCAACTGACTGCACCACCCAGGCTGACCCCCCACCCCGCTTTCTATTCTTATAAGAGAGTTTTATCGCACACCTAATTGAGTGTGACCTCATCTTAACTTGATTACATCTGTGAAGACCCTCTTTCCAAATAAAGTCACGGATACTGGGGGTTAAGATTTCAGCATATCTTTTTTTGGCGTGGGGGACACAATTCAACCCACAACACCTATCTTACCCTTTCCCCCTCTTGTGTCCAAGTACAGACATTGTTCATCAGAGCATTCTGTCTAGTGAGGGCTCAGAATTCTTTTTAATACAATGATTTTGACAGCTGTAGAGTTGACACTCTATGATGAAATCAGTGTACAACCTTATACTAGTCTTTTGTGAAAGGACTTGCTTTGACTGAGTTAAATTATAACTACTGACACCAAAGCAAGGCTTAGGAAAAACACGTAATAGGGGCACCTGGGTGGCTCAGTTGGTTAAGCGACTGCCTTCGGCTCAGGTCATGATCCTGGAGTCCCTGGATCGAGTCCCGCATCAGGCTCCCTGCTTGGTGGGGAGTCTGCTTCTCCCTCTGATCCTTCCCCTCTCATGTGCTCTCTCTCTCTCTCTCTCATTCTCTCTCTCTCAAATAAATAAATAAAATCTTTAAAAAAAAAAAAGGAAAAACACGTAATATATTAGTATGCTTGAATATTGGTGATATAAAAAAAGTTGTTTTTGAAAAGCTATGTCATTAAAATAAGTTCATTTTAATTATGTCATCCGCTGGCAGATTAGCCTTTGTATATGAAGCAAGACTTGATTGTTTTAATTTTTAAATTTTTCTTTTAGACATTAGAAAGTTTATTTCCAAAGACATTTTGTTGCTAATGTTTGTTTCTTCTTATATCTTTTAAAAACATCTCTCTACAGATAAAATAATTGTGGGTAGCTTTATGGGATACCTAAGAATCTTTAACCCCCATCCTGTAAAAACAGGAGATGGAACTCAAGCTGAAGATTTGCTTCTAGAAGTGCATCTACGAGATCCAATATTGCAAGTGGAAGTAGGGAAGTTTGTTTCGTAAGTATAGCTCCTTAATTCTGACATTTTATCTTACTTGGAGGATGTCATTCCCTGACTATGTCATTTTTGTGGACGCTTAAATAAAAAAAGGATTATCCATGAGTTAAATATATTTTCTGATTACTGTTACCTGGGTGTTCCTCATGTACTGGGTGAATATATATACATTTTTATATGGAAACCTGCCGATTTATGAGAATAATTTAGGACTTTTTTTATGGTAACAGACCTAACATGCCAGAAGTTTATCAGAAGTTTAAAGGAAAAGAGATAAGCTTTTAAAAGCTTTATTTATTTAAAATAAATAAAGAAATAGAAAGTATTCACTTACTTAAAGCACTAATTGCCTAGGTTATATAAATGTCTGTTTAAATAATTAGACAAAGTAGCAGTTATGGTATTTGACAAATTACTTTTAAGCTTTAAAATGAATTACTGCACTTATTTGGTGTAGAAAGGTCCTTAGTTTCTTAAAAGAAGCCAGCTCAATCCACGAAGTAAGTCTAACTTTTACAAGAGCTTTGTTTCAAAGTACTTTATTTTTAAAACTAATTTATTTTAGGAAGCTGTTTATTACTTTGCATTTTGTGTAATATGTCTGCTTTTTATTTCCTGATGATACTGCTGATTTTATCTTATTTTCATACATGAATTGTCTTAAAATTGAGCCTGTGTTTCTTAATCATTATAAAAGTATGTATTGTGAAAAGTTATATAGATAGAGGTGGTCTTATTATTCCTTACCTTTTTTTTTTTTAAAGTTCCTTTTGCCTTCCTAAGTCTGGGAGTACCCTGAGCTCTGGATTTTGACTCTTTACATTTGTTTGTCATAATTTACTGGCCACAGTTACCATTTATTCAGGGCCTTGACTCTTGCTAGAAAAACCTGAACAGCAATTCTTGAACATTAACCCCCTTCTAGTGATGTTTTATTCTGATGGGAAGGTGTTTCATGGATGCTATAGGCAGGGCATGAGGTAGGACTTTGATGCACTGTGATAGGCTGGATCAGAGAGATTTTGTGTCTGACGTGGTTGGTAAATATCTACTCCATCTAAAAGTAGATGATGATTAGGTGCCTGTTGTATGCCTAGCATATATTAGGCATGATAGATTTATAAAGTAAGGAGACAGAAGGATTCTTGCCTCTAAAAAAAGCATTTTTATCTTTTCATTATTTTTTTAAAGATTTTATTTATTTGAGAGAGAATGAGAGAGAGCACGAGAGGGAAGAGGGTCAGAGGGAGAAGCAGACCCCCCTCTGAGCAGGGAGCCCGATGCGGGACTCGATCCCGGGACTCCAGGATCATGACCTGAGCCGAAGGTAGTCGCTTAACCAACTGAGCCGCCCAGGCACCCTATCTTTTCATTTTTTAAAAGAGTGAGGTGCTGTCACGATCATTCTGTTCAGTAGTCCTAAGTATAGCTTTTATCTATGTGGTCACTTGTTGGAAGGGAGGGGGTTAACATTAATGAGTGGATAGTGTACTAGTATTAACTAACTAGTACTATCTCATTAATCTTATCTATAAGATGTGATCTGTATTTAAAGAGAAGGAAACTAGCTAGAGCTCAGAGCTTTAGGTCACACAGCCAGGATTTAGACCTAGGTCTATCTGACTCCATACTCTGTTATCTTTCTACGACATAATGGTCTTTTCCTGTGCATGATAGAAAAATTGTTTTGAGTGTGCAGGGCAATAAAATTTTTTTGAAGTCAGTATTGTGTATGTGATAGTTGTATATATATTTGCATTTTCTGGTAGTAGAGTGAATGGTGAGCTTTTACATTCATTATAACGATGTTTTGCAGGTATTATCTAATATAATTCTTATTTTGTAAATGAGAGATTAACACTCTGAAAGGTTAAATGATTACACAGACACCAAGGTGCACAGTCAGGACCCCAATCCAGGTCTTCGGATTTCATTTATCGTCTTTCTAGTTTAGAACAAACAGAGTCTGTATCAGATGTTGTACACTGGAGGACTGCTTGCAGATGTGTTTTAAATTTAAAAGAGTTGCCAGTATTTAAGAACTGGAAATTTCACATAAAATCCCTGCTTTCTGGGTTTTCTTGAAAAAATGTAGAGATTTGGCCACATGCCCAGAACTGAGTAGTAGTTACTTCCTCTAGTCTGGCCCTACTCTGCAGCAGACCACAGCCATTTACACCATTTACTCATTTCTATCCACTGACCTGATCTTGAAGACTGGACTTAGGATTTCTAGACTGTGTTATGTCTTGGAAACCACTTGTTAGGGGCTGAGAAGTGTATTGGTGATAGTGGCAGTTTAGTCCAAACTGAAATCTTTTCAGTGCCTTTAATAAAATTTCTGAGCTGGAAGTGACATATGCCATTTACTAATAATGATTAGCATTCTGTGGTGCTTTATACTTTACAAGGTGCTGTCCCATGATTTTATTTCATTTAATTGAAACCTCTTATTTTCCGGAGGGGGAAACAGGCTCAGAGAGATTAAGTAACTTGCCCAAGGTCATAGGTTAATTACCCAGAGAGACAGGGCCAGAACTTGGATCTCTGTATTACGGGAGAGCCCTCATGAAGCAGCCTTAGATGTGACTTCTCCTGGGAGGCTCCAGTGACTTCAGGCAGTTAGTTCCTTGAGGCAGAGTCCTTGAGCCTCTGGGATTGTCAAAGTGGGTGGGTGTTGTTACATTTATTTTTCAGTTTTGAATGTTATGTAGTAAACTTTTAGTTTACTGATGGTATGTTGTGGTTATAATCTCTTTTAAAAATATTTTATAATTTTTTTTGTTACATCTGAAATTGATATTTAAACTTAAAACTTTTCCCATTTTTCAGAGGTACTGAAATGCTTCATTTGGCTGTGTTGCATTCTAGAAAACTTTGTGTCTATTCTATCTCAGGTAAGAAACGTTTTTTTCTAATGTAAAATTTATATTAAAAAAACCTTAATATAAAAACTCTTAATGTTATGTAAGAATAGATACTCACTTATGTTCACTTGCTAGAGAACACACAAAACATTTGGTTGAAGATTTTCTTATCTTGGTTAACATTTTCCCTTGTTCATTTATTTTTTCAGGTACTTAGGCTATTACATTTTTTTTTTTTTTTTTGGTTTGCTATTTATATGCATATTTAAATTTCTAGTAGAGGATTCCTTGTAATCTCCTTCTTGGAGATTCTGGAGGAATTGTGTCCAGGATTGTCTGTGACTAATAGTGGCCAATTCTGTATACTTAGGATACTTGAGTGTTTTAAAAAATTTTTATTTATTTTTTATTAAAGCATAGCTGACACACGATATTACATTAGTTTCAGGTGTACAGCATAGTGATTCCACTTCTCTATACATTATGCTGTGCTCACCATAAGTGTGGCTACCATCAGTCACCATACAACGCTATTACATTACCATTGACTATATTCCTTACGCTGTGCCTTTTATCCAGGATACTTGGGTTTTAAGAAATGTTTAATAGCAACAACAAAATTCATTAGATGCTGAGAGTCATGGTGGTTTAAAGTACTTTTTCTTTGATGAACCTTAAGCGTTTTCTCTTTACAGTTCAAATTTCTTGGCTTTTGGTTGTTTTTACTCAGCCTGCCTTAAGGCACTTGTCATTCTCTGACATTGTTCTGTAGGTACCAGTATAGCAGTTAATTATAGTTTGGTTTCAGCATTTTGATCCTTATTAAATATAAAAGGTAACTTAAAAAATTTTGTAGTAATTAGATAAATTTTAGTTCAAGCTGAGAGAGTTATTTTCATGGATGTCAATATTGGGGAAATTTTTTTATGGGTACAATAAAGCTAATTGTTTGGGGATCTGTTCCTTATACAAGAGGTGTTCTTTGGAGTTTGCTATAAATATTAGCTTCTAGGATTTGAATTTTTCATACTCATTCTCTTATTTGGGCTTTCTTTGTATTTTGCTTTCAGTCTGAGTAATGATTTGTCTTTACTGTATTTATATGTGTATATTTATATACCCTCAACCCAGTGTGGAGCCCAATGCGGCGCTTGAACTCATGACCCTGAGATCAAGACCTGAGCTGAGCAAGAGTCGGACGCTCAACCAGCTCAGCAACCTAGGTGCCCCTGAGCTGGATATTCTTAAGTAGTCTCTTTTTGGGGGTGAAGTTCTGTTAGGTTTTGAAGGCAGGCTTGGTAACCTGGCCTATGGTATATGGTAGGCATATGTTGACTGTGTGAGTGAACTAATTTTTGGGTAGTGCTGAGGCATTTGGTAGTGGCTCTTTATTACTGTGTGTTATTTTTATTCTTCCTTCTTTTTTTTTCCTTTGTTACCACTATCATTTTCTTTTTCACTTTTCCATTTATAAGTCAGAAGCCCGACATAGTACCTCTCTGTCATTGGTAAACACTCCCACTGGTTTCATGGTAAAAGATGTTGCTTTTCCTAGTGATAGGGCAAATATTTAGTGTTCCAGAATAAATGGAGAAGATGTGATATAGGCTACTTTCCTGCATGCATCTAGTTGTTCCTGTTTTCCATCATAAGGCTGTTAACTGTGAGGTGATACTATTAACTGGGTTTCACAGGACATGGAGGAGGGGAACTTGTGCACAGTTACCCCTGAAAACTTCTTGGAGAATTGGTCCCTTCTGGAGGTTCTAAGAGGGCAGGAGAGGGAAGAATCCTACAAACTAGAAATTAGGTAAGACTCTTGGCCTTCCCTGGTCCCATTTGAATGATGGCCCAGAAAGACAGAAACCTCTAGGGTTTCCCTGGGGCATAGGGCATAATAGATTAGTGATAAAGTGTATGTTTATCAAAAAGACCTGCTGAAAGAAACTGGCATGTTTGGTCACAACTTGTTTATGGGACGTTGGTATTTTCCTTCAAATTAGTGTTGAAAATGAAAGTTATTTGTCATGGGAATGGTGATTTTATTGCTCTTTTATTCTTTGTATTCATTTGCAAGCTTTGTATTCTCTGGGTATGAAGAGTTCTCTAAACTACAGTCCCTTATGTCCCACCTCACTTCCCTATTCTGTCTCTCCTTTCTTCAGCCTCTTATGATATTTGGAGGCTGACAATTTGTATATTTTTTCTGGCTTGGCTTGAATTGAGAAGCAGGGAAGTTAATATTTTTGTTCTCTTGAATATGTTTCTAGAGGTTCCAGACTGAACTTTTACCTAGCTTTTACTGTAACAGGGCAAGCGTAAACATTTTTTAGTTTAAGTAAAACCGCTGGTGTCAACAGATGAAAGTGTTAGCTGAACTTGACATTCTTACCTCTGACTGCTCCCTCCCCAAATATGTTTTGGTTTCTTTTTATGCTGTGTGCTTCTAAAAAAAGATTTGAGGCATACTAGAGGAGACCTCCTGGACACACCAAACAACCCTTCATAGTCAGGCTGCTGTGCTGACCTCTTTTTGGTGGGTGATATATTATCAATTGCATGCTTAATATAGAGAAATAGCAAGGTGTTGCTGAAATGAAGTTAGCCCACCTTATCATACCTAAAGGAAAAGCATCACATGGCATTTCAGATTCCTTTCTGATGGGCTTCAGTTTTTGAGTAAATGGTTACAGATGTGTGAGCGTAAGCCATACTGATTATATTCTCTTAAATATTCTTTTCCAAAAATTATGTACTTCAGCAAGCATTTGCTAAGAATTTGACATATTTATAGAATTTTAATGTTTGCTGTGAGTGGGCAAAAAGATGTGGTTCTTTACTTTTGATAGGCTTATATAATCTAATTTGGTTATTTAACACAATGAACCTTTTAATTTACTCTGTAATGGTTTTTATTTCATTTAACTTCATTAGATTTCTCTACAGTTATCTAAAATTGCACCAAAAACTGTTGTCAAGGGACCTTTGATTTTTCCAGAGAATTTTTTGTTTAAATCAAATCGTGTTTAAATAAGGCCAATAGCATCAATGTTCTAATATTCATTTTACTTTCTAATTGATGAAACTTCATATATATATATTTTTTAAGATTTTATTTATTTATTTGACAGAGAGAGAGAGAGCGAGAGCAGGAACACAAGCAAGGGGAGTGGGAGAGGGAGAAGTAGGCTTCCCGCGGAGCAGCGAGCCCGATGCGGGGCTCGATCCCAGGACCCTGGGATCATGACCTGAGCCAAAGGCAGATGCTTAATGACTGAGCCACCCAGGCGCCCCAATGAAACTTCATATTAATTTTAGCTATACATGGACTGTATTTATAGAGATACACTTGCTATATTCAATCTGTATATCCCAGGACAAAACCTGTGTATAAGTAATTTTAATCTCGTGTCATCGATGCTTCTCTAAGAAAAAATGGTCAGAAATTTTATATTTTTCAGATACTACCTTTATTCCAAAGTAGTATCTAAGGAAGACAAATTGTCTTCTGTTCTCCATAGGTGCATTATTAAGTTTTAAAGTGCTATTACCTGAAATCTGAAGATTACTACTGCCTTTGGAGCTTTTTCAGAACACAAATCCTAGTGTCATTTCATGCCAAGTTTGTCTAAGTATTGAATGCTGACCCCTGTGTTCACTGACCTTTCAGCTAGCAAACATGTGTAAGTGCATTCCTTACTCAGAGAAGTTGATTTGGTTTTAGGTACAGGATGAAATTTGTAATTTCTGTAGGGACAAACCAAATTTCCAAGTTTCTTGGAACTTTTTTTTCTGGTTTCTTGGAGGCTAGACCTCTCCTAAGGTTAAGGCTGTGAGTTATTTAGTGTGTGTGTTCCTCTTTTTCTTTTCTTTCTTTTTTTTTGGCCCATGTGGTTGCGATTACCCCTCAGTTTCCCTGGACCTTACTGATTTTACTACCATTTAGATTTCACAAAGGTTTCATCTATCAGGGTGAGCAGGCAAATTTGAGTCTTTCTCTTTGTTTATTATTCTATTGGTATGTGAAGTCTGTTGTTCCCATTTTTAGGGGCATAAATCAGAGAAGTGATTTTCCTCCAAGAAATTCTCCCGTTAGTTTTCTCTTTCAACCCTTCACCTTCCAAATGAAGAAAAGGCCAGGCTAAGAAAGGTGGAGGTGGAAATGATGTTTTTTGATGGCTGGTTTATTTAGGGAAATTGTCATTGGCTTACCAAGTTTTTTCCAAGTTGTAAAATGATGGACAGCCAGGCACCGGGTTATATGGTGCTAACTCTAAAGACCTACTTTGAGTACTTTGTCCTTTACCAGCTGTGTGATTTGGGGGGAAATTTCTTAAACATTTATTTATTTATTTATTTATTTATCAGAGAGAGAGAGAGAGCGCACGCACAAGCGGGGGGAGTGGCAAGCAGAGGGAGAAGCAGGCTCCCCACTGAGCAAGGATCCTGATGTGGGACTTGATCCCAGGACTCTGGGATCATGACCTGAATCAAAGGCAGACCCTTAACTGACTGAGCCACCCAGGTGTCCCTTAAACTTTTTTTTAACTTAGGGTACTTGCCTCACTTCTAAAATGGAAATAGAAATATTTTGGTTCTTACAACCTCAGTGTACATTGGTAAAACCTTTTGGACTAAAATAAATGCTCATGTATAAATATGTATACACATACATACAGATAGACATATATGTTTAGATTGTTTTAATGATCTAATACTATCCAGTTTGGGGACTGTTTCATTTGCTTTATATTTTAAGTTTTTCTTTAAATTTTGCATTTTTTGAATGAAAGACAAAGATGCTCAATGGAAAAAGTTGCATTCTGAATCCTTTTTTTTTCTATCACCTCTTTTAACTATAACGTTCTTGCCTGGTTACTGGGACATAGCTTCAGCTGTAAGTCCTCTAGAAAGCCTAACAACCAGAGAGTAAAATAAATATAAGGAATCTTTTTCGAGGTGCCTGGGTGGCTCAGTCGCTTGAGTATCTGCCTTCAGCTCGAGTTGTGATCTCGGGGTCCTGGGATCGAGCCCCGCATCAGTCTTCTTGCTCAGTCTCCCTTTTCCTCTGCCCCTCCCTCCCACTCGTGTTCTCTCTCTCTCAAATAAATAAATAAAATCTTTATTAAAAAAAAGAATATTTTCAAATTTGGAAAGAAATAGAAAGAAATTATAGTACATATGATCTATTAAATGCAGAAAAAGTATCTTTGCTTTGAAGGAGATTCTTCTTCAAGGACTTCAAATAAAACATATTGTCCTCTTTACTTGCTAAAGGAAACTTTAGAATATCTCTACATTAAATTAGGATATAGTGTATTAGGGGCTTGAGTATTTTTAAAGTTGGGACAGGAAACTGAATTGCTTGAAAGTGTGGGGAATTTTTTCTAAGACACTTTGAGTCGTGTCTTTGCTCTATTATTGTTTAAGTATAAGGAACTTGACCTCATTTATTTCAGAACTAAAATTGAATGGTTCTGTTTTTATTTAAATAATTACACTTTACTCAAACATAATGGAAATAGATAAGAAATGTCACCCAAGGTGGTATTTCATCTAATGGTGTAATCTACCCAAGACTTAAATTGTTCTAACTGTGCTGGAATTCTGTGTCATCAGTATGCTAATTATTCATAATACGCATTGTTTTAGTGCTTTGTCATTTTAAATTTCACTGAAATTGAATTACTTAGAATTGGGGTGGAGGATGAGAAGAAATGAATATTTTTAAATGTAAACAAATACAAAGCAATTCTGTCATTTTTTTCTCCTTAGGAACCTTGGGTAATGTGGAACATGGAAACCAATATCAGATCAAATTGATGTATGAACATAATCTTCAGAGAACAGCCTGCAATATGACTTATGGATCATTTGGTGGTGTAAAAGGTAATTTGCATTAATCATGAGTATGCTATTACAAGTACCAGATTTAGGATATTTGGCCATATAAAAATGGAGGATCATGGGGTATGAATCTCAGAGGGAGTTAAACACATTTTATTGAGACCTTTATATTCGAGTGGTCAAGCAAAATAATGAAAAGAGAAAACTTTAAACATCAAAAGTGTTTGATTTTCCTATAACCAGCACTTTTATATGGTCTACAGAGATATTTCTAAAAATGTCTTTTCTTTAAATTTTGTCTTTGTACATGAGCTGACTGAAATTGAGCTTTTTTGGGTAGAACTGTGTGACTGCCTCTCTTAGTGGAAGAAGGGGTTGATCTCCTTGATAGGGTGTCCCTGTCCTACTTGTGATAGGCCGGGTGAAGCTGTAGAATCCTCTCCCCACCTCGCCCCCCTCCAGGGCCACTGCCCAGGGTTCTGTAGGTTGTTTCTGCTTTAGGGTGCCTGGATTGGGGGCAAGCAGAGACTGAAATGCAGACCTCATCCTGCTCACCAAGGCATGTGCCCTGGCCTGGAATAAACCTCCCCAGAGGAAGGGGGCCTTTTCTAAATTTCACAAAGGCATTACATTTACCAAGTATTGGCTCAGTGAGGCTGGGCTCCTTCCACCTTGGGGAGTATCTTTTTCTAAGTAGCCTGGGGCTACGTGCAGCCTGCCCACCCTAATCCCAGAGCTTCCTGCGTTACCAGGGCTTGGTGCTTGCTTGGGTACCCTGTTGCTGTTGGCATGGGAGAGTTTTTTATCTACCACCTACCTCCTCTCACTTCATTGTGATAGGGTGATAGAGGAGCTGCTGGTGCTGGAGTGAGGACAGGAAGCCAGGTAGTGACACTTTGTGGTTGTGTGTGTGTGTGTTGGGGTGGGGTGGGGAGGTGCCTGTGGAACATGAACTAGGGATTTCACCTCTTTCTGGGCTCATATTTTTATGAGTTTATTGTTTAATCATTGTATTAAAATGTAGACTGCCTATGTTAGATTTTTCTTTAGTGACATGAAAGAAATTACTTTATTTTGGAAGTCATTTGTGTGAATTCAGTTCTTTCATACATAGAGATAAAGGTGAGGAAGAATGAATTTGAGTGTATCAATTAACAGGAATATTTTAGGTGGTAATGTACAAATAAATGTTTTGCATAAAGTGATATGAAACAAAACACTTGGCTAGATTGTGGACTTGCTTAACTTGAGTAATGGGAATGTTTGGATTATTTAAGGAATATGGGAGATGTCCAGAGTTGGATGAAGAGAGGAGAGAAAGTGCTAAAATTTGATGAGAGGCTAACTTTTATCAGTGAAGTATCCCTTCCTAACCTCAGCTGTCAGAACTGATTTTCACTGTTCTTTAAAAAAAAAGTCTGACATGATCAGGGGACCTAGGCCTCTGTTGTTTAATAAACTGTTTTAATTCTTTTCCCCTACTAAATCTTCAAAAGGCAAATTGCTAAATTCTGTGCATCTGGAGTCCAAAAAATTATGATAAGAGAAAAAAGTGCTTTGGCTAAATGAAAGTAAGTTTTAATTTTTTTGGTAGAATCAAGACAATTCTTGAGACCACCTATCAAATGTTATATTGATTGCACTGTACTTTTTTTTTTTTTATCAGATCAAGTTAACCCAATTAAAATAAAGTTTTAAATAAGTAAAAAGGGATTCCTTGCTTTTGTGTGACATTTTTGCTAGATTTAATAATGGACTTCCAAAGTAATGATATAGTTGCTAATTGTTTTGAAAAGAGCAGATGACTTTGTACTTATATAATACCTTCTCTTATTTCTTAAACTTTGCCTTACACTTAAAAAGTACCTGTTGAAAAAACAAGAGGCCATTCTGACATGCTTTACTTTCCTTTGGTTAAGCAGAACATTTCACAATTTGAAACAGAAATGTCTGAGTAGCAGAAGTGATTATTTCATTTAAAGGGTTTGAAACACATAATATCACTGTGGTATCTACAAAAAATATGAAAAAATAGTGGGGGTGGTAAATTAGTAAAAATCAGCCGTATTGGCAGATTTCCAGGGGGTAATAGCGAGTTACTACTAATAGGTACATGATTTATTTTTGGGAGGATGAAAATGTTCTAAAATTAGATTATGGTGATGGTTGTACAGTTCTATAAATACAGTAAATACTTGAGCTGTATACTTTAAAGAGGTGATATATAATATCTCAATACAACTGTCAAGAAAATTAGCCATGGGATAAAATCTGATGCTAGAGAGGTGATAGTACAGTCTGCGTATCCTACATTGCTTGGGGCCATGTAAAGTGACATAAGACTCCTATATAGCAGGTTGGCTATTGAAAACCGTGAAAATATTCTTGGATGTTCATATGTGACTTATGGCAATGTATATTAGGAAATGATCCAAAATATAGAAAAATCATATCAAGTTGCCATACAGTTATTTCTTTCCTCTTTCTGTCCTCCCTTCCTTCCTTTCATATATACATTTATATATTTATTTGTAATAGAGAAAAATTAGAACTGATCTAAATGAGTAATAGAGGAGAATGACTAAGTTTTGATGCATAGATTCAGTAGGTTGTTATGAAGCTATTAAGATTGTTTTGTTTGCTGAAATGTACATCTTTGTACATAACTCTTTGTCCACATTTCTGATTATTTCCCTAGGATAGAATGTGAAAATGGGGATAGTGAGTCACTAGGTTATAAAATTTTTTTTCTCAACCTGAAAACTCCCCCTGCCATATACTATATAAATAAATTGTAAAAAGTACAGAACTTAAGAAGAAAGTAAAAGTCACTCCAAGATATGCACATTTCAGTACAAAGCCCATTTTCTAAGCCTGATATCACTGTGTGTGCCTAATGTGCACCTTTCCAGGAGTGAGCGGGTCAGTCTTTTAATTTGAAAACTTCCCTAGACTTATCTGAATTAAAAAAGGAAACTTAACATTTGTTGTCTTCTATCTTCCTCTGTGTTTAGGATGCCTTCTTGTGGAATTATTTAGTTGTATAATCATGTCAGTAGTCCTCAAGAAAGGAATTAAGCAAGAAAACCTGGCCCCATTTTATTTTTTTTATTTTTTATTTTTTATTTTTTTAAAGATTTTATTTATTTATTTGAGAGAGAGAATGAGAGACAGAGAGCATGAGAGGGAGGAGGGTCGGAGGGAGAAGCAGACTCCCTGTCAAGCAGGGAGCCCGACGCGGGACTCGATCCCGGGACTCCAGGATCATGACCTGAGCCGAAGGCAGTCGCTTAACCAACTGAGCCACCCAGGCGCCCCCTGGCCCCATTTTAAACAAATGTGTTTATAAGGAGCGGGAAGGCAGAGTGAATTTATTTTGCATGTGCACCAGAATAAACTACCACTAGATGGCAGTACTCTACAGCCTTGGATTTTAGTTGGTTCTGCCTTTAAGGTATGTTAAGAAATCACCAGTGGAGGAATTTTGAGCCTAAATAATACTTTCCCTTTTACTAAAAATAAATGTAACTTCTTCATGTTGCAGAAAAGTAATGGAGTGGTTTAAAATAAATTTAATTATAATAGGTAACGTCTCAGAATATAATGTAAAAATGCTTTCTAGCTGTGCTTCTCAAACTTTAAGTTGCATTTGAATCACAATGGGATCTTGATAAAAATACAGGTTCTAACTCTGTAAGTCCAGAAATGGACCTGAGTTTGAATTTCTGATACTCTTCTCAGTGATGCCAGGTCTCAGAGATCTAGAGGTATGTTGCTGTCCTCCATCTACCTAGTACTCTTCTGTACTAGGCACTGCTCTAAATGCTTTACGGGTTGAGTAACTTAAGATATACTAAGTAAATGGTAGAGAAAGGATTCTAACTCAGACTCTGCTTCCAGAATCTTGTGATGTTAACCATACTAAAGTGCTTCCTTGTCTGGGCTGTGAGTAAATTAACCTTCTTCCTAATTCAGAAAAAACTTTCTTATCAGAAAGAGGTGTATCTTGGTTTGGCTGAAGTTAGTGCATAACTTTGATTCTTTGTAGATTATGGACAACATGTTAAGTAACTTCTGGGTCAGATACTTGCTTTTTCCAATTTGATTTTTTTAGTTCGTGCTTTGGTTTCTAAGAAAAATCTTCCCCCAGGCTCCCAATAATCAAAGAGGTTATATATGGGAGGGTAATATATGATTTGAAATTAGTGAAAGAGTGATTACTGTTTTTTTAACCTTTTCTTTGTTTGCTTGTTCATTAAGAAAATATTTCAAAAACACCTTTTATACATTTGCAAAAACTCAAAGGTACATTCCTTTGATGCGGTAGGGTTGGCTTTATGTCAAGCTACATGTAATGTCTATTAATGAGAAAAAGTGGTAAGGAAATAGGAAATCTAGTTTTGTGAACTAGTTGAAGCATATTTGCTTAATATCTTCCATTATTCAGACTACTACCTACAATTGCAGAATTTAAGTTAAAATTCTTTACGTATTATACTTTTTAGGGAGAAATGACTGATATTAATGGCTGTATTGGGCTTTTTTAAACAAAAGGAGTGTGGGAGATGTGTTTGGAGTTAAAAAATGTTTGTAGTTTCTCTAATATATGCTTTTTTTAAAGAACATGTGACTGGGTTTTTATAAAAATGGTAGTTTATCTTTGCCTTTTACACTATTGACAAATTAATGCTTGCAAAATTTAGTGAATGGCATAAACATGGACAATCAAATTATAGTTTGGGAAGATACTAAATCAGTTTTGAAAAGGTAGATTTGAATTGATTTAAAAATACGTTATTAAAATTGATGGAATTTATTTGGTAATTTGAACTCTACTTGTTTTTGAAAAAAAGAACAAAGATATCTCTGCCAGATTTTCCTCTGCTTTTGTTTCATTGTGTCACTACAATAGTGGTGGTTGATATGGCACTTTACCTAGTTAAGATAAGCTTGCCAATTCAGAATTGTATTTCGAAAAGGACAGCATTAATATGGACTGACAGAAAATATGACTGTACAGTGAAGGAAGAATGCTAATGTTTTAAGGTCAACAACTGCAAATACTTAGCTTGGTAAAGTAAGGTACTTTAGTGTATGTAATTTTTCTTGCTACCATCAAGATGATTGAGCTTAAACTTCCTTTACTTATAATATGACTTTAGAGACCCTATAGTTACATCCTCAGTTATCACAAATTTGTCCTGTAAGGCCGGGACAAGTTGACAAACCTTATAATGTATGTGGCTCTTTCAAGTGTGCGAAAGGGACATTGGGAAGAAATAGTTGATTTGTTGGAGATGTATGGGAACTTTCAGGGACTAGAACAAGTCTGGTGTTAGTTCTCCCTTGCATCATCTCTCTTCATCCATCCATGCATGCATCCATCCATCCATTCATCCATCCATCCATCCATCTACTGCACATTTACTGAGAGTCTTCTGAGTACCCAGGCACTCTACTAGTTTCTAGGAGTAGAAAGATGAATAAAAGATAATTTATGTTGTCAGACAGCTTGCAACCTAGAGGGCAATAAAGACTAAGAATTATGATATAATGAGGTAGATTGTAATAGAAATAGATATGTGCAAAATTATACTGGAGCCTCGAGGATGGAGCAGCTTCCTCAGGCTGAATAAATTGTGTGCGTGTGTGTGTGTGTGTGTGTGTGGTTGTGTACGGGGAGGATAGTACATAAAGGTGGGGAAATGTACTGTTACCTCTTTTATTTCAACTCTTCATTTTTATCCACTTTAATCTGGAGGTCACTAACCCCAGTTTCCTATAAATGAACAATTTTATAGTCTTCAGTATAAAGCTTTCATTGCACATAGGCTGAGCTATTCAAATTCTCTCTGGGATGGTTTGTTCCTCTTGAGAAGATTATTTTTCAGACTTCGGCAGCACTTAAGAAAAATTATTTTGCTTTAAAAAACCTTGGCATTTTAGGCTACTAAATGGACTTTCTTACCTATAGTTTAAAGCCTTTAGTAAGGCAAAATTTTCTTTCGATACCAGCTGATCTTAATGGAGAAGGATATCGTACTCTAGAGACTGATAGAGTACTATGACTATATTTGTTAAGAATGACAAATTGAGGAGTAGGGATAGGAGATGAAAGAACACAAGAGATTAAAAGATAAATGGAGAGACAGAGCATGTCATGGAAGAGGGTTTCAAGAGGTATGAAAAGAGTCAGGAGAGTCAGAGGTTAAGCAGATGGAGTATTAAAAAGAAAATATTGGAGTTAGCCATTTAGAGGTCACTGGTGATCTTAGGGAGAGCAACTTTAACAGAATGATAGGAGCACTGGTCCAGTTGCCCCAGAATGAGGAATTCATAGGGAAGAAATGGAAATCACAAAGGAAAGCTGTTCTGTGAAGAGGTTTGACTGTGAAGAGTAAGAGAAAGGTAAGGCCATAGCTGGAGGGGAAACGGTTTTGTAAGAAGGGAGAAGTCTTTGAGGCGGTAGGATGAATTCTTAATCTGATGAATATTATGTCTTCCATAATATTTTGTTGAAAAAATTAACTTGGATATATTTTTATTTGAACAATTATGCTGTTTGGATTATGATGGACCAGTTCCTTAAAATTTTCTTTCTTATCACGTAATTTGTGCTTTATAGTCATGTTGAATTATTGCCTTCTCTTCATAATAAATTTGTGGTTTATGGGAAAAAAGGTTCTTTAATACTTAAGTAGAGATTATCAGCACCATCTGATTCTTTCTTCAATTTTTAGCCTTCTCTGACATTTCTTGCTTTTTTGCTCTAATCCACCCATCCTTCCTTCCTTCCTCCTTTCCTTCCTTCCTCTCTTCTCTCTCTCTGTCTCTTTCTTTCATCTATGTATCTATGTATGTGTGTATCTATCTATCTATCTATATAATTTTACTGTGGTAAGAACAATTAACATGAGATATGCCCTCTTAACAGATTTTTAAATTGGGGTACAGTTGACATACAACATTATGTTAGTTTCATATGTA
Organism: Phoca vitulina; assembly: GCF_004348235.1. Taxonomy (NCBI): domain Eukaryota; kingdom Metazoa; phylum Chordata; class Mammalia; order Carnivora; family Phocidae; genus Phoca; species Phoca vitulina. Next base: position 36,600,984 of record NW_022589707.1, on the reverse strand, counting down.
TAATATAATGATTTGATATTTGTATCTCTTAACAGATTTTAAAGTGTACGATATAATATTATCTGTAAGCTCCTCTAATTTTTAAAATTAGTTTTCTTGATTATTAATTTTTGTTTTTCATGGGGATATTTATATTTTGAGCTTACCAGGTAATAGACAACTCCAGACTTAAAGAAATGTTACCATTAAAAACCAATACCTCTCAATTTCTGTATGTAACTGTGGTGAGTTTGAGGATTTTGGAGTTGATCAAAGAAAAAAGCATGACTATGAGATGTCAGTAGCCCCCAATGAGCTTTATTTGGGTGGTGGTTTGACAGGATTGCATTGAAGGGAAGTCCCTCACTGAAGGAGATTTTCCAGAGACCATGGCAGGGAACCACCACCTAGAGGGGGAAGTGGGCAAGGAAACTCCCTGGGGAGAGGGAAATCTGAGTGGGGCATATATGTGTAGGTGATACTGCTCAGACGCAGGATGGTGAGTCCTGGTCTGGAAGCTGTGGAGGGCAACAGTGACTTCTGTAGCCCCAGGATTTGTCTCATCTATGGCTAGTAGATGTTGGGTGCATTTTTGCAGAATATGCAAAGTAGGCACACTATAAATGACTAAAAATATGCTAATCTGGGCTATAATGAAAGAAAATGAAAGTGTAAAAATTTAAGTTTGGCATCTGTGGACTTTGAGTTCACATTCATGGTCAGCCTGCTCTGAGGAACTGAACAACTTGGGGCCAATATATAGGGGCCACCTTTAACTCAGGTATATAACATTAACAGAAGAGGGTGAAATAGCTGCTGGGTGGCCAACACGCTGTAAATGTCCATCTTGCTTTTGACTTCACTTTCTCTCCTAGAACCTTCCTGGGGCGCTGCTTTACAACGGCCAGGAGAGGCAAGCAGTGGTGCTTTGAGTGTGTCATGAGGTGTTTATGTGAACTGGAGGAGGCAGGGGATAAGCAGTTGAAGCGTGTGCTTTGCTCTGGGCTGCATGCAGTCTCATTCTGGCTGTACTGTGGGGTGATAATTGCTCCAAATGTTTGTTCATATTTAGAAATTTGTTGTAATTCAGTTTAATCAAATGCTTTGCAAGGCCATTTGTCATGTTTTTAGTTCTGGGTTTAGTCTGTGTTAAATTTGGCGGCATGTTCCAAATTCTTAATAGATAAATTGAAACTTGAAGTGATATAGGGCATGATTTTACTTCATCTTTTCCTCCTTTAATACTCCCCACACCAAAATGTGTATACTTTTGTTAAAGTAATCATGTTCACAAAGGAATATTTTAAACATGTGGATGTGTAGAAAAGAGGAAATAAATGATTTAGCACCATCTTCCAAATATACCCACCGTTAACATATCAGTGTGCAATAAATAGACTATAGCCTAGAATATTCCAATCTGAGTTAACTCAGAGTAATTTTATATTTCTGGAATTTAGCCATCTCACCATTCAAATGGCACAGTCATTGAAAAAGTATGTTTATTATGTGAAGTCTGGTGCTATACAATATGTATGTAAGTAATGGCAATAAATATGTGAAATAGATATATATTTTAGCAAAGCTTTTACTTAATGTATCTTGAAGTCAGTTGAAGAATTTATTAAATATTGGTCTTCAGTTTGTATCAGTTGAAAACATGGATTTACTAGCAAACAGAAAAAACTCCCATGTTACTTGGGTTTATCTATAAATAGAAAAATAGCATGTTATATGATATTCCTAAATATTTGGTGATGGATATATTTTACCTGTCAATTCTTAAACTCCAAATCAAACTGGCCTTTCCTTTAAAATGGTAAAATATTTCATACAGTGGTTTTAAGCCTGTGCATATTTTATATTATGGGAAAGCCTCCTTGAGGGCTGTGTCCAGTCACAGCTCAGGATGTCTGGTAACTGTCTGCAAGTGGATGGGGAGTACCCTGTATCAGTACTCTGAGACTGATGGGGAGCATGTACAACAGCACTTCTGACAGTCATCAGTGCCTTCTGCTTGTTTTTGCTACTTTGCTGTTTCAGGTTCCCTTTTCAGTCTATATACTTGGACTATCACTTGTAAATGATTTTTGCTCAATGAAATTTGAGATTGCCCTATATGAAATAGTCTCTGAGAGTCATTTTAGGTCTGTTCCTTTTACATCTTGTTCATATTGTATGGATCATCCACTGATTATTTGAGATTTGGTAGATGACACTACAACTGTATCTCACTTGATAACAAATTGTTTCTCAATTATTATAATGTTGTATTTCATGTATGTGTATATATTGCTGGGTTTTGTTTAGTTCTCATTTTGTTTTCGTTTTGCAGCCTTCCATATCACCCTGTCATTGGTGCTTGTTTTGTTTAGTTCATATTCTTGCTAGTTAAAGAGAGGGTCTATGTGAACTCTTCAAGAAGGAGAGGGAGGCCTTTCTGTAAGCTTAGTGAGGGCAGAGACCATGTCTTCTGTTCACCACGTATCTAATGTCTTGCACAGTCCTTGGCACATAGTATTTGTTGGGTGAATGAACCAAAATTGCCATGTGGTTGTACAGAGCTGATGTTATACACATCAGGCTTTCAAGGTTATTTTTTGGAAACAAATGTTAGCCCAGTGGACTCATTCTAGCCAACTTCTGAGTTTTGTTTTCTTCCTTCACAAACGCATGTTGACCAAGTACTATAGTGCATGGGATATAGTAGTTACCATAGTGGTAAATGTGGAGGTGATTACTTGGGCCTCTGGGCTTACCTTTACTCACATTATTTCCCCATATACCAGTGAGGCAGCATTTATGCAAGTCAAGCTTACCAGTAGAAATAATGAGCTTTTTCAATGATTTGGAGTTTTGTTTCTATTATTCATCCTTTTATTATTAATGTTTTTTGCATAAAATGTGATATTCAAAATTACTGAGTACTTGTGATAATATTCACAAGTCAAAAAGGTTTTAGTTTTCAAAAATTATTTAAATTCTCTGATATTTAGTATAAAAGACATTTCTTCTCATTAACCCTTTTATCTCTCTTCTTTCTGTGTCTGTGAGAGCTCATTTTCCTTGAACTCTTACAGTTCTTTTATTTTACTTTGATTTTTTTCAACAAATGAAACTTCAAGAAAGTAGAATTTTTATCAAGGAAAGTTGAAAGTTAGAATGTAGGCATAATGTGGGCATGGTATGGATTATAAAGGTCTGACAGCACAGTAGTCCCAAATTTGTGACCGAAGTGGAGAGAAAATGCTATATATAAAAGGTTCAGTATGTTTGGAATATAATTGTCAGTAAAGAAGGTGAACAGATTTTACTAATAATTTATATGAGCATGGTGGAATATTTTTCAAATCATAAAATGATTTCTATAAGCTTGTATGGGATTATATTGTCACATAAATAAAAATTCATGCATTCTTTGGAATAAAAAGCCCGCCAAAGAAAACAGTGAACTGAAGAATAAGTAAGTCATCTTTTGCCTCATCTTGAGGCAACCATCGATAATCAGATCCTCAGCCTTCAAATAACTTCTAATTGTCTAAACTGAGGCTTTTTTCTTGTCTGCCAAGGAGATGTGTTAGTGGCCACATGTGGTTGCTGAGAGGCTGTGCTTCCCAAAGCCGTCTGGATTCTTTGATAGTCATCCAGAGAGTGAACTGATATGCTCAGCTGGGGTGAATGAACAGCCAGAACACAGTCTTGCTTTTCTGTGTGGGGCTATTAGTACTAATAAAAGATTAATGCTATTTTCCTTATAGGGAATCAACAGATAATGTTTTGATAACCCTTGTCTCACCAGTGAACCATATGGCCTTTATTTTCTAACAGATACGGTTGAAATGTTAGAGAATAATGTTAGAAAAGGATCCCTATGGTGGGCTGGCTCCTGTTCCTTGCCTTGGCATTAAAGGCTAGGTATTTTATAATATTGGAGAACTTCCCTCATTTGTTTTTAAGATCCTTTATGGATCCATAGTGAGAAGTCGGAAGATCAAGGGGATAATAGGATTGATTCTCATCCTGTGCTGGGTTTTCTCATATATATGGTATTCATTTATAAAATCTCTGGTCCAAGACCCATAAAACAATGTTACTTTCAAACAGCGTCTTCCTGTATATTATATTGTATAAAATCTTTAGTTCCTGGAGGAAGGTTATAAAGAGGGTTCCCTGTAGTCTGCAAATTCATTTTTTACGTGATCATTTAAAGTTGTTACTTTTCCTGAAAGGTGAATTCTGATTCCTTCTCTATATATACTATAGAAGTTTGGTGGTTAAATGCCTCTTTGCCTACTGTGGCTAAGAGGAGAAAGGCTAAAAAGAATATTTTAAGTTTCTTGGTGTTGTTTGAAAAAAATAATTTCTTTCATGGTGGCTGAATGCCAAGGCTGGAAAAGTGTTATGGAAATGTCTGTGGTCAGGACTGCCTTTGACGAGAGAAAGGTTAAATATGGTAGTTTTGATAGGACTTGACAGCCATTTTTGACCTATATATATGTTTCATCATGGTTCCTTTCTTAACAGTGGAATAACTAAGCTATTAAATATTTTACTCAATTGAGAAGGAAAATGATTACCATAAACTACTTTATTTAAATGACACTGTGACATAAAATGTTCCAGCAGTTTAAAATATTCATCTACCAAACATATTGCCAAGGGAAATGAACAGTCCTTCCCATCCCCCAGTATTTCTTGAATTAAGTTGATTCAGTAACCCTTTTCCAATCTACATAGAAACTCTTGCTTGCAAATTTAAATTCTAAAACACAGGGTAGAGATATATGTTAATGTTTAATATGAAAAACAAATGTTTGTTGACTACTACCAGGTTAAAGTTATTTTAAGAGTACATTAGTAGTACATGTATATACACACACATGTATATACACACACACAATAACATATACAATAAACTTTAAGTATATTATCGTTTTTTTTGCCTTTATAAGAGGAAGTTTAATTGTTAATTATTTACCTTAATAGTTTCAGAAAGAGGAACAGATTAGCTCAGTCCAACATGATTGGCAGTTGGCAAAATCTAGTGAAACAAGTGTTCTGATTGCTAAGGATTTAATTTGGGTGCTTTTAACACTGAGCCATCTTTAACACTTCAAACATAATCCAGAAGAAATGCATCATCTCCCTCCCTTTCATTATAATACCCTGCCTACGTTGCTTTAATATGGAAATATCTTCATTAAATATGATTTTCAGAAGAACAAGTTCCCTGGAGAGTACAGCCATGAGGACAGTGCACAAAAAGGGAAACTCATAACAAAACTCTGTATGTTAATTTACTAATCTAAGGAAACAAAACCTTCTAATATATTAAAAAATAAATCCAGTTACAAGTGCACTAATAGGTCTATGTGTAGAGTCTGGTAACTGAAAATGGCTGGCTATTTACAAGATACGCAAGCAGGAATGGTGCACCTAGCCCGGTGTTGGCCCTCAGAAGCCAAAAGTGTTCTCTCCACTGTAGGCCACATATAAGAATCCATCTTCATCTCTTCCTTCTCCTAAAGCTGTCCCATAGTTAGGCTGGACTGTGGGACTGTTTTACGCTCAAACAGGAAGATTGCCTTTTCAGAAGGAAGCTGGGTCCTTTTCCTGATCCACATGAACTGAGCCACACTGATGTCAGATGGAACTAGATACTTCTGTTTGTCATTGTCAACAATCTGAGAGCCTGAGACTTTTTCCACAGTCACTGGAACCCGGTTGGGATATTTCGCTCAGGTCTTCGCAGATTCCACGCACCTGTGTTCCAGCAAGTGGTCCTCCTTGAACATCCACTTCATGGCGGTGGCGGGGAAGGGATGCAGCCGGCTCTCGGAGCTGTGGAGCTCAGTGCACCAACCACAACAACAATGGCCTAGATTCTTTTTGATGTACTTTTGGGTGGTTTCCAATTTTTTTACTAATGTGAATAAAACTGCTGTGAACATTCTTATATAATTCTTTATGTGGACAGTAAATATTAAAGTGTTATGTAGGATGATTTAAGAATTATATTGCTAACTTTTTTTTCCAATTTTTTTCACTATTATAAATTTTAAGATACTCAAGAATATCAAGAATAGAGTTCTAATATTAGTAGGCATGCTTTATGTGGAAGAATAGTATTGTGTGTACTTACCTCTTCAACTTCTAAAGATATAAAATTTGTACCATCAGTATTTCATATAGTACATAATTTAAGTCACTTCTGGCTAATTTAGAATATCAGAAATGATTAAGCTTGGTATATCAGAATGAGGCCCCCATATTATATTAATTTGAACTGTATTTCTGCCTAAGTTAAAAATAAGCAAGGTTTTAATGCCAAATTTCCTTACATTGAAATTTATGAATAAGAAAGCATTTCTAGATTTTTGCTAAAATAAAACAGTATTATTTAATATGGAAACAATAACTGAGAAGTATTCCTAAATCTAATTTGGAAAGTTATATTCATGATTTTAGGGGACTATGAACATAAGTGAGTGGAAAATTAAGATTTCATATGGCTTTTTGCAGCTGGTTAAGTCCTATACAGTTCATTGTCTTAAAGATGAAATTTGTACAAGGTTTTGGAAGGCAGGAATTGTAGATTAAAAGTTCTCGTTTCAAAGGTAGTACAAAATGGTTTTAACAATCTATCATCTTTCATTTACCAAAGGAAATATGTAAAAAGAAAAGGAAAATGTTCAGTGGGAACAAAACATTGAGATGATGAAAAGCTACAGGAAAGAAAAAAGACTTTAGAAAGACTACTAAAATGAAACTAGCTTTTTTTCCTCAACAATCTGTCTGAATTCATTTTGCTTTCATTATATATCTAGCCTAGAGGCAAAGTATGTTGAGTATTACAACAAAGAGGGTGTTATAAGGAGGGCTTTTAAAAAAATAATAAAGTATAACATATGTGTAAACCATGCAACTTTGTAACAGGAAACTTTATAATAAGGGAGGACTGTGCTTAGCTTTTCCACAATTTTGGAAGAATGAGTTTTATTAGGTGTTAGACAAAGAAATTATCAAGTGACTTTTATGCTGTAAGGTTGAAAGATTTGTTATGACCATTTCTAGACTTTAGCAGTGGTTTTAATGTGGGCCCTGATATATTAGAAACAGTGCCTAGCACTATTAATATGTCTACTGTTGCTAGTTCTCTTAAGGAATATGATGTTTAACTTTGGCCTTTCAATGAAAGATTATTCAAAATCCTGTTATTCTGTGGTTTTCTCAGCAGTATTAGGCTGTTCTTGAATTGATCAACACATAATATAATTTGGGAACCCAATCAATGGTTCTTTTATTTTTGAAAGATGGTGACAAATTCTTTTGAAACTTGGGAAATTAGCTCCATCATTCATCCCTTACTCTTTCTTTGCTTCTCCTGCCCAACTTCCTAAAAACCATATTGTTTTGATGTCAGTGTGTAGAATAGATTATCTGTTGGGGAATCAGTATGTATTAATTATATTTGAATAAATGTAAGCTTGACAAATGATATGGGTAAGTAGGCGTTGTGCCTAATAGGTTATTCAGTTAATGAGGACACTAAAATTAGGGACCTCTAACATGCCAGAACCATATTTCTTGTAAATTTTCCCCAGTTTTGAGATTAACTGGCAATAGCTATATTTTTCTGGCTTTTTAAAGTCTAATATGGTAGAGTTTTAGGATTTATATAGTGCTTATTATAGAATAGTTGAGCTCTTTGTATTTATCACACTGCTATTGAAGTGAGCTAGAAGTATAGAAATCAGTCTTCTACCTTTTGGTTTTTCAGTAATCTATCTTTTAAAATATTATATCCCATACTCATTTTCCTGTCTTCTCTCTCCCACTAAAAAATGATTACACACCATGCACATTTACGTACTGTTTTCATTGAAGGTGGGGGAGTTCAATGACACCCCTTAATATCCAGCCCACTGTAGGGATGTTAGAAAATCAGAGATGAAATTTCTAGGCTTAGGTGAGAGATGTTAGAAATATGTTAGCAAGATAGATTATTACATATTTAAAAATAGACTATTTACTTTAAACCTTGCAAGATCACAGAAGCATTCAAAATAACTTTTAACCATGTGCAGTTCATTTGATAAAAATAAAAAGCCAAATAGTACAGACAAACTTATGAAGGCATCATTTCCCCCTCATGGTTAACTCCTTATCTCTAAATAATGTAATTACCCACTATTTTTGAATTCATCATATTTAATTTTTTTCTGTTGATGTACCACAGTGACAAAGTGTTTTGATTAATGACACATTCTTTCTCTTATCCTTCCAGTTATATCACTGTCTCATTTCCATTGCTGCTCATTTCTGCACCTACAAAAAGGATACTCAAACTTCTATTTCTTGTTTTATCAGCTTTCAACTCCTTGATTCCACATTTTGTAAAACGAGCACATTAGTCATTTTATCTTTACCATTATTACTCTCTACCTTAAGTTTCTCAACTTCTGTCAACTCACCTTTATTCTTGCTTTGTCGAGGTTAATAAAATTTACATACTGGTCTGTAGTTGTAGCTAAATCTTCTGTGACTTCTCTGTAGATGATTCTAAAAGTTAATACATACTTTGTTTGAGATATGTTAATATTGTTCAATGTAGTATATACCAGGATCATATTTCCTTTCTTTATGGTTACAATGTCCTGTGCTACTCAAAGGAGAATGTTTCTAGTAGATTCTTTTTAAAAAAAATCATACATTTCTTAAAAAAAAGTCATATATTTCTTTACATAGCCTTATAATTCCTCAAGTTTTCTAGGCTTTCAGTCATACCATTGAATCTGTCAATTCCCTCTAGTTCCTGGGGACCTTCTTGTTATCTGGAGGTATGGGATTTTTTTTTTCTCCCCAATTTTTTTTTTACTTTTTGAATTATCACATTTTGTTCTGGAGTAATTTTCTTCTTTCTGGCCTTCCTCAAGTGTTTGGTTGTCAGTTTTTTGTTTTGTTTTGTTTTTTTTTTTTTTTTTTTTTTTGAGGATCAATCAATAGATTAAGTACTGTGAAAATGGGTTGGCTTTTGACCAGCCAGCCTAGCTTTAAAGTGAGTGGTTGGGGATCTAGTTTAAAATAGGGACCTCCATGGGCGCCTGGGTGGCTCAGTTGGTTGGGCGACTGCCTTCGGCTCAGGTCATGATCCTGGAGTCCCTGGATCGAGTCCCGCATCGGGCTCCCTGCTCGGCAGGGAGTCTGCTTCTGCCTCTGACCCTCCCCCCTCTCATGTGTTCTCTCTCATTCTCTCTCTCTCAAATAAATAAATAAAATCTTTAAAAAAAAAAAAAAAATAAAAAAATAAAATAAAATAGGGACCTCCAAATGTCAGAATGAGGAGAGGAGGCCTATACATTCACAGGAACTAGCACCAGTATTAATCACTGTAGTTCTTCCCAGACAGGCCAATATTTCTTTAAAGAATAAAACCCTTCTCTCTCTCTCTCTCTGTTTTGTTTTGAGGGTGAGGGGCAATAAATACCTGCTTGTTGAATATATATGGCAAGTGGGAAGAGGGAAAGGAAAGAGGGCAGTTGGCTAGCTGGCTGTTCTTGGCTATCTATATATCTAATCTTTCTTTCAAAACATTTTTATTGATATATAAGTCACTTATACAATTCACCTATTTAAAGCACACAATTTAATGATTTTTATTATACTCACGGAGTTGTGCAGCCATGACCACATCAATTTTAGAACATTTTTCCACTCCAAAATAAACCTCTTACCATTAAAATGGTTCTAAGACTGAATTTTCAATGTGTGGAACAAGGATGGGGGTGGGGTTCCCATGCAGTTCCAAATAATTCTCCAGACACCAGCTTGGTGTTCTATAATTCGATTCAATTCTGACACTATCCATCTGGAGATAGCATCAGATCCCACAGGTTAAAGGGTCAGTTCTACAGGATTGCTCCCCACCCCCACTGCACCCAACCATTTCCCCATTTCAGATGCCAGTTTTAAGCCCATGTTGTTACCTGTGCTTCCGACCCACCAGATACAGATTGGAAGTTCCCACGACCCCCTCCTTAGACTTCAGACAGCAGTCCCAAGCCTAGGTTGTTAATGTGTACTTCTGATGGACCAGCTATAAATCAGAGGTTCCCATGACTTCCTCCTTAGGTTCAATTAATTTGTTAGAGCTGTTCACAGAACTCAGACAACTTACCAGATTACTGGATTTTTTTGTTTTTGTTTTTTAGTAAGAGATATAACTCCAGAACAGCCAGATGGAAGAGTTGCATAGGGCAAGGTATGGGGAAAGGAACTTCCATGTCCTGTTTAGGTATGCCACTCTCCCCAAATTTTCATGTGTTCACCAACTCAGAAGCTCTCTAAACCCTGTCCTTTGGGTTTTTATGGAGGCTTCATTACCTAGGCATGATTGATTAAATCACAGGCCGTTGGCTATCTGTTCAATCTCCTGCCCCCCTCCCCTCCCTAGAGGTTGGGGTGGTAGGATTGAAAGTTCCAGCCCTCTAATCATATGGTTGGTTCTCCTGGCAACAGTCCCTATCCTTAGGTGAGGTCCAAAAGTCACCTCATTAACATAATAAAAGACACCTTCATGGCTTCCAACACTTAGGAAATTGAGAAAACCCTTGGACATTTCACATAAATGGAATCATACAATATAAAGTCTTTTGTGATGTCTTTCTTTCACTTAGTATAATGTTTTCTTTCTTTTTTTAAAAGATTTTATTTATTTATTTGAGAGAGAGAGAGCTTTAAGATTTTATTTATTCATTTGAGAGAGAGAGCAAGCGAGAGCATGAGGGGGGGGGGGGGGGGGGGGGCGGAGCAGCAGAAGGACAGGGAGAAACAGACTCCCTACAGAGCAAGGGACCATGGGGCTCAATCCCAGGACCCTGAGATCATGACCTGAGCCGAAGGCAGACACTTAAACAACTGAGCCACCCAAGTGCCCTTTAGTATAATGTTTTCAAGGTTTATCTGTACTGTAGTATGTCAGTATTTCATTCATTTTTAATGTAGAATAGTATTCTGTTGTATGAATATACCACATTATATTTATCTATTCATCAACTGATGGACATTTAAACACTTGATCTTAGCCAAAAGGCCAAGAAGCCATATTTGATGGGTATTTAGATTTTCTACTTTATGGCTATTGTGAATAATGCTGTTACAAACATTCATATACAAATTTTCATCTCTCTTGGATATATATCTAGGAATAGAATAGCTGTAACTCTATGCTTAACCTTTTGAGGAACCACCAAACATTTTTCTGAAGTTGTAAACTTATTTTCATTCCTACCATTGATGCACTAGGGGTCCACCCAAGGATGAGGTTCTCCACATTCCTGTCAGCACTTGTTATTATCCATCTCTTTGATTATAGCAACCCTAGTGAGTGTGTGGTGGTATCTCATTGTGGTTATGATTTGCATTTCTCCGAACTGTGTCCGTGGGGTGAGGGGCCAGGGCTTGTCAATTGGTGGGCTTCTCTTGAGGACAGTTAGGGGACTACCTAGCTGTTTTCCTGGGGACTCAAATATCTGTAGGTGTAGGTCTTTTCTCCTGAGGTGGTCTTCTTTCTCTAGGGATTTCTTTAACTTCTTTCTGGGGATCATGAGCCTAGTTCCATGGTTGGAGAAGGGAATTAGAGGATTGACTATCCAGGATATAGACTTTTTCTTCAACCATGTATTTTCAGTTACTTGCCCCATTCCCATGCTATTCTCTGTGTGTCCCTTTAATCTGGAGTCCCTTGTTTCGTTTAACTTCTCCAGAGATTATATTTCCTGGTTTCTATGAAGGTCTGTGTATCTGTTACTTACATAGATGTTTAAATAACTCTCTTGTCTTCAGATCCCATCTTACCTCACTTTCTCTGATACCTGGTGCTTTTACTTCCTGAGTCTTTTTGGAATTTTATGGGGTAAATAAATACATTCTTCAGGCATTTAGATTTGACCTTGCTGTGTCCTTTTGTATTGTTTACCTCTTCTCTGTTCACTTCTCATCTTCATAGATTGTGGTTAGGCTTACCACAGGTCTTTTGATTTCTTTCAAGGAGTTTATGTCTGTTTATTTTACTCCTTTTTGTGTGGGGTGGTTTTTTTGAGAGGAGAAGAGGACATAAGAGTTTTTAATTAACAATCTTGAAATAGGAAGTCATACTAACTCTTTTGATATAATGCGTCAGAGTCACTAGTCAGGTAAAGAAAATGTGAGTGGCTGTCTCCACAGGCTCTTAATTTCTGCCCTGAGTGAAATCATAATAAAGGGGGTCAGAATGCTTGCCAGGTCATGATTACAGAAGCTTGGCTGTAAGTCATGGGCAAAAAGCTTGGTTGTCTGCCCCTACAGTTGAGTGAGTGGTTTCACCTCTGGGACCCAGTGAATGTTCAGACGGTTGAGTAATCCCACCTCAGGCACAGGGTTGGCAGCAAGGCCAGTAATATCTGAGTACTTGGCATGATAATTAATGGGGAATAGATGGGGAGTGTAAACATTTGACAGGATTATGTCTCTTAGTTTCTTACAGTTTCATTTTCATTGCTATCAATAGGATTGGTTTTGCTCAGAGAATGGGGGTATTCTTAATTTTGGCAGATGCAAGGATTACTTTCATTCTAATATGGTTTCTCTAGGGAAAGGAGATGAATACTATGTTAGTCCGTGATCTACTGTAAGAGCTTTTTTTAAACCAGTTTATTTTTACTAATTTTTAAATTTTTTACTTAAAAAGTTGAAGTATGGTTGATATACAATGTTACATTAGTTTCAGGTGTACAACATAGTGATTCAACAACACTATAATTATGCTCTGCTCACCACAAGTGTAGCTCCCATCTGTCACCATACTTTGCTATTACAACTGTATTTTCTATGCTGTACTTCATCTCCATGACTTACTCAATTCATAACTGGAATGAGCCCATCAGTAAGGTCAGAAGATGACGGGCAAGGTCTTGGTTAAGTTCTTAGCTCTTTGGTAGGTTGTGGGGATTGAGTTAGTTCTATTTGGATCACATAGAATTTGGGAACAGATGCTGGCTGACAAAAATCACATGTTTGCTGTGCAGAGAAAAGACAAAACTCTAGCATAGTGGTTCTCAAACTTCAGTGTCCACTAGAATCACCCGGAAGGCTTATTGAAACACAGGACTGTAGGCCCCACTCTCAGAGTTTCTGACTCAGTAGGACTGGGGTAGGGCCCAAGAATTTACATTTCTAACATGTTTCTACCTGATGCTGATGCTGCTGGTGTGGGGAACTACACTTTGAGAATCACTGCTTTTGAACAATGGCTCTTAAATTTTAGTGTGCAAAGAATTTTCTGGGAAGGTTTACTGAAAGTGTTGTGTCTAGGGCCTCACTTCTGGAAATTCTGATTTGGAAAGTTTGGGGTGAAGCCTAGGAATCTGCATTTTAAAGTAGCCTAGCTAATTCTGTGTTTTGTTTTGTTTTGTTTTTTTTAAATTCCACTGTATGGATATATACCACATTTTATCTATCCATTCATCATTTGATGGACAACCCCGGATAATTCTTGTACAGGAACCACAGAAGATCAGCATACCATACTATGAGAAATCCTGCTCTGTAGGTTTCATGTAACAAAGATGATAAGTTAATCATCCTGAGGCACCTGGCTGGCTCAGTCAGTAGAGTGTGCGACTCTTAATCTCAGGGTTGTGAGTTTGAGCCCCATGTTGGGTGTAGAGATTATTTAAAACAAATTAAAAAAATCATCCTTATTTATGTATTTTTACTAAATCAGAATACTACTTTTCTAATTTCCACATGTACTTTGGTATCAGTCAGTATCCCAGCAGGAAATAGAGCTTATCTCGGATGATTTAAATGAAGAGATTTTAGTGAAGGGATCATTGACAGGTGTAGGCAGAGTTAAGGGAACAAATAATGAAGCATCCAGATATTATCAGGAGTGGATCAACTTTTACCACTTCTAGGGTTGAAGGGACAGGAGGAAGTAATGGTATTATTTTGAGGGTTTATTAAGAGCGGGGGCCATGGAGAAGGGCCCTTCCTCTTACTCTTCATTCAGGCAGGGGAGACACAGTCTCATCAGTCAACTTTTGTTGCAAGGTGTTATTTTTGTCATTTTCCCATCTGAAACCAGAATTGCAATGTAGTCATCACTAGTGCTCATCATATAACCTAGTGGGAAAGGGGGTGGGATGGTGAAGAACTAATTAATGTAAAATATGCTTAGCTGTAACATTTTCCATTTTTGTAGCTGGTCAGCACACTGAAGTTGAAAATCAAACTTTCTTCCTCCACTACCTATTTTCTATTCTCCTTATGTTTTTTCAGCACATTGGCTAGTCAGGCTTCTTTGCCTTCATACCCCAAAGATCTGAGTCCTTAAGTGTCCTATATTTATTGGGTTAACATAGTTTTTCATTAAATTTGTTATTGGACATAGGAATAATACTAAGAGGCTGGCCAGTGAATCCCTTGGATTTTAGACATGTTTATCTGTTCCTCATGTACAACAGCCACTCAGTTTCCTCTTAGTAATAGGGAGAAATGACTCTGTCAGCACATTAACCTTTTTTTTGCCTGTGGTGGAATCCCAACTGGGGCATTCTCAGCTTCAAATTTAATAGAACTGTGACTGTGTTCCTTGCTGGAAGCTTTTCTGGGAACTAGGATCTTTAATGTCTTCACAAAGTATGTCCATGATGAGAAATCCTTCCACACAGATCCTTTCTGGACCTCCTTTTTACCAATATTACAGTCTTTTTCTTTCCACTTCCTTGATCCCAACCCATTAGCCATTACCCATGTATCAGTGTAAATCTGAATCTTAGGCTGTCTCACATTCCCGGTAAAGTGACAACGAGATGTATTGCTCAAAATTAAACTCATTGGGAAGATTTTCCTTTGTTACTGTTTTTCAAGGAAACTTTGGAGTGAGAAACTGATGTTACAGCTTACCCGTGCTGCCAGCGTATCATGTAGACGCATCTGTAAACCAAGGCTGTGGGTTTTTTTCTTCTTCTGTTCATTGGTCATAGGAAATTGAACTGGAAATTGAAATGAGGTCATGGAAGAGGCAGTGAAGCAGCTGGAGTAGGTACTATGGGATTTGAGCCACTTATTCAGTTTATGCCTTCTTTTCTTATTCATATATTTCATTTCTCTTTAATGATAAGGTGCTGTTTCACATATTCAATTTCGTAACTCAGTAGATTGGGTAACCCATTTCATGATGGGCAGCTCCGGTCATGTAGTCACTTGGTGTCCTGTAACTAGATGTTCTATCTGTATCACGGCCCTGCAGAACTAGGAGCTGTTTCTCGAATGGAGAATAATTGTTGACAGATAACCTGAGTGTCTGTACAATGACTCTTCTTTTGGGGGTTTTCAGAGGCTCTATAGAGTACACTTTTCTGGCATAGGTAATTCAAGTACTACTGGGTCTTTTGGGCCATAGAAAATCAGCTTACTTTATAGCCTTTATCAGCCTCAGAGCCCTCTCTTGCTCTGGGCTCTGCCTAAAAGTAGCCACTCTACCTGAATGTATGACACATTGCTTCTAAAATTCAAGGACAGTCTCCACGTTTTGTGTTTTTTTTCTTTTTGGAAGGCAGTGCAAGGTGAAGCAACATCTTTTTTTTTTTTAAAGATTTTATTTATTTATTTGAGAGAGAGAATGAGATACAGAGAGCATGAGAGGGGGGAGGGTCAGAGGGAGAAGCAGACTCCCTGCTGAGCAGGGAGCCCGATGCGGGACTCGATCCCGGGACTCCAGGATCACGACCTGAGCCGAAGGCAGTCGCTTAACCAACTGAGCCACCCAGGCGCCCCAGCAACATCTTTTTTTAGAGGGCATATTCTAACACGTCCCAGATTTTCCTGGAACCTTCACAGTGTGGTGGGCTCTTGAATTTTATGGGGTACTTGCCACTTCCTGCTTACCAGATTTACTTATAATGTCATCGGTATTGGACTAATGCTAAAAGAAGATATCCGTTTTTAAAAATTTTGCACGACAGAGAGTTTTTACTTGTAAATGCTTATCAGTACGCCAAGTAATAATGTGTAACTAGTTTTTGAATTCCATCATCTAGTAATTTTGATTAAGAGAAACTAAAAGCAGCCCAAATAATTGTACTAGTATTCTTTGTACTAACCTTATCCAGAAAGGACTATTTTAAGGCTGGCTGCTGTTTCACACAGGTTACAAATAACCATTACTTTTTCATAGATGAAATACCTGACCTTCAAGAAAGCTTTAGGGAAAAAAAAAATTAATCCCTTTCTTTCTTAATTTTTTTTTACTTATCCAAGAAAGAAAATGCCAGTATTGATATATATGTTGCTTGAGCTAAAAAGCTTGGGAAAACACACAATGTATACCCATTAAATTTCTTTTTTTAAACGTTATTATTTATTTTTTATTAAGTAATCTTTATGCCTAGTGGGGCTTGAACTCGTGACCCCAAGATCAAGAGTCGCATGCTCCACCGACTGAGCCAGCCAGGTGCCCCACCCGTTAAATTTCTAGCATATGAGGTAAAAAGATAAAGTCTTTGAATAAGCTCTGAGTTTGTACCAAGAAGCTAGATTTGCTATTCTTCCAAAAGTAAAGGAACCTACTATATAGCGAACGTCAGTAATTTCATGGCTTTTCATAAGAATATAACTTGAGTTTTGCTAAAGCTTCATATTCTATGAAGGCATTTGAAATGCCAATCCGTGGAACAGGCTCTTTCTTTTTCCCCTAACTGTTTATGGGGCAATTTTCACGGATTTCTGGTGGGATGTTGCACACAAAGACTAAAAGGTTTTCCAGGACTTCATCCCTGTTCTGCTGGAAGTAGTTCTGGAGGATGGATGGTCATCCCCTGGGTCTTCTTTTCCACTTCAGTGCTGCACTGGGATCCCAGAACCGCTGCTTCCTTGGCCTTGAACTCTTTCTCCCTCTGCAGGTGATGTTGTTCAATTTTAGCCTGAGCTGCTTTGGCCTGCTTTGCCTCAGGGTTGTTTGCCTGTGGGCCGCAGACACCTCTGTAGCCTGCTGTTTGCTTGCACGAGCTGCAGGGTGTGCTGTAACTGGCTGGCCGTGGCAGCCTGTACTACTGTCTTTGACAGGCAAAGGGAACTACTTGTGATCTTTATTCACTTGGATTAAGAAATGTAATAGATTATTAATAGATTTGCACCAGGTTTCATGAGCTGTGTTGACCTTTTCCACTAAATATATCTTATTTTTGAAGAGCAGCTGTAATTGGAATTTCTCCTAAGTTTATGATAATCCATAGTCGTTATCCAAGATCCATTTGGCTCTTTCACAGGCCAAATAGGGTAATGAATGAGGATGCATCATTGTTGCATTTTTTGTCTTTGCTGGTGGCACTAATCTCTGCAGTTTCCTTAGGGATGAGTATTGATTTTGAAAAGTGTGCTCTTTTGGTGGGTTGGGAGAAGTTCCAAGGGATTCCAGTTAGTCTCTGCTATCATAATAACCTTCACAATACTCTTCCTTAGCAGAAGCTAAGGTAGGGATTCAGCTAGTTTATGAGTATATCTGTTCCAACTTCGTATTACATCAATGAGAAAATAATGGCAGGATGGGTTTATGTACCCGCTGGATTTACTGTGAGAAAGACTTGGGTGAAAGCTTCATTTATAACTAAAATTAAAGCTTTAAGTCCCACTTTGACTAGTGGGTCATGTGACATTCGACATTCTCAGGCATTAATGAACCTAGAAGGTCTGTGTATTTCCTTTCCTTTTATTTTATTTTTTAAAAGATTTTATTTATTTATTTGAGAGAGAGAATGAGATAGAGCATTAGAGGGGGGAGGGCCAGAGGGAGAAGCAGACTCCCCGCTGAGCAGGGAGCCAGATGCGGGACTCGATTCCAGGACTCCAGGATCACGACCTGAGCTGAAGGCAGTCGCTTAACCAACTGAGCCACCCAGGCGCCCCTGTGTATTTCCTTTTAATTTGTGCACCATCACTCAGTTAAGTGGCCATCATAGGTGCTTTTAGGTTCTCCACGTACCTTGATTTGGGAGTTCAAGGTCCCAAGCTTTTTTATTTTGTAAGTACTTAAGCAGAGCAGGTTGCCCACTTAAGGAGTCTTTGTAATTACTCTTGTCATCAAACAATCAAGTGCAATAGCCATTTATCACTCAAAGCCCAGTCTTCAACTGGCACTTTATCCCACACTGTACCAATAATAATTTGAACAATTATGATTCCATTGCATGCCATGTATTTCTTTTGGTTTTTTCTCCCCACCCCTACAGGAAGATCATCTGTGCATTCATCAGCTATGTGAGCAAACCAGTCCCCAAATTCCTACATACTGTATCAGTTAAGATCCCAGAGGGTATTCTGCTAAGCGAAATAAGTCAATCAGAGAAAGACATGTATCATATGATCTCACTGGTATGAGGAATTCTTAATCTCAGGAAACAAACCGAGGGTTGCTGGAGTGGTGGGGTGTGGGAGGGATGGGGTAGCTGGGTGATAGACACTGGGGAGGGTATGTGCTATGGTGAACACTGTGAATTGTGTAAGATGAATCACAGAACTGTACCTCTGAAACAAATAATACATTATATATTAAAAAAAAAAAGGTAGTAGGAAGGGAAAAATGAAGGGGGGGTAAATCAGAGGGGGCGATGAACCATGAGAGACTATGGACTCTGAGAAACAAACTGAGGGTTCTAGAGGGGAGGGAGGTGGGGGGATGGTTCAGCCTGGTGATGGGTATTAAAGAGGGCACGTATTGAATGGAGCACTGGGTGTTATACACAAACAATGAATCATGGAACACTACATCAAAAACTAATGCTTTAATGTATGGTGATTAACATAACATAATAAAATAAAATTAAAAAAAGATGCAAAAAAAAAAAAAAATCCCAGCAGGAAAAAGCATTCATGGCAGATGGTTCAAAGAGACTTTAAAGAAGTGGGATTACTTATAGAGGGGTGGGAAGAGTTAAGAAAAGAAATTATCTCTATAGTTAGCAGAATAAATGTAAACTATCTAATTTAAATAATTGTATTTTGGGGTATGTTTGTTATGGCAGCTTGACCTTTAACGTAACTAATACGATAATTTACATTATTATGGCTGTGTAGACACTACTGACTGCTGAGGCATGATTATATTTCTTCTCTGTTTTCTCTGAAGTTAAAAATAATTTAAAGACATTTTTATACCCTTTAACCAGATTTCTCCACTGTTAATATTTTTATCTCATTTGTTTTATCACCTTTCTTTCTTTCTTTCTTTCTTTCTTTCTTTCTCTTGTGCTCACTCTCTCATGCATACACTTAACCGACTGAGCCACCCAGGCACCCTTTAGTGTGTTGTTCTTAAGAATAGGAATATTCTTACATAACCACAGTACAGTTATTAATTTCATAAAATTACATTGATATAATACTTTTATCTATTCTAATACCCGAATTCTAATTTTGTCCATTGTTCTAATAATGTAAAAAGGTGCTTTATAGCATCCCCCCCCACACTATTACAAGATCTAGTCCAGTCTGTATTCATTTGCATGTATTTTTGGCCCCCCTTTTTTTTTTTTTTAAGATTTTATTTATTTATTTGACAGAGAGAGACACAGCGAGAGAGGAAACATAAGCAGGGGGAGTGGGAGAGGGAGAAGCAGGCTTCCCGCAGAGCAGAGAGCCTGATGCGGGGCTCGATCCCAGGACCCTGGGATCATGACCTGAGCCGAAGGCAGACGCTTAATGACTGAGCCACCCAGGCGCCCCTTTTTGGCCTCTTTTAAGCTGGGAAATTTCCACAGCCTTTCCTTGTCTTCTGTGACATTGACATTCTTGAAGAGACTCTCTCACCACTTAAAAAAAAAAAAATTCTCATTTTGTTTATCAATTGTTTCCTTGTGACATTAAGATTATACATTCTTGGCCAGACTAGTATACTACTGCCAAGAATAGGTAATATTGCATTTTCTGTACAGTATCATGTAGAGTCACCTTCATTGATGATTAATTTTGATCTGCTGGTCAAGGTGTTGCCTGACTTCTCCACTGTATAATTACTGTTTTCCCCCATTGCTACTAGTAAGCAGTATACATATCCTGCTTTTCCTCAAAAGTTCCCCTTAAATTTATCATTCATTGTTGATTCTTGCCTGATAAAATCTTTACAGTGATGGTTACAAGGTGATTTTTCTAACTCAGCACTTCCTTTATATTTGTCATTTGGCCCTCAGTGTTCTTTAAGCAGTAGATTTCCCTTATCCCTCATTTATTCATTTGTCTATTATTAGTGTGGACTCATGAATTTCTATTTTTCTCAATAGTTTATAAGTCAATATTGAACTTAATACTTTTGGTGCTTAAATTGTCCCAGATTTGGCCAGTGGAAGCCTCTTTAAGCTAGCTCCTGTGTCCTTGTGACATGCCTTTTTTCTTTTTTTAAGGACTTTTAAAACTTTATAGCACAGCAGGATGTTCCAGGATCATCTTATACCTATCCTGCTCTAGCCATGGAATAAGCTATTTCTCTGGGCAGCCCTGGTTCCTATTAGTGGGAAATGGTATTAGAGACTGAGATATGAGTGCTGGTGTGCTCTTGTTACATGGTATCTTTGCTTTTAGGCCCTTTTAGAAGACGAACCTATAAATATGTACATGTACATATATTTACACATACATGCATAAGCACATACATAGAAACATGCACAGAAATATGGATATATGCACATGAACGTGCATCAACTTAGACATATACATTATTTAGATATCATGAGTTCACACCAATATCTCCAATTTTAGTCTATCCCTACATGGTTCTTTTTTCCTTTCCCATTCCATATTTATATCCCTTCTTCCAAAGTGGATCCCTGGCTCCCAACAACATTCACACATGTATTCATTCACTCATTCCTGTAACACATGTAAAGTAGTTTCAGAATGTCTTCTGACCGTATCACTACAATAAACAAACCTCTGTTCCTTCTCTTTTTAGCTAGCTCACTCCCAAAATCAAGTGCTTCTCTAAGACTGACCCTTGGAATCCCGCATACTTTCAAGTTCCTTCCCTCTGGCCAGAGCCATGAACTCCTAGGTCACAACCCATGTTGAGTATTTTTGCATTATTGTTTCACTTTTTTCTTTGATTTTTATCTGTGCTTTCCCTAAGATCTCTGCTTCCCTCTGTTCCTTTTCATCAAATCTTATCAGCCTTTCTTTCTCTACTTTCTATACTCTTAGGTTTCTGGTAGTAACATTGGGCTGGTGGTAGAATTGCTGTTGGAATTCCCCTGTCCATATATGGTGGAGGTTGCAGTATTCTCTGTATCACAGTAATGCAGAAGTTACAGGGTCAATGAGTTTTATGTCTCTCCTCCCCCTGCCCCCCCCAGGAGAGTAAAAGAGGAAGGGCTTTGAATTAGGTGACCACCATTACTCTGTGAATCTAGAAACTCTGTTTTTTAAAAGACTTTTATATCGGCGCGCCTGGGTGGCTCAGTTGTTGGGCGTCTGCCTTCGGCTCAGGTCATGATCCCAGGGTCTTGGGATCGAGCCCCGCATCGGGCTCCCTGCTCCGCGGGAAGCCTGCTTCTCCCTCTCCCACTCCCCCTGCTTGTGTTCCCTCTCTTGCTGTGTCTCTCTCTGTCAAATAAATAAATAAAATCTTAAAAAAAAAAAAAAAGACTTTTTAGATCTCAGACATATTAAAGTGAATATAAAGGGACATTATGAACAATGTTATGCCAATGATTTAATAACTTAGATGAAATAAATAATTTCAAGACCATAATTTACTAAAAACCAACACAAGAAGAAATGGAAAGTTTTAATAGCCCTATATCTATTCATATTTTTGAATTCATAATAAAAATCCATTTCACAAAGGATATTTCTAGCTTAGATAGTGTCACAGGTGAAATATAGTAAAAGTTTAAGGAAGAGATAATATCAGTGTTATATAAACTCTTTCCAAAAATAGATGAGGAAGGAATGCTTCCTAACCCATTTATGAGGCCTATATAGTCTTGATACTAAAGCTGAAAAAGGTATTATAATAAGGAAAAATTACAATCAGTATCCCTCATTGACACAGATGCAAAAATAATATTAGCAAATGGAATCTAGCAGTATACAAAATGGATAACCTATCATGACAAATTGGAAGTTTATTGCAGGAATATAAGATTGGTTCCACAACTGAAAATAAATCCATACAAAAGCAAGAAGAAAAGCTACAAGATTTAACATAAAATGGGTTATAGACCTAAATTTAAAAGCTAAAACTATTAAACTTGTCAAAGAAAAAAATACTTATTTTTATAAAGAAAATTTTTATTACATTGGAGTAGGCAAAGATTTCTCAGGCATACAAAGCACAAATCATAAAAGAAAGAAAATATAAATGAATTATACTTCACCAAAATTGAAATCTGTCTTCAAAAGATAACTTCAAAGGAAAACATTTTTTTAAAATAAAGATTTTATTTATTAGAGAGAGAGAGTGAGCACACGAGCAGGGGTGTGGGGTAGAGGAAGAGGGAGAAGCAGGCTCTCTGCTGAGCAGGGAGCCCCATGTGGGGCTCGATTCCAGGACCCTGAGATCATGACCTGAGCCGAAGGCAGACGCTTAACTGATTGAGCCACCCAGGCACCCTGAAAAGAAAACATTTTTATAAGAAAATGAAAAGGCAAGCCTCAGACTGAAAGAAAATATTCACAATGCATATAGCTGACAAATGAGTTGTATCCAGAACATATAATGGATTCTTATTTCTCAATAAGAAGATAACCCCATTTTAAAACATGGACAAATGTTTGAAGAGACATATCACAAAAGAAGATATATACCAATGGCCCAATAAGGACATGAAAAGATGCTCAGCATTGATAGGCCCCAGGGAAATTCAAATTAAAACCACAGTGAGATACCTCTAAATATCCAGCAGAAAAGCTAAAATAAAAAAAGGCTGAAAATAACAAGTTCAGTTACTGTGAACTTGTGACAGCTTGATTTTTTTAATCTAAAATGTAATGTATTTTATTATTTATTTTATTTTTTATTTTTTTTTAAATTTTATTATGTTATGTTAGTCACCATACAATACCTCATTAGTTTTTGATGGGCTGATCCACGATTCATTGTTTTCATATAACACCCAGTGCTCCATGCAGTATGTGCCCTCCTTAATACCCATCACCGGGCTAACCCATTCCCCCACCCCCCTCCCTTCTAAAACCCTCAGTTTGTTTCTCAGAGTCCATAGTCTCTCATGGTTCATCTCTCCCTCCGCTTCCCCCCTTCATTTTTTCCCTTCCTTCTCCTAATGTCCTCCATGCTATTCCTTATGTTCCACAAATAAGTGAAACCATATGATAATTGACTTTCTCTGCTTCACTTATTTCACTTAGCATAATCTCCTCCAGTCCCATCCATGTTGATGTAAAAGTTGGGTATTCATCCTTTTTGATGGCTGAGTAATATTCCATTGTATATATGGACCACATCTTCTTTATCCATTCTTTTGTTGAAGGGCATCTCGGCTCTTTCCACAGTTTGGCTATTGCGGACATTGCTGCTATGAACATTGGGGTGCATATGGCCCTTCTTTTCACTACATCTGTGTCATTGGGGTAAATACCCAGGAGTGCAATTGCTGGGTCATAGGTTAGCGCTATTTTTAATTTTCTGAGGAACCTCCACACTGTTTTCCAAAGTGGCTGTACCAACTTGCATTCCCACCAACAGTGTAAGAGGGTTCCCCTTTCTCCACAACCTCTCCAACATTTGTCGTTTCTTGCCTTGTCAATTTTTGCCATTCTAACTGGTGTCAGGTGGTACCTCAGTGTGGTTTTGATTTGAATTTCCCTGATGGTACGAATGGCTAACAGACACATGACAGCTTGATTTTATGTTCTCATAGGGCACATCTGTGGGAAGTCCAAGGTATTTCTTAAACTTCTTTGACTTGAGATA
The DNA here is from genome assembly GCF_004348235.1 of Phoca vitulina. Classification (NCBI taxonomy): domain Eukaryota; kingdom Metazoa; phylum Chordata; class Mammalia; order Carnivora; family Phocidae; genus Phoca; species Phoca vitulina. The sequence continues at coordinate 36,577,043 of NW_022589707.1, read as the reverse complement.
CCTTAACTCCCAAACTCTCTTCCCTGTGGATCTCATTAAGGCTTGATTTTAGGCTTTGGTAGGTGGGTGTAGAGCAGGGCTTACTCTGGGGCAAGATTCTTACTCTTAAGGGAACAGCAGCCTTTCTCAGGGCGTTTACAAGGTGTTAATGAAGTCTTCCCATCTCAGCTGGGCCAGGCCTTTAACATCCCCCAACACTGCTTGACTGCTGGTATCTATTCCGTTCCTTCCCCGGTAGCCATCATCCTCTGGTCAGTCCTGCACAGCCTCTCTGTGTGCATGGTCAGGTCGGTGCTCAACCAGGGGCTCTCAGGGATCTATCTCACAGCCTTCTATTCTCCCAGAGTGGCTGCACCAGTTTGCATTCCCACCAACAGTGTAAGGGGGTTCCCCTTTCTCTGCATCCTCGCCAACATCTCGTTTCCCAAGTTGTTAATTTTATGGTAGTTTTTATTAAAAATAGTCATTTTTTAACACTAAAGGTGCTTTTTTTGACAATTAGTATTTCTGCTTACATGAACCATTATTGTATCTGTGCAGTATTTTGAGCTTAAAGAAACTTTGAAAACAAAGGAAATGATTAAAATTCAAAAATTTTAGTTCCCCAAATACTAACTTACCTGCTGATTACTTAAATTTTGTATTGATTCTGTACAATGTTTATAATACAAATATATTACAATTATATTTTGATACAGGATAGCATTTATAATCCTCAGAATATACATATATTTCAACCATGCCAAGGTAACACTGGTGTTCAAACAACAGTAGCTAGTCTGATGTTTAAAAGAAACACTTGCTCGCTGAAGTACATTCCTTTTGAGGCATGGACTGGAAACCATGTTGAGTATGCTAAGTGATTCCATCTGACCTGCAGAAAATCACTATTGGTTACATTTTCACTTTGCACATATGTTACTGACAAAGCCAACTGGCTGAAGTAAGCTTTTTGAAATTCTGGTTGAGCTTTCGGAAGACTGCATTTTTAAATGTGAAACATAAAAAAAATACTGTTCACTGGTTGCACATTAAAAGCAAATGGCCAGAGGAAACAAGATGAATTATAAAAACTCATAAGATGGAAACATTAAATTTTGTGTACAATTTTATTATTTGTAGTAGGTTTAAAAATAATTACACTTAATAAGCCAACCTCCTTAAAAGAGCAAAAAGATACACTATCAACCTCAGACATTACCGCAAAGGATACATTGATATACCTTAATAAAGACAAGATTTTGACATTGTTCCTTTAATAAATATTTAATCATATAGGTTTTATAAATATTTTATAAATATTTAATTATATAGGTTTTATATGTACTGAGTGAAGACTTGGAAAATTGATGTGAATCAATGTATCAATGTACTTTTGACCTTTGAGGAAATGCAATCTGGGCTGGAAAAAACTATGAACTTGAGGCAAAATATTCTGAGTTTGAGTCTTTGTTTTGCCATTGACTGACTTTGTCAGTATAAAACACATCCTCTTTTTAGCCTTGGGTTTCCCTTAAAATATGGTTCTGTATTTGCCTGATCCTGTCATTGTCAGTAATGAACTGTTATTTAGAAGTAGCTTAAGCTCCTGGTAAGAAAGCCGCTTTTGTAAATTCCGGGTATTATTTTTATAGCGTGCAGTAACTGAACTGGTGAAGCTAGAGCTTATGAACCACATGTGACATTGAAAGATTGCTGAATATTAAGAAGTAGTTACACAGGCCTTCTTATTTAGTTAGGATTTACACAGGCTTCTTCTGGGAAGCTCTTTGCTAGATACTATTAGAGTTAAAAGGTAAATACATGCTAGTGTCCCAGCCCTAAGAAAGGAAAGAAACCAATATCAGAAACTGACATGAGTTACATGCTGACTTGTGCCAAGTACTTTACTGGTGATTTACTGACCTCATGCAATCACCTACATCAGTTGAAGGTCTCATAATAGCTTTTATTGAGTGCTCACTATGTGCCAGTTATTTTGCTGAGAGTTGTATAACTGTAGTCTGTTTTACAGATGAGGAAACTAAAGTTTAAAGAATTTCTTTAAGGGCATGTAGCTGACAAATGGCAGAGTGCACATTTCACAACTATAATGCTTGTTGGGGTCAACATATCGTCAAATGAGAAGAGTGCGAGTTGGTATCATGACATATTTCTATGTTGAGAGATTCAGAGTGGATGCCACTGATACTTTTTGACTGACCCTATATTGCTGAATGTGAAAAGCATTCCTGGGTTGGCATATTGAGGCTGTTACCAGTTGATCTGCATTTAGGATTTGCTTTGATGTTTGCCAGAGTCTATTTTTTTTTTTTAAGATTTTATTCATTTATTTGAGAGAGGGAGAGAGAGAGAGAGAGGGAGAGCCAGCACCAGCATGGGGAGGTGCAGAGGGAGAGGGAGAAACAGGCTCCCCACTGAGCAGGGAGCCCAATGCGGGGCTCAATCCCAGGACCCTGGGATCATGATCCGAGCTCAAGGCAGATGCTTAACCAACTGGGCCACCCACGTGCCCCTGATGTTTGCCAGAGTCTTCTTGTGGTTAGACTGAGTCTTCACCATTGTGATTTATATATAACAGAAATCACTGTTGGTGATTTCTGTTATTTATAGAACTATGTTGTACACAATTATGTCCATAAACATAAAGGCTAGATTTAAGTGGTTTTGAGTACAATCATACTTATGAGATGTGAAGGTAGTTGATTCTCAGGCAGACATACTGTGATTTTGTTAGTAAAGAAATGAGATCTATGTGTTACCTTCTTTACATATATTAATATATGTATTACAAATAATACATATATTATTTGCCTATTGTAAATTACCCAATTCATGTATTTACCAATTTACATTTAATCTTATACCAACTAGGGCAAAACAAATGCCAACGCCCTTCTTAATTCTGAAATTATTATGAAGTGACAACAATAAAATGAAACATTCCAAGCCCATCTTTTAAATGTAAGTTATACTTGGCTAAGTAAGGGTAAGGGGAAAGAAATCATGTTTTATGGTTTTGATTTAGACTAAGAAATTTGTTTTACAACTACAAAGTTAAAGCCATGTACCTTTTCTAAAGTGTAAGAGAAAAATCTAAAGCCTCTCTTACAAGTTTAGCAGTGCTTTTTGCATACGCAATTTCTCCTGTCCCAGTTGCATTTACCAACTGATGGCTCATCAGCAGCCCCGGGAGACTTCTTGGAGGCTCAGCTCTGCTGGTGTCTCTTTCTCCAGAAAGCCCTTCTGGTCTAGCTTTTGGTTGGTTATTTCTGCTTATTTATTTCTACAGAATTTGTTTATACCTAACCTTTAATTACTGCATGTATTAAGTTATGGTGTAATGATTTGTTTCAATATTTCTTGACCCCAGTATTTCTTTCTTGAGATCAAGGACTATATTTTATTCATATTTTTAATCTGTAGTACATAGCCCAGTTCCAGACATGTAGCAAGTAATTAAAGTCTGGAATGAATGACTATGGTAATTATATTTTGGTTTTATTTATTATTTTATTTATTCATTTATTTATTTAATTAACATAATGTATTATTTGTTTCAGGGGTACAGGTTTGTGATTCATCAGTCTTACATAATTCACAGTGCTCACCATAGCACATACCTTCCCCAGTGTCCATCACCCAGCCACCCCATCCCTCCCACTCCCCTCCACTCCAGCAACCCTCAGTTTGTTTCCTGAGATTAAGAGTCTCTTACTGTTTGTCTCCCCCTCTGGTTTCATCTTGTTTCATTTTTCCCTCCCTTCCCCTAGGATCCTCTGTCTTGTTTCTCAAATTCCTCATATCAGCGAGATCATATGACACTTGTCTTTCCCTGATTGACTTATTTCGCTTAGCATAATACCCTCTAGTTCCATCCACATTGTTGCAAATGGCAAGATTTCATTTTTTTGATGGCTGCATAACATTCCATTGTATATATATACCACATCTTCTTTATCCATTCATCTGTGGATGGACATCTATCTAGGCTCTTTCCATAGTTTGGCTATTGTGGACATTGCTGCTATAAACATTGGGGTGCAGGTGCCCCTTCGGATCACTACATTTGTATCTTTGGGGTAAATACCCAATTGCTGGGTCATAGGGTAGCTCTATTTTCAACTTAAAAAAAAATTTATTTATTTATTTATTTGACAGAGAGAGACACAGCGAGAGAGGGAACACAAGCAGGGGGAGTGGGAGAGGGAGAAGCAGGCTTCCTGCTGAGCAGGAGCCTGATGCGGGGCTGGAGCCCGATGCAGGGCTCGATCCCAGGACCCTGGGATCATGACCTGAGCCCAAGGCAGACGCTTAACGACTAAGCCACCCAGGTACTCCTAAATTTAAATTCTGTTAACATATAATATATTATTGGTTTCAGAGGTAGAGGTAAGTGATTCATCAGTCTTATATAATACCCAGTGAGTTCTTAACTATTATATGTCTCCCTGTTGTATTTATGATAGTGATTGCAAATAGTAATTTGAAAGCAGTGAGCTTATTTCAAGTTTTAAAAAACATTCTTACAGCATATATTTCAGTTAGGCTTAACTTGAGAGCATAGTGGCAAAACAATATGTTATAAAACCAAATTTTACTGGCTTTGTATTCTTTTAAAATATCTTAACAGGTTAAAATTGGGTTCTTTTTCTCTCTTGTCTCTCCTCTGTAAATTATTTGTTGAGTAGGTTAAATTGTTTGTCCTATTAATTCACACAGTCTGGATTTTGCTCATTGTATCCCATAGTGTCTTATAGATATGTTCCTCTGTCCTTCAAATTTGTACATTTGTAGTTTGATCTGGAAGCTTATCAGATTTGGATCTGATTTTTTGGCAAGACAGCTTGACAGCTGGTGTGTACACTTCTGTAAAGAGGGCACATGATGCCTAGTTGTCTCTCTTTTTGTCTTGTCAATAGCCATTGATGACCATTGCCTAGACCATTGTTTTATTAAGGATTCAAAATGGTTTTATTCTGATTTTACTATTCCTTTATTATTTATTAGCCAAAATACATCTAAAAAAATAAATCTTTAATAAATAATCAACTATTTGGTTACCCACAGGTACATTTCATATAGGAATGCCAGGATAAATGCTTGCTTCTCTATTTTCAAAATATAGAGTTGGTTCCCTAGCATCCTCCAAAGATGACAAATTAGTTGTTGTTTGCATATTATTATGAACTCATGGATTTAAGTATTTGATGTATTTCCATTTATTGAAGTTATTATTTTTATTAATGCTGAAAATCATCCCATCTTTGGCCAACAGAGCTTCTTCAAGTTGGTTCCTGAGCCCTTTGACATAGCTCCACTAGTTTTTGTCAGCTTTCTTGCTTCCTGCTATGAGGTGTTCCAGCCTCATCTTCCAGAACTGGAATCAGTAATTTTTTAAAGGAGCTTGTTTCTTTTTTCAAGTATCATTTGAAGATCATAGTCTGGGTACTAGTGGTGCTCATTGCATCTGGTTGGTTATTGCTTCTGGGTTGTTTTGGTGGATAGAGCTAGGAAATATATATAAATAATATTTAAAGTTTAAATATATCATGGGTTCATATTGATACTTGCAATTCATATTCAGAACTACAGGAATTTTACTTATCCTCAGTGATCTTATGTACACACATATGTGCATGTGTTCTGGACCCGTTGGGAAACACTGCCCTGCTCATTGGTTCTCAGACATTTTTTTTTTCTTTTCTATCCAGAACTATAGCACACTCCCTTTAGTCATAATGGATTGGTGGCAATAATTATCATTCTCAAGGGGAAAAAAAAGAGATGGTGGGAGAGACTACAGATTCTCAATGGTGGGTGAATGTCAGTGCAGTTTGAAAAAACTATATTCTTACCCTTACCTTCTTGAGAATTCATATCCCAAAGGGGAAAATTTGTCCTATACTCTCCAAAATGGAGATTTTTTAAGGAGAATTTTGCATGTTAGTATGGAAGATAATTTTTTCAGAAGATTTATTCATTTATTTTAGAGAGAGAGCATGAGTGAGAGGGGCAGAGGGAGAGGGAGAGAGAATCTCAAGCAGCACAGAGCCCGATGCGGGGCTTGATCTCGTAACCCTGAGATCATGACCTGAGCTGAAACCAAGAGTTGGATGCTTAATCGATTGTACCACCCAGGTGCCTCTGGGAGATAATTTTTAATGGATTTTAAACTGTTAGATGATGATAGCTTTGAGTTTAAACAAATACCCAGGTCTACTTTGTTAGACATTCTTAGGTTGTTATGGGTATATCTTGTAGATCTTTTATTGGTAGGTATTAGATAAATACTGCCAGATTAGAGAAATCTCTTCTCTCACTTCTGATTTTATGTGGAACAAAGAAGAGGATGTAAGAGCCATATGAAATATGTATTTGTGTTATCAAGAGTGATGCTCAAAAAGTTAAAAAAAAATTAAACATAGAATGAATCAGCAATTCCACTTTTTGGTATATACCCCCCAAAAAATGAAAGCAGGAACTCAAGCAAATATTTGTATACCCATGTTCATAGCAGCATTATTTACAATAGCCAAAAGGTAGAAGCAACCCAAATGTCCCATGACAGTTAAATAAACAAAATGTGATATATACATACAATGGAATGTTAATTCAGTCATAAAAAAGAATGAACAAACTGAGGGTTCTAGAGGGGAGGGGGTTGGGAGGATGGGTTAGCCTGGTGATGGGTATTGAGGAGGGCACGTTCTGCATGGAGCACTGGGTGTTATGCACAAACAATGAATCATGGAACACTATATCTAAAACTAATGATGTAATGTATGGGGATTAACATAACAATAAAAAAATTAAAAAAAAAAAGAATGAAGTACTGATATATGCTACTGTATAGATGAATCTTGGAGACATTTTGCTAAGTGAAATAAGCCAGTCATGAAAGGATAAATATTGTATGATTCCTTTTATTTGAGGTCCCTTGAATAGTGAGATTCATAGAGACAGAAAGTAGAATGATAGCTGCCAGGGGCTGAGTGGAAGAGGGAATGGGGAATTAGTATTGAATGGGTACAGAGTTTTAGCTCGGAAAGATGAAAAAGTTCTGCAGACGGATGGTGGTAATGATTGTACAACACTATAAATGTACCTCATGCCACAGAACTGTACATTTAAAAATGGTTAAAATGAAAGATTTTATATTATGCATATTTTACCCTAATTAAAAAAATACACACAGTACCCCAAAAAAGTGGGATGAAATGAATTTCAAAAAGTATGAGTGATGGGGCGCCTGGGTGGCTCAGTTGGTTAAGCGACTGCCTTCGGCTCAGGTCATGATCCTGGAGTCCCTGGATCGAGTCCCGCATCGGGCTCCCTGCTCGGCAGGGAGTCTGCTTCTCCCTCTGACCCTCCCCCCTCTCATGTGCTCGCTCTCTCAAATAAATAAAAATCTTTAAAAAAAAAAAAAAAGTATGAGTGATAATACAGTAGAGTCCTTAAAGTCTCTACACTAACAAAAGGAAGAAGGGTAACTTCCTGTATATCGTTAGGTCTCTTGATATGAAGTTATACTTGACCTTGGGTCAGGAATGTGCTAAGGGAGGTGAGGACAGAGAATTAAAATTGAGAATGAAAGAAGAGTTAGGCTTTAATTAATTAATTAATTTTTAAAGATTTATTTATTTATTTGAGAGAGAGAGAGAACGTGGCAGGAGGGGCAGAAGGAGAAGGAGAGAATCTCCAGCAGACTCCCCAGTGATGTGGAGCCCAATTGGGGCTCGATTTCACTCATGACCTGAGCAGAAATCAAGAGTCAGAGGCTTAACTGACTGATCCACCCAGGTGCCCCATTAGGCTTTATTTTTAAAACTATTTTATTTTATTTTTTATTTTTTTAAAGATTTTATTTATTTATTTGACAGAGAGAGAGAGAGAGAGATCACAAGTAGGCAGACAGGCAGGCAGAGGGAGAGGGAGAAGCAGGCTCCCTGCTGAGCACAGAGCCCGATGTGGGGCTCAATCCCAGGACCGTGGGATCATGACCTGAGCCGAAGGCAGATGCTCAACCATCTGAGCCACCCAGGCGTCCCTTTTAAAACTATTTTAAAGAAGTAGGTAGTTTAGGTACTTAGAAAATCTGAATTAGTGTGTCCTTCAAAAAAAGCATATAAGAATGACCTTTTGAAGGAAAATTAATTATCATTGTCTTTAGGGTTTGATTTATAATTTAAACATAAGAGGTTTATTTTTCTCTTTATCAGGGTTTCTTATACCCTTGACACTATTGGCACTTTGGTCTAGATAATTATTTGTTGTGGAGGCTGGCCTGTGCTATTGCAGGTTGTTCATCTCTACCCATTAGATGCTAGTAACACCCACCTCCTCCCCCACACAGTGTGACAACCACTGGGCAGCACAAATCACCCTCACTGCTCTACATTACAGGATTAGTGTTAACAAAAAATTAAGGACTGCATCTTGGGTATAACTTATCCCCTGCTTTTTTTTTTTTTTTCCATTTAATTAATTAGTTGATTGACTTTTATTTTAATTCCAGTATAGTTAACTTACAATATTATATTAGTTTCAGGTGTACAATATAGTGATTAAAGAATGCACTTGTTGTGATGAGCACTGGGTGTTGTATGGGAGTGTTGAATCACTATATTGTACACCTGAAACTAATACTACACTATATGTTAACTAACTGGAATTTAAATAAAAACTAAAAAAAGTGATTCAGTAATTCTCTACATTACTCAGTGCTCATTTAGATAAGTGCACTCTTCATCCCCTCTACCTATTTCACCCATCCTACTCAACTCTCCTCTGGTAACCGTTAGTTAGTTCTCTATAGTTAAGCATCTGTTTTTTGGTTTGTCTCTTTTCTCTTTGTTCATTTGCTTTGTGTCTTAAATTCCACATATGAATGAAATGATATGGTATTTGACTTTCTCTGACATTTTGCTTAGCATTATACTCTAGATGCATTCATGTTGTTGCCAATGGTTAGATTTCCTTCTGTTTTATGGCTGAATAATATTCTACTGTATATATATACCACATCTTCTTTATCAATTCATCTATCGATGGATACTTGGGCTGCTTGCATATTTTGGCTATTGTAAATAATGCTTCAATAAACATAGGGATGAATATATCTTTTTAAATTAGTGTTTTCAAAATAATGCAATATATGTTAAGAAAGAAAAAAGAAGAAGAAGAATGTAGCAGGAGGGGAAGAATGAAGGGGGGGAAATCGGAGGGGGAGAAGAACCATGAGAGACGATGGACTCTGAAAAACAAACTGAGGGTTCTAGAGGGGAGGGGGGTGGGAGGATGGGTTAGCCTGGTGATGGGTATTGAGGAAGGCACGTTCAGCATGGAGCACTGGGTGTTATGCACAAACAATGAATCATGGAACACTATATCTAAAACGAATGATGTAATGTATGGGGATTAACATAACAATAAAAAAATTTAAAAAAAATTAGTGTTTTCATATTCTTTGGGTAAATACCCACTAGTGGAATTAGTGAATCATATGGTAGTTCTATTTTTAATTTTTTGAGGCATCTCCATACTGTTTTCCGCAGTGGCTGCACCAGTTTGCATTCCCACCATTAGTGCAGGAGGACTCCTTTTTCTCTACATCCTCACCCACGCTTGTTTCTGGTGTTGTTGATTTTAGCCATTCTGACAGGTGTGAGGTGATATTTCATTGTGGTTTTGATTTGCATTTCCCTGATGATGAGTGATGTTGAGTATCTTTCTGTGTGTCTGTTGGCCACCTGTATTGCTTCTTTGGAGAAATGTCTGTTCATGTCTTTTGCCCATTTTTAAATTGCATTATTTGTTTTTTGGGTGTTGAGTTTTATAAGTTCTTTATATATTTTGGATACTCACCCCTTATCAGATATGTTGTTTACAAACATATTCTCCTTATTTTCAATAGGCTGTCCTTTAGTTTTGTTGATTGCTTTAGTTTTGTTGATTCTCCCTTGCCGAAGCTTTTTATTTTGATTAGTCCCAATAGTTTATTTTTCCTTTTGTTTCCCTTGGCTCTAGGAGACATATCTAGAAAAATGTTGCTATGGCCGATGTCAGAGAAGTTACTGCCTGTGCTCTCTTCTAGGACTTCTGTGGTTTCAGGTCTCACTTTTAGGTCCTTAATCCATTTGAGTTTGTTTCATTCTTTTGCATGTAGCTGTCCAGTTTTCCTAACACCATTTGTTGAAGAGACTGTTTTTTCCCCATTGTATATTCTTGCCTCCTTTGTGGAAGAATTGACCATGTAATAATCATGGGTTTATTTCTGGACTCTCTATTCTGTTCTGTAATCTATGTGTCTGTTTTTGTGCCAGTACCATACTATTTTGATTACTACAACTTTGTAGTATAACTTGAAATCTGGGATTGTGATACCTCCAGTTTTGTTCTTTTTTTTCAAGATTGCTTTAGCTATTTGGGGTCTTTTTTGGTTCCATACAGATTTTAGGATTATTTATTCTAGTTCTATGAAAAATACTGTTGATATTTTGATAGGGATTACATTAAATCTGTAGATTGCTTTGGGTAGTATGGACATTTTAATAATATTCTTCCAATCCATGAGCATGGGATACCTTTTCATTTGTTTGTGTTGTCTTTAATTTCTTCCCTCAGTGTGTTATAGTTTTTAGAGTACAGGTTTTTAACTTCCTTGGCTAAGTTTATTCCTAGATATTTATTATTTTTGGTGCAATTGTAAATGGGATTGTTTTCTTAATTTCTCTTTCTTCTGCTTCATTATTAGTGTATAGAAATGCAATGGATTTCTGTCTATTGATTTTGTATTCTTTGACCTTACTGAATTCATTTAATAGTTATAGTAGTTTTTTGGTGGAATCTTTAGGGTTTCTATATGTAGTATCACATCATCTATAAATAGCAAAAGCTTTCCTTCTCCTTTACCAATTTGGATGTCTTTTATTCCTTTTTCTTTTCTGATTGCTGTGGCTAGGACTTCCAGTACTGTGTTGAATAAAAGTGGTGAGAGTGGACATCCTTGGCTTGTTCCTGCTGAGAGTTTTTCCCCATTGAGTACAATGTTAGCTGTGGGTTTTTCATATATGGCCTTTATTATGTTGAGGTATGTTCCCTCTAAGCCTACTTTGTTGAGGGTTTTTATCATAAATGTATGTTGTACTTTGTCAAATGCTTTTTCTGCATGAAGTGAAATGGTCATATGGTTTTTAATCCTTTCTCTTGTTGATTATACCCCTCTTTTCCTCTCCTATTACAAGTGTTAGATCTGAATTAGAATTTTATATGTGTTATTTTTGATAAACCATGAGAAGTCATAAATTCATAGGTTACCCCTTTGGTACTACGCTTTTTTTTTTTTTTTGAGGGAGTGACCAATACCAAGCTTTCTGATTAATGTTTTATACTCTAAATGTTTTAATTATTGCTTTAAAATTACTTCTTTTTTAAATTACAGAGGTCATCTGTAAAGAATTTAGGGGGGGCGCCTGGGTGGATCAGTCAGTTAAACATCTGCCTCTAGCTTAGGTCATGATCCCAGGGTCCTGGGATCAAGCCCTGCTTCAGGCTCCCTGCTAAGTGGGAACTCTGCTTCTCCCTTTCCCTTTGCCCTTCCTCCTGCTCATGTGCTTTCTCTCTCTCTCTCTCTCTGAAATAAATAAATAGGATCTTAAGAAAAATAAAAAAAAAGAATTTAGAAAAATACAGAAAATTATTAAGAATAAAATATAAAGCACCTTTAATCCTAAAATTTAGATACAAACAGATACATGTAGTTGTAAATCAAGTATTGATAAAAATGCAGAGTGATTTTGGTGAACTCTTAGAGATACTGTAGATCAAAATAGAATCCTCCCTTTCTGGGTTAAAAGTGGCAAAAAATGACAGTAAATAGTTCTTGATTTTTCAAAATAATAAAGGTGATATGTCTCATCAATATTTTCACTTAATTTTGACTGAATTGTGTAAATAATTTTGGTAGCATGTAATGAGGATATCTGTGAGATTAAAAAAGGCTTGTTTATGAATGAATTATTCATTTGAGAGATTAACATTAATTTCCTCCTATGTATGTAATGTACCTTCTTATATAATACATAAAACCTTTCAACTGTTCATATATACAGCCTAGGTGTATATGTTTACCTATGTGTGTGTATATGTTTCCATGTATATCTGTATCTGTTTCTAATTTTATAAACAATAAAATCTAGGTTTGAACAGAAGCCTTAGTCTTTGCTATATAATTGAAAAAATGTGTTTCTATATAGGGACACCTAAGGAAAGTAGTAACTCTCAAACAATTCATCTGCTTAGAAAATGCTATAGGACTTTACATGTTAAATCCATAATTCTATCACAGTTATTACATTTTATTAGAAGAAGCATTTGTTCATTGACTTAAACTTTTTTTTTAAAAGATTTTATTTATTTATTTGAGAGAGAGAGACACAGTGAGAGAGAGAGAGCACAGCAGGGGGAGTGGGGGAGATGTGGGGCTTGATCCCAGGACCCTGGGACCATGACCTGAGCCAGAGACAGATGCTTAATGACTGAGCCACCCAGGCGCTCCTTTTGACTTAAACTTTTAACAGAATTTAACAATTAGAAATTTCCCAGAATGATGCATGCCGTATCTATTGGAGAAATAGAGGGGATTAAGAAGTGAGACATTGTCTGGAAAACTGAAATAATCTTATAGGTTAAATCTGAATCTTGACATTGATAGTTTAGGTGGTTAATGGTGGTGCTGAAATGTTAATTAATTTTGTTTTTTATTATTTTCTCTTAGCATGTACTACAGCAATTTTGACTAATTTCAAGTAGTTAGTAAGATGTTACCAGGGTATAAATACATTTTTATTAATTCTAAATAATCTGTTCAAGGTTGTATTTTATTTACTTTATCTAGGAGAGGGGAGTTTGCGTTATTAACTTTTTGCTATCTTTTTTTGGAGTCATTAGAGATTTATTGACTAATGGCTTATTTTATATGATATTAAAGAATATGGACTTTCTATAAGAGGAACAACATTGTGTTTCATACATTTATGTTTTTGTTAGACAAACCATTTTTTTTCTTATGAAAGCTTCTGGTATTATATAACTGGCATCAGAAAATGTGAAGTCAGTAAACAACCATTAAAATATCTTAGATGGAGAGTATATTTAATTTAAGAAGGAAAAACAAGACAACTACAGATTTTTTTTTCTGGTGTTAAAGATATCTTTTAATAAAGATATTAACTTTGAAATTACTATTGTCTTTGCAAAAGGTAAGAAAAACAAACTTTTTTTGACTGCAGGCTATAGTTATGTGTCTGGTACTGTGCCAGGTGCCTCCATATGTTTCCATTTAATTTTTCTAACAACCTGTGAAGTAGATATTATTCCCATCCTACAGATGAGGAAATTGGCAGTCAGAATTCTATGCATTCATGTATATTTGTGTGTATATGTGTGTGTATGTATAAATACACATATGCAAAAATATATGTATATATATAAATAAATGCACACACATTTATTAAAAGATTTGAAAATTTTAGGATTTAAATGTCATAATGGCAATCTCAAGGCAATAGAGAAAAAATAAAATTCTTGGGAAATACTGATTTTTTTCCATCTTCATTATATCAGAGGAATATGTTTAAATGGATGATAATAAAAATAGTGGTTTGGGGCGCCTGGGTGGCTCAGTCATTAAGCGTCTGCCTTCGGCTCAGGTCACGGTCCCAGGGTCCTGGGATCGAGCCCCACATCGGGCTCCCCCCTCGGCGGGAAGCCTGCTTCTCCCTCTCCCACTCCCCCTGCTTGTGTTCCCTCTCTCACTGTGTCTCTCCCTGTCAAATAAATAAAATCTTAAAAAAAAAAAAAGTAGTGGTTTATTTTGGTTTTAAATTTGACATGTGACAAGTATATTTTAATATTTTTTTTATAGGAATGCCATCAAGTATTTTACTATGCCAAGGGATTTTTTTTTTTTTTTTTTTTTTTTTTTTAAGTAGGCTCCACGCCTAGCATGGAGCCCAACCTAGGGCTTGAACTCACAACCCTGAGATCAAGACCTGAGCTGAGATCAAGAGTTGGACTCTCAACCAGCTGAGCCACCCAGGCACCCCACTGTGCCAAGGGATTTTACTAGTTATCTCAGAACATGGACCCATAGAAGAGTATGTTTTACCTTTTTCATGAATGAGAATTTTGCATCTGGTAGCATTGAGTAGGTTAAGGGACTTCACTTACCTTTCTACATAAGAATATATATTTTCCTTTTCTTGAAACTTTCCTCTTTCTTTAAGACAGGATTCAGAGCTGAGGTCTTTTGAAAATCTACTTGAGGTAGATCATGAAGGACTTGACTTTCTCTTTAGCAGGAGGTGGCAATCTTAGCACATTTACTTTTAATTAAAACCAGAACCCAGTATTTATCACTAGGGAATTTATTGTTACATTTAATTTTAAACTTGGGAGTGGAGTGTTCTCTTATAAACCTTACAGTGCATCTGAGCCTCAGGATTTAAAAAAGCTGTTGGCTGCCCATTGTGCATTAAAAAGGTTAAAAGTCATCATTTTAATAATGTTGTGGCATTTTCTTTCATTATAGTGCTTGTTTTGTAGGTTTTATAAAGGTTCATTAGAATAGTGCAGCTTCTGTTGGAAGGACATTAAATTAAATTCTTGGTTTTACTGGTGACTTTTTTGGGGGGGACAGTGGGAGAGGGAGAGAGAGAATCTCAAGCAGACTCCATGCCCAGTGCAGAGCCCAACATGATGGGGGGCTTGATCTGAAGATCCTGAGGTCATGACCTGAGTGAAAATCAATAGTCCCTAGCCCTTAACCCACGAGCCACCCAGGTGTTCCTACTGGCAACTGTTTTATCCTTGACAAAATTGGTCTTTTAAAGTTATACACACAACTGAAGATGGAAACATTTGTGCTCTGATATATACAAAGTAACTGAGATTTTATGTATGTATAGGGAAGTGAAGTGGAAAAGCAGAGGTGCTCATCTGGACAATTCTGACTCTTAATGACCTTTACCTGAAATATTTGTATGTATAAATGTTTGTATGTATTGTATGTATGTACTTTACATGTATGTATGTAAATTTATATACACATACATATATACAGTTTTATTTTTCACTTTGTATGATTATAAATTATTAACATTTACTCATGAACTTTAGATCTATAGTTCTTTTAATGTAGTAAGACTACTTTAAGGAGTATTTTTCCTTATACTGCTACTGTGTTAATTGTTTATAAATCAGAGAATACAGTTAAATGAATAAAAAACAATTATATGAGTGGTTTACTGTTAAGTTTTGTGACTAATTGTGATTATTGACTTTTAGAGATGAATTTATACACACATACATACTTTAAACAGAATGAGCTATACTGTCCAATCCTGGCTTTTTTGCCTTATAAATTTTGACTGTCTTTCCATGTCAATAAATATAAATCTACTTCATAATTTTTAATGGCATAGGGTTTGTGTTTTATGCATACATAAACATAATTAATTTCTGTATATATATATACTGCTTTTAATACTTTTCTTTTTATAATCTTTATAGACTTATTTTTAATTATATATTTATTAGAAACATAAAACTAATATGATCTTATTAGCAAATAATAAAAACTGAAAGCCCCTTTTTATTTCCTTCCTGCCTATGAAATTTCACTCTTCTCCCAGTAAATAGTTTGCTGAGCAACCTTGCACGGCATACATTGTTCAGTGCACTTACAAACATATTTGGTTTTGTTTTATGTTAGTGGGATCACTATATGTAAGTCTGTAACTTGCTCATTTCATTTACATGGACATCTTTCCATGTTCAAACACAGACTTACCTTGTTCATGTATGGTCTTCATAGAATATGGATATTTCATAATTTATTTAGCCATCAAGGTTGCTTCTAAAATTTATTGTTGTGGACAATCTCTTTTTGCATTTGCCCGCTCTACTTGGATGTATAGACTCAGAGTAAAGGTAACAGGTGATTATACCATTGGACTGACTGTGACATGTATTTTATTTATTTATTTATTTTTAAAGATTTTATTTATTTATTTGACAGAGAGAGAGAGAGACAGCGAGAGAGGGAACACAAGCAGGGGGCAGTGGGAGAGGGAGAAGCAGGCTTCCTGCCGAGCGGGGAGCCCGATGCGGGGCTCGATCCCAGGATCCTGGGATCATGACCTGAGCCGAAGGCAGACGCTCAACGACTGAGCCACCCAGGCACCCCATGTGACATGTATTTTAGCATTTACATTTTTTCCCCTTAGGAGTTCAGGTGTATTTGTTGAACTTATGGTGGAGAATAGAAGCAATTGGCTAAGCTAGAATGAAAGTTTGCAGAGAATTTGATCAAATAAGGTGAGCACAGGAGGTCCCTCACTTCTGATTTACCACATTCATATAGTATATTCTTTTTTTTTTTTTTAAAGATTTATTTATTTATTTGAGAGAGAGAGAGAGAAAGAGTGCAGGAGGGAGGGGCAAAAGGAGAGGGAGAAAGGGAGAATCTCAAGCAGACTCCCTGCTGAGTGTGGATCCTGATGCAGGGCTCGATCTCACAACCCTGAGATCATGACCTGACCCGAAATCAAGAGTCAGACACTTAACTGACTGAGTCACCCAGGCGCCCCTATATAGTATATTCTTTAACAATCATTTAAATTAACCTTTTCACTGAAAGCCCATTTGATTAATTGAAGAGTTCTGGAAAGCTTCTGAAGAAAAACCATAGCAAACTGGCAGGAATTAAAAAAACTAACAAGATTCAGTCAGACAAATATCTTTTGAATTACTGTTATTCCTTCCCCAAGTATCTTTTCACATGGCTGGGGATATGAGAGTAATATACATAAAGCTGATATAATACTGAACAACAGAAGTCATTGTGTAATATTTCCTGCTAATTAATTTTGAATCCAGGCTTCTCTTGAGGTGCTGGAGAGTTTGAAGCACAATTATTCTATTCTTGATGGCCCTCAATGTATTTATCATCTTTTAGAGAGAGAGCATTGTTAAAACTTATTTTCTGATAACAAAATGCAATTGTAGGTAAATTTCTCATTACTGATGTAAAATTAGGTTAGGAATGGAGGCAATTTTTGTCTAAAATTAAAAAGATGCAGTAATGGAAACCAGTTTTTTACTTTTTACTCGGTGAAAAGAAATGTATCACTTCTTTCTAGGTAGGCTACTCAGTAATTAATGCTCATTCACATCTTTTTATTCAATGCTAAAGAAGAAGATCAGTAGGAATCTGGCATTTTTGTGGCTCAGATGACCTTTTACAGTGAGTAGAAACAGGGCTTTTCTAGAAGTTGTATCAAGTAGTTTTTGATGAGCTGAATGCATGATCTCTGTGTTCTCTCCTCACTTTTCTTCCCTCCTTTCTCATCCATAAAAATAGATATATGATATATCCAGAAGGCATTATTTTATTTTGTGTGTTTAGAATAGCCTTTTTAGGGCCAAATGCTTATTAGTTACTTAATTCTGAAAAGAATACAAATCAGCTATTTTAAAATTTAGGTCATCATTTTTGCCAAAAGTCTTTTAACTAATTTGCCTTCTTGCCAGGGTTCAACTTATGTTTGGACATGTGATTTTTTAATGTTTGCCTGAACTTTATTTCTTTTTTCCCCCCTTTAAAAAATTTTTTTATTTTTAAATTCCAGTACAGTTAACATATGTTTGCCTGAGCTTTAATCTTTATTCCCTATGGCAGAGCCAGTCATTTGTGGGGACTTCAGTTTCAGGAATTGTGGGGCACTTGATGGATTCCTGCCCCTTCCAATGTTTTTTTTTTTTTCAATTTAACATATCACAGAAAATTTTGGATGAGACTTATTTGAGGAGGGAAATAAAATAATCTCTATTCTTGCCACTGAGAGCTCTCTAATCAATATGACTATTTTAGTGTACTTACTTCATCTTTTTACTCTGAGTTTTTACTGTCATAAAACTGTATTCATATTGTAATATTGTATTCTTTTAAGTTCTTTTTCTCAGTTAACAATATGAGTATTTATAAAATTAGTAAATGTTTCTACTGTATATAATTCTGAATGATTATAGAGTATTTTATGATATAGCTCTGTTGATGGAATTGTTTCTAATATTTTGCCTTTAAAAATACTATGGTCATCTTAAAATTTGTATGGAACCACAAAAGACCTCAGGTAGCCGGAAATCTTGAGAAAGAACAAAGCTGGAAGTATCATACTTTTTTATTTCAAACTATATTAAAAACCTATAGTAACCAAAACAATATGCCACTGACAGAAAAATAGGTACATAGATCAATGGAACAAAATAGAGACCCAGAAATTAGCTTATGGCAAAGGAGCCATGAATATACATCTGAGGAAAGTATAGTCTCTTCAATAAATGGTGTTGGAAAAACTGGATTGTCACATGCAAAAGAATGAACTGGACCCCTCCATACACAAAAATCAACTCCAAATGGATTAAAAACTTGAATGTAAGAAACCATAAAACTCCTAGAAGAAAACACAGGAGGTAAACTCTTTGACCGAAGTCTTGGCAATGATTTTTTTTGGATTTGACACCAAAAGTAAAGGCAACAAAGGCAAAAATAAACCAGAGACATACAGCACTCTATAAGTTTAAGATGTACAGCACAAATGATTTGACTTACATATACTCTGAAGTGATTACCACAATAAGTTTAATTAACATCCATCATCTCATATAGATACAAAAAAATGAAAACAAAAACACTTTTTCTTTGTAATGAGAACTCTTATGATCTATTCTAACAATTTTCAAATATTATTTCTTAATAAAACTAGAAAGGAAAAAAAGAGAACATTTTAGTACCACAAAAATCAGAGGGGAAATAGAAATACTAGAAATTTTATACTCAAAATAAAGTTGCTTGATGATCAAAAGTGAGCATCAAAAGTGGGCATCAAAAGTGGGGGACCTTTTTTGCTCTTTTTCACTTCTCCCTCAAGTTTAAAAAATAGTTTATTGAGTTCCATGAAAAAAATCAAGCTAGAATTTTGTTTGGCATTGTATTGAATCTATAGATTATTTTAGTGCATAACTGACATGTTTATGATATTGATTCTTCCCATCCAGGAATACAATATGTCTTGCTATTTATTTAGCTATCCTTCTATGTCTTTTAGTAAAAATTTTACTTTTTATCTGTATTAGTTATTGATTTTTTAGATCTTCCCTTCTTCCTTTTTTTCCTCCTTTCTTCCTCTCCTCCCCTCCTCTCACCCCTCTTCCTTCCTTCCTTCCTTCCTTCCTTCCTTCCTTCCTTCCTTCCTT
>NW_022589707.1:36532277-36557713 GCF_004348235.1 Phoca vitulina | reverse complement strand
CTTCCTTCCTTCCTTCCTTCCTTCCTTCCTTCCTTCCTTCCTTCCTTCCTTCCTTCCTTCCCTCCCTCCTTCCTTCCTTCCTTCCTTCCATTTATGTGTTAGGTACCCTGGTAGATACTATGCATACAGTGGTGAGCCAAATATAGAAATCTGTGGCCTCATTACATTTGGAGAGGGAGATAAACATTAAGTAGATAATCCTAAAGATAGGTATAAAATCATAAGTGCTATTAAGGAAATGATGCCATGTTAATGAGGGTATATTTCAGGGGTGTATTGCTTAATTTGGCTTTAATCTGGCTTTCCTAAGGAAGTCAAGATCTGAAAGTTGGGTTAGAGTCAACTCTAGCTGAGTAGAGTGTGTTAGGAACTTAATTACTTTGATAACTATTGGTGAGTAGAATCTTTTTTTTTTCTTTTTAAAGATTTTATTTATTTATTTGACAGAGAGAGACACAGCGAGAGAGGGAACACAAGCAGGGGGAGTGGGAGAGGGAGAGGGAGAACAGGCTTCCCGCGGAGCAGGGAGCCCGATGCGGGGCTCGTTCCCAGGACTCTGGGATCATGACCTGAGCCCAAGGCAGACGCTTAACGGCTGAGCCACCCAGGCGCCCCTAGAGTCTTTGTTTTATTACATTAAAATTTAGGGGGGTACTTGGGGAGAAGGCTGGATATACAATGCTATGTTGACAGTTATTTTTCTTGCTACACAAGAGATATTCTTCTGTATTCTGGCTTCCATTGGTGTTAAATTAATTTTCAGTCTAGCTGTTATTCTTTTGCTAGTTAATCTGTCATTTTCTCTCTGTTGCTTTTAAGAGATTGTCTTTGTCTTTGGTGTTCTGCAGTTTCTCTGTTGAGTATCTAAGAGAGGATTTATTTTTACTTATCCTACTTGGAATTTATGTGGCTTAAAACTGGATTTTAGGATTGGTGCCTTTCAGCAGTTCTGGAAAGTTCTCTGCCATTATTTCTTGGAATATTGCCTCTCCTATATTCTTTCCATTATCTCCTAGTGGAAATCCAACTAGATACATGTTAGACCATCTTACCATATTATATGCTCATATCTCTCAAGTCCACTTGCATTTTCTGTCTCTATGTTTCTTATTAGTGCATCCTAGATTATTTCTATTTTCTTGTTTCCTCAATCAATGCTATTTAGAGACTAATTTCTGTTGAAACTGCTCTTGGAGTTTTGTTAACTTTGTTAAGTCTAATTATTATATTTTTTATTTCTCAAAGTTTATTTTGTCCTTTAAAAAATCTGCTTGGTTGTTGACACTCTTTTTTCACTTTTTTTGTTTTTTTTGTTTTAGGTTTTTATTTAAGTTCTAGTTAGTTAAGATATACTGTAATATTGGTTTCATTGATTCGTCACTTACATGTAACACTCAGTGCTCATCACAAGTGCTCTCCTTAATCCCCATCACCCATTTAGCCCATCCCCCACCCACCTCCCCTCCAGCAACCCTCAGTTTGTTCTCTGTAGTTAAGAGTCTGTTTTCTGGTTTGCCTCTCTCTTTCTCTCTCTCTGTCTCTCTTTCTTCTTCATTCCCCTATGTTCATCTGTTTTGTTTCTTAAATTCCATATATGAGTGAAGTCATATGGTATTTGTCTTTCTCTGATTTACTTCACTTAGCATAATACTCTTTAGCTTCATCCATGTCATTACAAATGGCAAGATTTCATTCTTTTTTGCGGCTGAGTAATATTCCATTTTATATACATATACATATATATACCACATCTTCTTTATCCATTCATCAGTTGATGGACATCTGGGTTCTTTCTATAATTTGGGCATTGTGGACATTTCTGCTATAAACATTGGTGTGCATATGCCTCTTTGAATGTGTTCTTGTGATCACATTTTTTTTTTTAACCAAGTAAATTGTGATCACATTTTTAATACCTGTTTTTATTTCTTTAAACATAAAATATAGTATTTTTATATTCTCTGTTTATAATTTCAGTGTAGTTTGTAGTTCTGATTCTGCTCTCTATTATTTTTGCTGTCTTTTACTTTTATTGCCTTCAATTCCTTGTATATTGTGATTTTGCCTGTGAGGTCATATTTTTTGGAATGTATCCATGGGGATGGTTGGTGTGTTCCTTCAGAGATTTGAGTTTTCTTTTGTCAGGTGCTTGGTTGTTCTGTTAACCCAGGATCCCTTTATACTAAATTCACAGATTAAGGCTTCTTGGATAAGCCAATAGAATGAATTTGGTTTGAAAACCCACATTAAGATCAGCTTGGGGTTTATGAATTCTTAGGAGAGATTTTTTTTTCCTTCATCTGGTTCCAAGTTTTGGGATGTGCATTTTATTTTGCTTTCTCTTGGGCTTGAGGGGGAAATGCTATTTCTAAGTTCTCCTTACACTAAGGGTAGAGCCCTTTGTGGTTTTAACTTTCTACTGGGGGAAGGGAGATAATGTACAGGATCAATTAGATTCCCCACATAGGGTGGGCCCCAAGGTTTTTCTCCTTTACCATATGTCATTTGAGACCATGAAAATTGAAGCTGGAAGTTATCTGGTTTACGAAAATGCCCCAGGGGCTCTGTTTACCTTTTAGGGTTTTCACTTTCATTTACTGTTTGGCTTCTGAATTCTATTTACCTTTTTCTTTTTTTGGCAGCATATTGATGTGCTTAAAAATGCTGCTTTTAACAAACATTTTATTCAGTAATTTAGTGGGAAAATCAGGGTTTTATCTGCTATTCTCATCTACTCATTTAATAATTTAATTTTATTTATCTTTGTAAGCAGTTCTTATGGAAATAAGACAAGAATAAAAAAAGAAATTATATCAAAGAATCAGCAAGCAGTTATATCAAGCATTGTCTGCCAAAGTGAAATAATTAACATTTTATATTTAAATGTGATGTTACTTATAAGCATACAAAGTGCAGTTGTGATGATAGGCTGTGTTGAATTTGTAATCAGAAAGGTCATTAGAGTACCTACTTTATGCTTAGTTTTCAGTTGGAGGAAAAAGACTGGAGATTAGAAGACTTAGAGGGCTGAGTTCTGGCCCTGCTACTCACCAGCTGTGCATCCCTAACAAATCCTCGAACTTTCCTGAGCCCTCAGTCTCTCCACAGTCACGTGACAACAGTAATTCTTGACCTTCCCAAACTATAGAATAGTTTCTAGAGTTGGATATGCTAATAATGCTAATAATCTGTGCCAGCACTTATAAACAGCTATTATTGTTAATTTTGAAGTTTTTAATTTGCTCTAGCTATTAGTCTCATGAGACGTGTCCGAGAGGTCATCAATGCATTCACAGAGTGCTAGCTTTGTTCCATATAACCTCTTAAAACCCACCTTAATTCTTTACCTTTCTTGGTTTAATTTCCTCTTTGTATGACATTATAGCTCAGTTCACCTTTAGAGCATAGAAGAGAAACCAAGAAATTTGAAAGCTGATTTAGAAAGATTTATTGAAATATTGAGTGTTACCCAGTTATACATCTCTTTCATGTCCATATCATTTGGAGCTGTATTCCAGTGTTTTAGGGCATAAAGTAAAATTAGTCTTTGATAGAGAATAGTAAAAGCATGCAATATCCAGTCAGTATTAGGAAGATTTTTTAAAAGTCCATTGCCTTTTGATAGGATTAGATTCCTTTCTACTTGTCAGCAGAGGGAGCCTTTGCCTCACTTTTGGATTCCAGAAGCCTGATGGTGGTGAGATTATAAAGAGCCAACTTGTCTATGGAAAATGTTTGTTTCCTTACCTAGGACTGAATAGGTTTTGGAACAAGTTTTTCCTTTGTTCTTATAAAGGAAAAAACTTTCTGTACTTGTTTTCTGAGTTCTTTACAATAGTGGCTCTTAAGTGTTGCTGTGGGAAGTTCTTTAAAGGTGGTTAATGCCGGGGGCGGGGTGTGGGGGGGGCGCCTGGGTGGCTCAGATGGTTAAGCACCTGCCTTTGGCTCAGGTCATGATCTCTGAGCCCTGCACGGAGCCCCACATTGAGCCCAGCGTTGAGCCTTGCATCCAGCCCCTGCATCCAGCCCCTGCATCGAGCTCCCTGCTCAGCGGGGAGTCTGCTTCTTCCTCTCTCTCTGCCTCTACCTCTGCTCCTGCTCAATCTCTCTCAAAGAAATAAATAAAATCTTAAAAAAAATAAAAGTGGTTAATGCTGGGATAAAATAGTTGCTCTGAAATGCTATCCCATGTTAAAGTTTTGAGTAATTTTAAGGCAACAAAAAAAATTAGCTAATGTACTGAATTTTTTATAAAGCTAAAAAAATTTTGGTCAGTTAAAGGGCTGTACTTAGTGCTAACATTTTCTACTTCCTACTGATTTGTATTATATTGTCTTTATAGAAGATGTTGGTGATATTAGTCTGTGTTTTTAATTTAATTTTTTTAAGATTTTATTTATTTATTCATGAGAGAGAAAGAGGCAGAGGGAGAAGCAGGCTCTCCAAGGAGCAGGGAGCCTGATGCGGGACTCGATCCCAAGACTCCGGGATCACGACCTGAGCCGAAGGCAGATACTTAACCATCTGAGCCACCCAGGCGCCCTATTATTATTATTTTTAAAGATTTTATGTATTTATTTGACAGAGAGAGACACAGCGAGAGAGGGAACACAAGCAGGGGGAATGGAAGAGGGAGAAGCAGGCTTCTGCCGAGCAGGGAGCCCGATGTGGGGCTCGATTCCAGGACCCCTGGATCATGACCTGTGCCGAAGGCAGACACTTAACCGCTGAGCCACCCAGGTGCCCCAGTCTGTGTTTCTTAAAAAAAATCTTTTGATTGAGCAGTTCACAAGGTTGACAATCTATGATGATCAGTGAAATTCAAAAACCTGGAATCACTGCTTTAGCAAGTACTTTTGCAAATAAAGATTGGAATTTCTGAACTGAACTATTTCCAACTTCACAGTCACCTTTTGTCCTAACAACCCCTGAGAGGTTTTCTGCCCTTTTATACCTATGAAGTGAGACTTAATGACTAAACTGTCATATCCAAGGTTTATAGATAAGTGTAGGTACTAGGGGAAATTAGTTGGTTGTTTTTTTTTTAGCGTGCAGATTTTGAGATTAAGATTGGCATGCATTTCTACCATGTTCCAGATACTAACCTGTGTATTTTGCGTATGTTCCCTTCTTTAATCTTCACAGCAACCCAGTGGGGTGTAGAGGTTGTGATAAGGTTTATTTTGCATTTGAAGAAACAGACTGAATTAAATTAAACAAAGCCTCCAAAGTCATATCATCTCTGTGTCAGAGCCAGGATTCAAAACCTTATCACCTTGTCTTTCTGATTCAAAATCATTGCTCTTTCCACTACACATTAATACGTTAATCTGCATTTGATACTTTCTCCACTTTGTTCTTTCATGATATACCATCCTGCTCTGGGAAAAGGTTAACAGCCAGAGAGTATCTTATTCAGTATCCTTTTTTAAGTATTTTTCCTCAGGTAATAATCTCTTGTTTCTTATTGCCCAGAAAGACTGAATGCAGAGTTCTAATAATTACTAAAGCTTTAAAATTTAATCTGTGTATGTTTTTGAAGTTAGAGTTTTATGAAATACTGATGGATCCGAAGATCATTGTATTCCTTTGGCAGCCTCTTTGGGCTTCCACAATTTATTCTCTGTGCTTGAGTGATTTTCACATTCATTTATATATTTTCCTTTGGGATCCTCTCCCAACCCACCTTTATTTCCTGTGCCTTTCCATTAGAGTTTATCTTAAGAGCTGAGTTATCTTTTACCTTTTCCTTTTCTTCTTAATATTTCTTAGTGTATCTGATGTTGGGCATACAATGAGTACTTTGTTTTTTGACAGTCCTAAGCCCTAAAATAATTTAGAATTCTAATTGCTAAGTGTCACATATTAAAACTAATTATTTTGGGGCCTTTACTATGCCATTTTTACTTTAATGCTATTCATTCACTCATTCAACAAATATTTATTGAGCTGTTGAGCCCTACTATATACTAGGGACTATTCAGGGTTGGGAGGTATGGTGAATAAAGCATAATGCCAGATCTTAAGGTGTTTTCATGTGAACGTGGCAATATTGTTAAGTATCTTGGCCCGCTTGAGGATCATTGGCATCCTGGTACCTAGCACTACAGTCTGACATAGTTTTTTACTTTCTTTTTTTTTTTTTTAAAGATTTTACTCATTTATTTGAGAGAGAAAGTGTGTGAGAGAGAAAGCATGAGGGGGGGAGGGTCAGAGGGAGAAGCAGACTCCCCACTGAGCAGGAAGCCCCGATGCGGGACTCGATCCTGGGGCTCCAGGATCATGACCTGAGCCAAAGGCAGATGCTTAACTGACTGAGCCACCCAGGTGCCCCAGCTTTTTACTTTCATGATGGTTTACTTGAACAGATGTTTTGGGCCCCAACATATAAGGGATGTCACTCAATGCTGTGAGCTAGGTAATGAAAACAAAATAGGCTCATCTTCCAGGGTTTTATGCTTTGTATATGGAAGTTGGAGAGGGGAGAGAGATATGCCAAATTTAGCCTTATCACCAGGAAAAATATTGTCAGTACTAATAGGGAGTGATGCAGAATGTAGTAAGAAAGACTAGAGGGCTAGTGTGGTATTTATGCCTAGAGGGGATTGGAGAAGGCTTCGAAGTGATGGGATTGTATCCTGGGGATTGAGGATGTATAGAAGGATTTTGTGAGGTTAAGGTGGGGGAATAGCACCTGAGATGAATTGAACTAGACTGACAAATGCGTAAGGGCATTTAAAGGTCAGGCTTATGTTACCTGAAGTGTTTGGTGGTTGGGACTAGATGAGAGGGAGTAGTCAAAGTTCATTTAGCAGACACATTAAAGAGTTCTTTGGATTTCCTGCTTATTAATTTATACCTATTTCTGGAGATACTGGAGTACTTTTGAAGTTTTTGAGTGGGTTGATAACATGATTGTATCTGTATATTAAGATGATTGCTTTGGTATATTTGTTTTTATGAACTTTATTAATGATATGGTATTTTAACGGCTTCTTTTAGAAGACTCCAAGGAAATTTATTAGACCAAACAATGGTTAAATGGCACATCGACCTTTGTGATAAGAATTGGCAGTTCAGGAAGTTTAAAGTCATCATTGTCATTATCCCTAACTCATTTTGATTTACTTTTTAAAACTTGTATGAGTTTAGATGAAGTTGAACCTCAGCTGAGAATTTTTTGGCTTTAGTTATTTTTTTCATGACTTAATTTAATTAGTTATAATGAGTCTAGTGTAGACTATAGACTATTGTTCCTTCTTTTGATATCACTCATGATTTTAGGATTAAGAGAGTTAACAATATATAAAAAGCAAATATTTAGCTTTTGGAGTTATTGCTTTATGGGATGGTTAATATTGCAAATGAAGAATATTTGTACAAAATGAAGAGGTATTTAAAATGTTTTCTGTTTGTTAATTTTTTTGGTTCTCTGGTTTCTTGTCATGGCTTGTTAATTACCTTGAGAACTCTACCTTCCTTTGAAACTAGTTACTTAAAAAAACTATACCCCCAACATACTCTTCAAGAATTTTTCTCTTGGATGAGAGAAAAGAAAGGAATGCTAAGAAGTAATGGACTCTTCTGTATGACATCATCTGTCTTGTCTTTCTTACGTCATTCAGGGTAATCCTGCATAAAACATTAATAATAGAGGTGGGGGAAGATTATAGATATTGTGTGTGTTGGGGGAAGGATGTGGAGGCAGGGACAGTGCATTCCCAGATAGAGCTTTCTGGCACTCACAATACATTTCTTTAGAGATTTCAATAGTTACCATGTTAGGGAATTGCTGTTTTGAGCAAAGTAAACTTAAAATAGGCAGAATATCAACTTGAATAGCCAGCAGTTCCCATAGATGTACGTTTTGAAAGATTTTCCATAGTTCTTAAAGTCTTAAAAACCCTTTGCTTTGACAAAAAGGATAAATTTCTGATTGTGTAGTCCTTCTTACATTAAATTTACCCTTTTTGCTCTGAAGGAATTTTTTCCCCTCAACTTAAAAGTTTTTTTCACATAATTTGATCTGTGGGAAAGAGGGCAATCCAATAATATCACTTACTTACTTACCATTTATTGAATGCTTACCAGGATCAGGCAGTATGTACTTTTATTTAATTTTATCCTTATAGCAGCATCATGTTATCTTTTCATACCACTGCTTTACAGGTGAGCAAACTGGCAGAGCTTTCAGGGCTAAAATAAGGATGCAGCAAATCTGGTTTCAAGTTCTGGCTTTGCCATCCGTTCTGATGAGCACGCCTGCCATATTCATCAGCAGTCTCTCTCTCCACCTGAGACCCTCCCCCAGAGTTCACTGCTCTCACTCCTCTCCAGACATAATTCTCTTATAATCCCTGTGTCTGCGCACAGTGTGGTCTTTGTTTTTGTTTCTCTGATTGTCTGGGTAAACTCTTTCTCAACCTGCAAGGCCCAAGTGTTATCTCTGTTTTGAAGCTTTTCTTGATTCTTCCAGACACTGTTAATCAAACTGCATTGCCTTTTAAATTATTCTAATATGCCCCTGTTCTTACATTATTAGAATATTTAACTGGTGAACTCCCATATTCACTGCGCTTTCTTAGGGTAGCAACTATGTCTCTCTTGTAGCACATACTAGGTATACAGTGAATGTGGAATTCATTGAATGAATGTGAGTTCTGGAGAATGTTATCAAACCTTTCATTATCATTACATTGGACAAAGTAATTCACCCATTATCTTATGGATGCAAGTGATAATATGTTTAGGGCCTTCTTTTAAATGCTAACATTGCATTCATATTGAATCCATCACCATGTAATGCTAATTTAATGAATGGCTGTAATTTCTTTATGTTATTAAACTTGTTCACAGTTTAAGGGGAAAATTGTGATAAATAGCTTGGCGGAACACACACTAGTGGTCTTTGTAAGTCTATTAAAGTGCCTATTAAAATGAGACACATTAAAATGTCAAAAGGCAAGTTCATATGAAGAGTTACTATGTAGACCCAATTTTTATTTTCTTGAGCCTTAAAGTAATTAGTCTCATGAAGTTATTTATTGGGGGAAACTCTTGAATAATAGTTGAGAATTTGTGTAATTTTTCCCTGGTACATATTTAAAAGTATTAACTGTTTAGCTCAACACATGTGTTCTATTTGTTGATTTTCTCTGTTTGCTTAGGGCTTTAAATTTTATTTATTTATATATAACTAAGATTTTAAACTTAGAATCTACTTGAATATTGCATTATTATCAGACACTGATTGCTTTAAAATGCTTAAATAAAAAATATGAGGGAGAGAGTAACAAGACAGAAGTTAGCTATTCTTTGATTCAGTTAATTGCCAATTATTAATTATTAAGCATGACCAAATAGTATCATGTATCTTGAAAGTATGATAGTTCTGTTGATATGATGATATGAATGAAAAAGTATAAAAATTCTATTTAATGGTGAATTTAAAATCCTGCAAGCTCTAGAAATCCATCTACCATTTGTTTTTAAGTCAGTATCTGTTGAAATTCTACTCTGAACATTTTTATGTACTTGCTCATAGCAAACACGTATCATTTTTTAGTTAGGTTTGCAATAAAGATTAATGAGTTAGTGTTTCAGTTTTTCTGTAGCAACAACAACAAAAATTTTTTTTCTGTGCATGTGTGCAAAACTAGTGAGCGAGCGAGCGGAAGTTCCACAGACTTTTGGACTCTTCTGTTCTTATGTATCAGTCTCTTGATGTTTCCTGTCTGCCTTTTTGACTACCTATACAGCTGTTTTTCATGTATTTTTCAGGCTTGGAGAAAGACCAAGTATTTTTGACAGCTGCATGCTGAACTGCAATATATGCTTGGCCACAGGTCACGTTTGCATTTCTTCACTTGTATTTTTACTCAATGCGTAAAAGAAATATGAGCATAGAGAGATTCAGAATACATGTAGCATGCTGAGTAATGGTAGTCTTCTTTCATGTATGCCATTCCACTTACTCTGCTGCGTAGATTTCACAGGAAGAAAAAGACAGCAGAGAAATGGAGGAAATGGTATTCAGGACTGCCCTCCATGGGACCCTTGTTGCTGTAATTGTGCATGATGGAAAATGCTCTGGGTCATGCATGGTAGAAAGAACTTCTGGGCATGGGGACACACACATGCACATATGCACGCATGCACACACATTGTAATGAATAGACTATAATTTAGTAAAGAAGACTGTTAATCTAGCAGTCAGTTCAACATGTTTATCCATCATGTTAAAGCTTTGACTACATGATATTTTAACATCAGGAAATGAGACACAGTATTTAATAAATGTTCATTTCATGAGGCTGCCATAATAGAACTTTCCTGCCTCCACCTCCCCATCCCCACAGACATAAAATTTTTTCTTTGCCATTGAAAATGAAAAAATAATGACTTTAAAAATCCTTTCAAAATGGTTTTGGTGAGTCCTTTCTCAATTTGTTCTTAGCTCTTGCAAATAATATTTCAAATCACAATGGTTGGTTTTCTCTCATCATGGGTAAAGATCAATGGGATATATATCCAGATTTTAAATTCTGATGAAATCTCCAACCTTCCAAATTATTTCAATGTTAAAAGACATTTTTTCTCTGTACAGTTAAGGCATAATTTTTGAGGAAGCATCATTAAGATATTGTCATCTTTTGGGGTGCCTGGGTAGCTAAGTTGGTTGGCCATCTGCCTTTGGCTCAGGTCATGGTCCCAGGGTCCTGGGGTCCTGGGATCAAGCCCTGCGTCAAGCTCCCTGCTCAGTGGGGAGCCTGCTTCTCCCTTTCCTCCCCACCTATGCTCTCCCTCGCTCTCTCTCTCTCTCAAATAAATAAATAAGATCTTAAAAACAAAAAAAGATATGGTCATCTTTTCAATCTACTGCTTGCTTTTATGTTTCATGCCCTATTGGTAAAACTTGATACATTCACTGGGTCAAGTCTAAATGCCTCTGCATTTTCTTCTAGTATGTTCCTTTTCCCTCCAGAAGCTTTCTCTACTCTTAACTTTGACCCCTATTCATTATACCTATCCTTCTCAGATACATCCTATCTCTATCATGAAATCTTTCCCAGGATGTTCATTGTAATGAAGCTCTTTGATTTTCTGTAGTACTTAGTCTGTTTCACATCATTTAGATGTTGTATGTTAACTTACATTAATTTTTAAAATGGATCCAGTGTGGTATAATGAAGCCTCCCCGGGAACATGTGGTATAATCGAGTGAGAATGATTTCTATTTGAGTACTAGCTCTGTCATTTTCTAACTCTTTGGCATTAGGCAAATTATTATTATTATTTTTTAAATATTTTATTTACTTATTTTATAGAGAGAAAAAGAGAGTGCGTGAGCAGCAGGAGGGGCAGAGGGGGAGGGAGAAGGAGAGGAAGAGAATCCTAAGCAGACTGCACAGATAATGGAGCTGGATGTGGGGCTTGATCTCATGACCTTGAGATCATGACCTGAGCCAAAACCAAGAGTCAGACGCTTAACCGACTCAGCCTCCCAGGTGCCCCTAGGCAAATTATTTAAACTCTGTGGGTTTTAGTTTTCTCATGTGTCACATGGGACTACTGTCCACCTTTAGAGTTATTAAAGATTATAGCTAATATGCTGGGTAAATGTTTAGCACAAAGGCAGGAATGTAACAGGTGCTCAGTAAATGTCAATAGTAGTTTTTACTCCTGATGTTCTATATTTCTTACAGCTCCTAATATAATACTGAGCATGTGGTAAGGACTTTGAGTATGGTTCAGGGCTAGGTCATTTAAATAGCTCCTGAAATCCTATCGCTTTTATGAAGGCTTCCTGTTGGCTCTGTTCTGTCAAAACTACAAACTTTCATGGCTTCTCTAGACTGTTCTTTCTGTTCCCATTATCTGTAAGGGGAGCCTTTGGTATGTATTCTGAAGTGGCTTCCAAAGCAGTGATTTGAAGGATTTATTTATTTATTTTTGAGTAATGTTTTGGATTGATCCCTACATTTTTCTAAACGTCAGCAGCTGAGATTGTAATAAATAAAGCATTTTTCACATACTTCAAATGCAGTATGTGAAACACATAGAATAAAATCTCAGCCAATCTGAACTTCAGATGAATAAATTATTTTGCCTAGCTTACTTCAGTTCAACAGACATTTATTAGTGTATCTCCTATGTGCCAGGCATTTTATAGTTGTTGGATTTACAAAGATGAGTAAGACATGCTTCCTGCCTTGGAGTTTAGTCTAGGGTGAACAAGAGACACAAAAACAGATAATTTCAACTGATGATTAGTTGTAAGATGGAGGTGAGGATGGAGCTCTGTGGGATCACACATGGAGGGTGGTTGAGGGGGAAAGAGATGAGCCTGTTTGTGATGTCTCTCAGAGGACAAATGGGTTGATCCACTTGATTCAGGGACAGAGATCTAACTCAAAGTGGCTTCAATATTTATGGGAATTTATTGCCTGCAAGTTCCCAGGTAGGTTTGGCTCCAAGTTACGCTTGATGCCTTGGCTCAAACCGTGTCTTCCATGGCCCTCTTTTAATTGTGCCTTTGTAAAAGCCAAATGGCCTCTGTGATTCCAGACTTTATCCTCCTCACATATTATTCCCCAGAGGGAAGAGTAAGTTTTTCTCTAGTTGTAGCTAAACCAAGAGATTTAATTTTGCACATTGACTGTAAATTATACCTATCCCCGAACCAATCACTGTGATTAATGAGATACAGATTGGTTTGGATAAGTCAGGGCCTACCCTCAAGCTTAGAATGAAGTCAGTCTCATTATTCAAACCTCATGGCCAAAGATAGGAGGAGAGGAGAATGGACGACCAAGAGGCTGCCAGCAAATGTGCACTAGACCGGGGAATGTGAGTGTAAGACTTTTTGGGGAAAGGTAATAACATAAGCAAAATCAAGGAAGCATACACATCATGGTGTATGTGGGAAACAGCAAGTAGTTGAACATCAATACAATGTGTAGTAGAGACTTATAAAATAACAATGTGATGGAGTATTTGCTGCCTGCTGGATCTAGTTTCCATACTTCATTTAATTTGCACAGTAGCTAACTAAAGTAGGTATGCCGTCTTGCAGACAGGGAAACTTGAGCCCAAGCTCATAGCCAATAATTGGTGGAGCTGGCCTCAAACCCAGATTATCTGACTGTAGAGGCAGCCCATGTGGACATTACAGTATAAGTATGCTCCTCTATATTGCTAGAGTCTCAGGAAATAAGACTTCATATAGTACCATGCTAA
This sequence comes from Phoca vitulina, assembly GCF_004348235.1. Classification (NCBI taxonomy): domain Eukaryota; kingdom Metazoa; phylum Chordata; class Mammalia; order Carnivora; family Phocidae; genus Phoca; species Phoca vitulina. The sequence goes on along the minus strand of NW_022589707.1, from coordinate 36,544,474 downwards.
GGAGCCGAGTTTTCTCTGGGGCTCAAGTTTTCTTCAAACTCTAGTTCTTTGTTATACCACGCAAAGGCAGTGGTTGTCAAACTTTAGCATGCGTCAGAGAGCCTCTAGGGCTTGGTAAAACCCAGAATTGCTGGACCCTAATAGCAGAGTTTCTGATTTAGTAGATCTAGAGCAGAATCCTATAATTTGCACTTCCAAGAAGTTCCTATATGATGCTGATGCTGGTGACTTGGGAGCCATGCTTTGAGGACCACTTCTTTTAGGTCTTTGGGAGTCTGAAGATTTGTGGTTCAGTGATATTCAACATATTGAAATGAACTCAAATTTAATTGGTACTTCCTTTTAGAAATACACATGTTCTGACCTCACATTCTTTAATAATACAGACATCAAGAATACATTTTGATTACAGTAATATTCTCCCCCATAGGTCAGGGTCATTGCATAAATTTTTCATTAATTTGTTTTTGTTGTCTCTTTGATTCTTGCTTATTAAGATTAAATTTATTGTTCTCCTCCCAGGTCCTACTCAATTCACTAATGCTGAGTTCCCCCCCCCAGTTGTTAAGAAAGTGAATTTGTATATAAAAGGTTATATTTAAACACTGTATTTTATTTGTCTATACTTTTATTGTGAAACATTTTAAATACCAGAAAAAGTAACATGAACACCCATATTTTCACCATTTAGAGTCAACAGTTATAAATAATATGTATATGTATATGTATATTTACATATATGTACACACACACACAGGTTTAGTTTGATCCACTTGAAAGTAAGGTACAGATCTTGTGCTACTTCATCCATAAATATTATAACACACATCTCCCAATAAGAACATAATCTTATATGTTCTCTTACATAATCACAATACCATGAGCACACTTAAAACAATAATTTCTAATTTTTTCTAACGTATAGTCATATTCCAGTTTCCCCAGTTGTTCCAGTGTCTTCTATACCTTGTTTTTTTTTTTTTTTAAAGATTTTATTTATTTATTTGACAGAGAGAGACAAAGCAAGAGAGGGAACACAAGTAGGGGGAGTGGGAGAGGGAGAAGCAGGCTGCCTGCTGAGCAGGGAGCCCAATGCGGGGCTCGATCACAGGACCCCGGGATCATGACCTGAGCTGAAGGCAGATGCTTAACGACTGAGCCACCGAGGTGTCCCTACCTTGTTGTTTTTTATTACCAGGATCCAATCAAAAGAAACTAAAATTTAAGATTTAGCAATGCTAATGGATCTTTAGTTTCAAATAAGTTCTGTGGTATTTAAGATATAGATATTTGATTGCATTAACAAAGACACAGACTTAATGATGGTTTAAATAAGGAGGCTGTTTATTTCTGCCGTATTTAACCACCTGAAGATAAAGTGGTCCCAGGCTGTAGTGGGTGGGGGTGGGCTCTGTTGTCCTCCATATGTGGCTTCCATCTCTGAGGCCTATCAAGACAGCTGTGCCAGTTCCACCGTCATGCTGGGGAGAGTGGAGGGGAGGGTATATTCAGTCCTTTTACGGGTGTATCTGGGTATTGCACATATTACCTCTGCTCCTATCTCATTGGCAAGAACATAATCATGTAATTTTTTCTGTAATAGAGGCCTGGATAAGCAGACTTTTATGCTGAATGGCCACATGTCTAGTGATAATTCAAGTATCAAAAGAAAGAATGGCTATTAGGGGGAACAGTTAGCTTCTCTGTCACAAGTTCTTTTTTGCAAATGACTGAGCTATGCAAAACTACATTAAATCCATTTAACAACTTCTGATACCCTATAATATGACTTTTCTCTTTTTGAGATGTATAGGCCTAATAATTGCTCCCACTCAATACTGAGCCCATATTGAACCCAGACTGTTATTCTTTTTTGAATGCTTTGATATGTAGTTTATAGATGTTCTGTCTGTTTCTAGGGCAGAAGACACTTCAGAATCAGTCCATAGTTTAGGGTGCATCTGTGATTAGTATTTTTCAGTATTAGTATTTTTCACTCCCAACAGTGCTTAACACTATGGTTTGTGTAAAACGGGTGCCTAACGCATGTCTGTGGGTTTGGTCTCTTGTGTTTGACTCATGTCTAAGTCATTTGAAAGTATGAGACTGACATACTATGAAGAAGAGAAGTAGCCTCTACTCATTAGTTTTTGTTATATTTCTGATTTTGGAAAAAAATGATATCTTACAGGGTCATGATTGTTCTGAGAGATTATCTATCTTGAGCTAGAGATTTTAGCATATAGTAAATGAAAATAAGTGTACTTAAAATTATAGACATCTTCTAAATAATTTAAAAATTGGGAAATGTATGTATACTGATATACAATAATCTGATAGCTTTATCAGTTTGTAATTTAAAATTTTAACTGCTTATATTGCCCCTTTGGGGAAAAGAGTAACTATGACATTTTTGTGATGGATAGTGGTAAATGGAAACCATTATATTTATAAAGAAAAAGTCACCTAATTTCCTCTAATTTTTCTTTAGGTCGAGATTTAATTTGTATCCAGTCTATGGATGGGATGCTGATGGTGTTTGAGCAGGAAAGCTATGCTTTTGGGAGATTTCTCCCTGGTTCTCTTTTACCTGGCCCTCTTGCTTACAGTTCCCGTACAGATTCCTTCATTACTGTCTCTTCCTGCCGACAAGTGGAAAGTTACAAGTAAGTTTGGATGTTGAATCTTTGGAATCATGACTCTTGGTATGTTGCTGATTAATATTTTTTTACAAAAAGCTTGGATATTACAAATGAAAAAGAGACTGGTTTCTTTGATAAAATGTAATTGTGGTGATTTAGAGGATATCATTTACATATTATAAAATATTTGCAAGTATAGTGCAGAGATTGAGAGAAAGGATTTGGAAAGAGGCAGACCTGGATTGGAATCCTGATTTTGCTGCTTGCAGCTGTTTGATGGTCAGTGTCCTTACCCTGGTTGTAACGGGGATAATAATGGCTATTTTTTTTTTTTTTTTGGCTTTTAAAGTTTTTAATTCCAGTTAGTTAACATACAGTGTTATATTAGTTTCAGGTGTACGATATAGTGATTCAACAATTCATACATCACCAGATGGTCATCACAAGTGCACACCTTAATCCCCAGCACCTATTTAACCCATCCGCCATCTCCCTCCCCTCTGGTAACCATCAGTTTGTTCTCTATAATTAAGAGTCTGTTTCTTGATTTGTCTCTCTCCTTTTTTCCCTTTGCTCATTTGTTTTGTTTCTTCAATTACACATATGATTGAAGTCATATGGTATTTTGTCTTTCTCTGACTGATTTATTTCACTTAGCATTATACTTTCTAGCTCCATCCATGTTGTTGTAAATGGCAAGATTCCATTGTTTTTTATGGCTGAATAACATTCCATTGCTCGCACGCACGTATGTGTGTGTGTATCATATCTTTTTTATGCATTCAACAATAGATGGACACTTCAGCTGCTTCCATATCTTGGCTATTGTAAATAGTGCTGTAAACATAGGAGTGCATGTATCCCTTTGAATTACTGTTTTTATATTCTTTGGGTAAATATCCAGTAGTGCAATTGTTGGATCATAGGGTATTTCTGCTTTTGTTTTTTGTTTTTTTTATTATGTTATGTTAATCACCATACATTACATCATTAGTTTTTGTAGTGTTCCATGATTCATTGTTTGCGTATAACACCCAGTGCTCCATGCAGAACGTGCCCTCCTTAATACCCATCACCAGGCTAACCCATCCTTGTTTTTGTTTTGAGAGAGAGAGAGAGAGAGAGAGCAAGTGGGGAGGGACAGAGGGAGAGAATGTCAAGCAGGCTCCACACCCAATATGGAGTGTGATGAGGAGCTCGATCTCACGACCCTGAGATCATGACTTGAGCCGAAATCAAGGGTCAGATGCTTAACAGACTGAGCCACCTAGGTGCCCCAGGGTAGTTCTGTTTTTAACATTTTTTTTTAACTTTTTGAGGAACCTCCATACTGTTTTCCAGAGTGGCTTCACCAGTTTTAATTCCCACCAACAGTGCAAGAGGGTTCCTTTTTCTCCACATCCTTGCCAACACCTGTTGTTTCTTGTGTTGTTGATTTTAGCCATTCTGATAGGTATGAGGTGATATCTCATTGTAGTTTTGATTCGCCTTTCCCTGATGGTAAGTGGTGATGAACATCTTTTCATGTGTCTGTTGGCCATCTGTATGTCTTTTTTGGAGACATGTCTGTTCATGTGTTCTGTCCATTTTGTAGTTGTATCATTTGTTTTTGGGGTATTGAGGTTTTTTTTTTTTTAATTTTTTTATTGTTATGTTAATCCCCATACATTACATCATTAGTTTTAGATATAGTGTTCCATGATTCATTGTTTGTGCACAACACCCAGTGCTCCATGCAGAACGTGCCCTCCTCAATACCCATCACCAGGCTAACCCATCCTCCCAACCCCCTCCCCTCTAGAACCCTCAGTTTGTTTTTCAGAGTCCATCGTCTCTCATGGTTCTTCTCCCCCTCCGATTTCCCCCCCTTCATTCTTCCCCTCCTGCTACATTCTTCTTCTTCTTTTTTTCTTTCTTAACATATATTGCATTATTTGTTTCAGAGGTACAGATCTGAGATTCAACAGTCTTGCACAATTCACAGCGCTTACCAGAACACATACCCTCCCCAGTGTCCATCACCCAGTCACCCCATCCCTCCCACTCCACCCCCCACTCCAGCAACCCTCAGTTTGTTTCCTGAGGTTAAGAATTCCTCATATCAGTGAGGTCATATGATACATGTCTTTCTCTGTTTGCCTTATTTCGCTCAGCATAATACCCTCCAGTTCCATCCACGTCGTTGCAAATGGCAAGATCTCATTCCTTTTGATGGCTGCAAGGGGTATTGAGTTTTATAAGTTCTTTATATAATTTGGATACTCACCCTTTATTGGATATGTCATTTGCAAGTATCTTCTCCCATTCCGTAGGTTGCCTTTTCATTTTGTTGATCATTTCCTTTGCTGTATGGAAGGTTTTTATTTTGATGTAGTCCCAGTACCTTATTTTTGCTTTTGTTTCCTTTGCCTGAGGAGACATATCTAGAAAGAAATTGCTACAGCTGATGTCAAAGAGGTTATGCCTATGTTCTCTTGTAGGACTTTTATGGTTTCAGGCCTCATATTTAGGTCTTTAATCCATTTTGAATTTATTTTTGTGTATGATGTAAGAAAATGGTCTAGTTTCTTTTGCACGTTGCTGTCCAATTTTCCCAACACCATTTTTTAAAAAGATTTATTTATTTATTTGAGAGAAAGAAAGAAAGGGCGAGCACAAGCAGTGGGAGGGGCAGAGGGAGAAGCAGACTCCCCACTGAGCAGGGAGCCCAACTTGGGGCTCAATCCCAGGACCCTGGGATCATGACTGAGCTGAAGGCAGACGCTTAACCAACTGAGCCACCCAGGCACCCCAGTTGAAGAGACTTTTTTCCATTGGATATTCTTTCCTCCTTTGTCAAAGATTAATTGACCGTATAGTTGTGGGAATAATGGCTATTTTGACAAGCTTGTTAAAAGGATTGAATGTATGTCAAGTTGCCACCCCATAGAAAATGCTGATTAATTATTGTGACTGTTCCCTGAATTATTAATAATAAAGCACAGTATGAGTGAAAAAAGCCAGATGAAAAGATGCATATATGAAATTATTTTCTAAAAAAATATGTGACATAGGAAGAATACTAGCAAAAATACAAGTGTTATTATGAATGTTTTAAAAAGAACAATTCATAGTACAAATGAAGTATGAAAATGACCCTATGAAAACAGTTTATACTTTTTGCTAGAAATTCTTACTGATTTGGAGGAATTGTGTTTGAGAGAGACCTTTTTCTTCTACCAGCTAAATTTTAATAAAAATTAGGGTTTTGAGTTTTTGGAGGGTGTGTTTTTTTGTTGGAGGGGATAATGGGGAAAGGAAAGTACAAATTCATTCTTGGAAAAGAAATAGACTTGGAGGATTACAGTATCTTTAGTAACTTTATTGTTGTTATCTTACCGATGGCAACACTTAGAACTTTAAACGTCTAAGCAACACTTCATTATAGCTTTTCAGTATTATTTTTGGTTGTGTGATTTTTCCCAAGGCAGGAAGAAATATAAATTCATCAGGCAACACCTGTAAATTTTTGTCTTCAAGTTTCAGTATTGTGCATATAGCAAGTTAATGCAGTATTCCCTTCACCTTCATTAAGTGGCAATCTACCTTTTGTGAATTATTGTCAGGGTATCTTAGATTCAAAACCCTGAACAGAAGCAAATGTTTGTGACTAAGCAGAAGTTAACTGACGGAGGTACTGTGTCATTATATCATATTCCTTCTTTAACTCCTATGGCTCTTATCCAAAGGAGACGAATGAATTGTGGCATTGCTACTGGTAAGAAATAAAATATACTTATTTTGAGAGGGTTGAGAAAAATATCTGTATAATTCATTCAAGCCTGCCAAAGATTAAGCAATATTGAGGAGATGTGCTTTTCAGCTTTCCACCCAGTTCCGTGCCTCAACTCCTGCCAAGGAGGGAACTGGCAGTGCTACACTGGGGACACAAAAGAAAGATTTGAACGCTCCATGACTTACTCTTTGAAATATGTGCATAGGAATTAATTTGGTAATAACTCCAGGAGTGACTGGATGAGGAAGCAATGTGTAGGTTTCCTTAATGTGTAAGTTTAATCTCAAAGAAGCTCACCCTCTTTGAACTGTGGTAATTTACCAACATACCAATCTATTAAATCCATCTCCATCTAGGACTAAAAATGCACACCTTATCCATTGTGTGGATCTTTTATAATGGTAAAAATGCATAGGATATGTGATTATTATGAAATGATGCAATTAAGAGGGCTTATAACGTTAAATAGTATATTACAATTATATACGCTTTCAAGTTTAATAGATTAAATTAAATGATAATCGCTGGTGCAATTTAGGGTTGGAGGAAGCATGAAAACTGTAGGTTTGTTCTTTTGAGGCTTCATCTATTTATAATCAGTTAATAGAATGAAATCAGTTAATAGAAAAGACTTTTAAGACATAATTTATTTTCATTTTTGATATTGATATTTAATTACTTTAAAACAAGCTCAGTTATATTCAGATAGGAACTAGTGAAGGCTGTGGATCTCAAACTTCAGTGTGCATAAGGATCATTTGGGCAGCCTGTTATAAAATGCACATTTGCAGATTCCCAATTACCAGTACACTAGATTTTGATTTAGTAGGTTTGGGGATAAGAGCGAGAAATCATCACTGCAAACATATACTCTAGGTGGTTCTAATTTAGAAACACACTTTGTTGTTTTTCTTTTGAAGTGAGAGAATTGTTTGCCTTTTTTTGAGGGGGAGGTTGCAGGATAGATAACACCATTCTCTTAGCAATGTTTGTTCCAATTTTGGATTAGCTTTTATTCTCTTTTTCTTTTTCTTTCCTTTACTTGTCAGAATTATTTGGTCAGTAAATCCTGACCTTTGGGTACTTTTTTCCCTTGTATTCAGCCTTTGCTTCCCATTTCCCATAAAGGCATTCAGGCCTTTATTTCTCACTTGCATTTCTGCTTTTCTTCTAATCTAGACTTTGAAGGATCCTTCTCATATCTAGCCTTTTAAAATAACCTGTTTAAGCCAGAATAATTTTTGTTGCCCATTAAAAAATTGAAACCTTCATATATTGACATTCAGTGCTCCTTACAACCCAGTCCCATTCTACCTCTGTTAATTTGGATGTTCAGATTTGGAAGGGACTTTTAAAGTTAACTGGTTCAATTATCCTCCTTTTTTTCACCTCCTTGATATATTATTGCCTAAAACACTGATTTTTGCCAAATATCATATATTGCCTTCTTGTATTCTGCTGAAATATTCCAGAGTATGTCTTGTGTTATCAGATTCCTGAGAGCAGAGTTTGTCTTAAACATGGCTGAATAAGTTCATTTATTCATTTATTCATTCAGGAAACATTTTTCAAGAGGCTTCTCTGTGTCACACACTGTGCCAGGTACTGGAAGCGCAGAGTCAAGTAAGAGCTGTCTCTTGTCCTCAAGCAGTATGCAAGCAAGGGTGGGAGGTAGTAAGTCAGTCAGCCGTTTCAGTTCATTGTGATAGAGGCTCTAGAGAGCTGTGCACAGGATACTGAGGAGGCCCACAGGTGGGACCTCTCAATGAGAGTTCGGTGGAGGGAGGCTCCCTGAAGAAGTATACCTGCCATGAGCTTTATTTTCTCTCCTTTTCTTTGCTACACACCATACCCAACATGTACCTAGTACATTGCTAAGTAGGTAAGTGACTTTAAAGAAGTATTTTTAAATTATTTGTAGAGTTTAATTGACAATATTTTATTTATTTATTTATTTATTTAAAGATTTTATTTATTTATTTGACAGAGAGAGACACAGTGAGAGAGGGAACACAAGCGGGGGGGTGGGGGAGGGAGAAGCAGGCTTCCCGCCAGGCAGGGAGCCCATGTGGGGCTCGATCCCAGGACCCTGGGATCATGACCTGAGCCGAAGGCGACGCTTAACGACTGAGCCACCTAGGCACCCCAATTGACAATATTTTAAAAAGAATATTGTGTTCTTCACCAACCTTAGGCTCTGGCCAAATTGAAATATCTGTTTTCCATATATGTTTAGGGCTTTTCTCTCTCTCCTCTTTTGCTCATGCTGTACTCTATCTGAAGTTTTTTCTTTCTTCTCTGTATATGAAAATTATGTCTGGAAGCCTCCCTGCCCCCCTGCTCCTCTTCCTGACCTAGCCATAAGTAGCACCTCCTCCTTCTTAATTTCACGGAGTAGTTTTTTTGCTCTGTCCTCAAGTACTAGTCACACTTTAACTGGTATTACGTATTTGCTTGTTTTTCTCCTTGACAGGGCTAACTGCTCCTTGATGGCAGGGATTTTGTATCTCCTGAAATGCCTAGCATTGTACCTTGCTAAAGGGAGATGTTTAACAAGAACTTGATGAAAGAGTGAAAAGTTTGTAAGGAAAGCTATTTTGTTACTGGCATGTTTCAATGAAAAGGACTCTTCCTGGCATAACTAAGAATGTTTTAGCTTTACTTGTAATGAACATAGTAATGCTCTGTATCTGGAGCTTCCATTTCTAGTAGAGTTCTCTGGTAAATATCGAGTTTCCAGGATCTCCTGGTACCTTTGCGGTGACAACTATGTTTCATTTGAAAATAATTGATTTTGGAGGGTTTAGTTTTGTGCTCTGTGACACCTCAATCCATATTTTAGTTACTTGGTGCTGTTTTTACGATGTGATAGGGAAGAGCACTAAATTATATGGCTGAGTTTGTCATGGGGTTCCACAGGACCTGTTAAGCATTTGTGGCTATTGGGTCAAAAAGTGCTACCATTCACCTGGACTTGCCGTATTTGTGCTTAGTGCCTTTCTGTTGAGAAACACATATGATACACTCTTTTGTGAAATCTTATTACACTGGGCCTGATTATTCTTTCAGCAGTCTCAATGAGGGACTTTTATTCTTTAGCTTATATCACTGAACATTTGAGTGGTAAGAAAAAGAAAACCCAAGTATTTTCTTTATTTCAGAATTTCCAAGTCTGCCTGGAATTGTTTGGTTTTGGAAATAGGTTTCCATGTACATTATTGGTCACAGTAAAGAGGACTTAAGGGAGAACTATAAAATAGATGCTATTGTAAGTTTGTCATCATCTAAATTTACTGTCAGTTACATTTAGTAATAAAATACTCCTCTGAGTTGTCTTCCAGGAAGAGCAACGGTCTGGATTTGGAAATCAGGAGTCAATTTTGGCTGTGTCTCTGCCTGCTGTTTTGATGTTAATGAGGCCACTTTAGGGGCTCACTTATTCCTGGATGATATAATAATGCTTTGTAGTTCTGTAAGAAGCTTCAAACAGCTCAAAAGCTTTGGATTTTTACAACAATCTCATTAATATCCATATCATCCTCTAGTAGGTTGGTGTGTGCAGGAAATGAACCTCCTATGTAATTAATTGCCTGAGGTTGGATCCATAGCAGGCCCAGCTCTGGGGCTGATGTTTTAGTCACCAGTGCATACAGTTTCTGTTACTGTGTACTGGGAAGAGTAAAATAATCCTATCTGAAGCTTGGAATGTGAGGTCTAATTATTTGGCACTGTTGGAGACAGAGGGATTTTGTAGGTCAGTCTCAAATGGTATGGAGACATTTGCTACAGCTGCCCATGGAATTTCTTAGCATGGTTTTACAAGACTGAGATCTTCACCCTCTTACCTTTTTTGTCTCGTTTCCCATGACTCATTCCTCCCTGCCATGCATCTCTCCTAAACTCCTGTCATGGCCTTTCATGTCTTTTTTTACTACTTGCCTTTTCATGTGCTGTTGGCCTTGCCATAATGCCTTTACCTCTTTACCAGCATGATGAGTGTTCACTCATTCTTTAAAATCTGGCTTTCTCCTCCTGAACCTATACTAAAACATATATCTCCATCTCAATTACTTGTTTCTGCCACCATGTTCCCTAGGAACCATGTGCATACCTCCTATTATTAGCACAGAGCACTCTTAGATATATTAGATGTATTAGATCGCTACTATATGTTTATTGAATTGATGAAATTCATATACATTCAGCTTCCATTTTAACCATAAGACTGATTTTCATGAATACCTTGCTAAGTCTATCTTAATTCGTAGTCATTTTGCATCCAACTGCAATTAAAGGCATTTTTTTTTTTTTACCAAGTATTCCTGATTGAGATAGTTTTAAGAGTTGGTATATGACATTTGAATACCAGTGTACATTTTAGTGCTTATTTAGGTATTCCACATTGCTTTTATTCATTCAGGTCATTGATTTTTACACTTTCAGATATCTTTCTCTTAGACAATATGAGATGTCCAAATATATCTACTGATTTTCCTTTTAGCTATGGAAGAACAATGCAAGAGTTTTGATTCAATAGGAAAGAAAGGAATTTATGAGTCTGAAGTTTCTTCATTCAGAGTAGGATTATTACTTTAACAATATGTCATTAATTAATGGGAAATAAGAGAATTTAAATTTTATTGGCTAAGTTAATCATTTCAGGATTGAATGATATTTGTGAATTGTTTTTAAGAATGATTTAAGCTCAAGGTTACTAATGAAATAAAAGCTATCAAACACTTATAGAAAGTCATAATGTACATAATGCACCTTATTGAGAACTTACTACATACCAGATAAACTACTAGGTGATTGATCTCTATTTATATGTAAATCTGTGTCTGTCTGTTTGTTGATCTATTGGGCACCTAATATATGCCAGATACTATACTAGGCATTACATTATTTTTAAATTCTTTTAACCATGTTTGAGGTAGAGATTATTATTCCCATGTTGTAGGTGGGAAAGATAAGACACAGTGATTAATTTGCCAACTAGTAAGTGGTTTATCTGGGGACTAAACTGGTCTTCTGGTGTCATAGAATATCTGTTAACAATTTCTACTACATCTGGCTGCTTTGCATTATTTATGTTTTTTTCTATGTGGTGTTTTGGTGCTGGATCTTTCTTGAATATTGTTGTTTGTCATATAAAATTCTAATGGAAATGCTTTGATAGTAGGCAGAGCTATTTTCCCAATATGGAATTTTGGGACATGGTTATAATTTCTTTATCATGACAGTTTTACATAGTTTCATGTCACAGTGTCATTCAATAAGAATTCAGTCTTAAATTTTACAGTTTTTAAAACCAAGAAAAATGTAATTCATAAGTTTATAGATTATGTGATTTTAAAGTTTAAAGTAATTTATACTTTTTAACTATAAAATCACTTATAATTATTCATATCTTTCAAACAGGTACCAAGTACTTGCTTTTGCAACGGATGCAGATAAAAGACAGGAGACTGAACAACAAAAACTTGGTTCTGGGAAAAGACTTGTTGTAAGGCCTTTTTTAATATATAAGAATTTCAGTAATGTCATATCTAACCACCAATTTTTTTTCCAGAATAAAAATTCCTGGGAAGAAAGTTTTAAAAAATATTTATTTTAGCTATTTTTCTTTTCTATGTTATGATTTTATCAATGGGCAAAAATTTAGTTGGCTATTATTGAGCAATGGAGACACATGTCTGGTCCTGTTATAATTTATTAGATCATAGAGTTGCATCACTAGAATTATAAATGTGCAGATGAGGTCACTTTTTTTTTTTTTT